>NC_141875.1:81482321-81792142 GCF_056163025.1 Triticum urartu
CTCCAAAAATTATGAAAGAAAATTCCCACTGTAGTAAATTTATCATAGGTTAATAGGCAAAAGGTTTCAACATTTTATCACATTCTGAATTTTCTAGGGAATTATTGCAACAACGGTAAACTTTCTGTTTTCAAACAGCAACATGTGGACTTCTACAATAGGTATAGTAAAGGCTATCAATGCCACTTTTATTGAAATAAAACATGCAAAACATTGTTCTAAATAACAGCAATCAAATCCTAACAAAATAAGTTGATGCTCCAAGCAAAACACATATCATGTGGTGAATAAAAATATAGCTCCAAGTAAAGTTACCGATGAACGAAGACGAAAGAGGGGATGCCTTCCGGGGCATCCCCAAGCTTAGGCTCTTGGCTATGCTTGAATATTACCTTGGGGTGCCTTGGGCATCCCCAAGTTTAGGCTCTTGCCACTCCTTATTCCATAGTCCATCGAATCCTTACCCAAAACTCGAAAACTTCACAACACAAAACTTAACAGAAAACTCGTAAGCTCCGTTAGTGTAAGAAAATAAATCACCACTTCAAGGTACTGTAATGAACTCATTCTTTATTTATATTGGTGTTAAAACTACTGTGTTCCAACTTCTCTATGGTTTATAAACTCTTTTACTAGCCATAGATTCATTAAAATAAGCAAACAACACACAAAAAACAGAATCTGTCAAAAACAGAACAGTCTGTAGTAATCTGGATCAAACGTGTACTTCTGGAACTCATAAAATTATAAAATAAATTTCTGGACCTGAGTAATTTATATATTAATCATATTCAAAAATAATTAACTAAATAGCACTTTCCAAATAAAAATGGCAGCAATTCTCGTGAGCGCTAAAGTTTCTGTTTTTTACAGCATGATCAACAAGACTTTCCCCAAGTCTTCCCAACGGTTCTACTTGGCACAAACACTAATTTAAAACATAAAAACTCAATCATAACAGAGCCTAGATAAATTATTTATTACTAAACAGGAGCAAAAAGCAAGGAACAAAAATAAAATTGGGTTGCCTCCCAACAAGCGCTATCGTTTAACGCCCCTAGCTAGGCATGATAATTTCAATGATGCTCACATAAAGGATAAGAATTGTAACATAAAGAGAGCATCATGACGAATATGACTAGAACATTAATGTAACGCCCCAGATATAACTTTTCCAATTTGTAATCCAACTCTTGCCGTTTCCGGCGTTAAGTTATATTTATTTCTCGGGTTCGGGTCTTTGCCTCCTTGTGTTGTTTTCGTTTTCATGCATCTCATATCATGTCGTCATGCGCATGGCATTTGCATACGTGTTCATCTCATGCATTCGAGCATTTTCCCCGTTGTCCGTTTTGCATTCCGGCGCTTTGTTCTCCTCCGGTGGTCAATTCTAGCTTTCTTTCGTGTGTGGGGATTAAACATTTCCGGATTGGACCGAGACTTGTCATGCGGCCTTGGTTTACTACCGGTAGACCGCCTGTCAAGTTTCGTATCATTTGGACTTCGTTTGATACTCCAACGGTTAACCGAGGGACCAAAAAGGCCTCGTGTGTGTTGCAGCCCAACACCCCTCCATTTTGGCCCAAAACCCACCAAACTCTGATCCATTCCTAGAGCGTTCGATCACGATCGCATGGCCGAAAACCGCACCTCATTTGGACTCTCCTAGCTCCCTCTATGCCTATATATACACCCCTCCGTTTTCGGATCTTCTCCCTTCCCGAAACCCTAAAAAAACCTCTCCGCCGCCGCCGGACAACGTCCGCGCGAGCCGGACGTGTCCGCCCCGCTCCCCTCAGCCTACCGCAGGCCGCCACGTGGCCTCGCCTGTC
Organism: Triticum urartu; assembly: GCF_056163025.1. NCBI lineage: Eukaryota > Viridiplantae > Streptophyta > Magnoliopsida > Poales > Poaceae > Triticum > Triticum urartu. Next base: position 81,484,154 of record NC_141875.1, read on the forward strand.
CCCGCCGCCGCCGCGGCCCGGGAGCCGACTCCGGCCCCCGCGGCCCGGATCCGCCACCGCTCGGCCGAGCCGCCTCGCCGCCTGCTCCGCCCCGCGCCGCCGCCTGCTCCGCCCCGCGCCGCCGCCTGCTCCGCCCCGACGCCCGCCGTCACCACACCAGCCGCCGCCTGCACCGCGGGCCCCCGCCGCCGCACGCCTAGGCGCCGCCCGAGCCGCCCCGGGGAGCCACCGGCCGCCCGTGGCCACCTCGCCGCCCGGCGACGCCGGCCACCGGACCCGGCCGCCGGCCACCGCCTCCTCCCGCCGACCGCTGTTCTTCTTCTTCCCCGACGACAGCTACAGTGCAGCGCCGCCTCGGGATCCGTGCCCGATCTAGATCCAGCTACAGACCCTAATTTTCGCGAGGTGTATTTTTCTCCAAGTCCTGAAATTCTTGATCCAAGTTGCTCTGTTCGAGGCCCCGTAACTTTGCATCCGTAGCTCTTATTTGGGCATATAGTATATCAAAATGTTCGCCTCAACGAGTACATCATTTCATTCCATTGCATCATTTTCATTTGAGCTCTTCTTGGTGCCCAAAATGCTGTTAGAAGGAGGCTTCATGAGTTAATTGTCAGATCTGCTAGTTCATCTTAGACTTTTGTCATTTTTGCCATGATTATCGTGTGCATGCTGTGCCTGTGAGTCCGTCATATGTTTTGTTAAGGATTTTGTCTTCTTTCCAGAGGTGCAACCCATGGATTTTTAGGATGTGTGTGGTGACTTTTGCAAGCTTGCAAAGTGAGGCACCCGGTAAATCTGTTTTCAGAGACTTAGTTGTTTTCACTAAGTCTGGGATTATTTAGTTCATGATGCCATATGTTCAGCTTGTTTCCTAGTGATCCGTGCCTATTTTGAGGATGATCAGTAAAGGAGTTTTGTTAATCATGTTATGATATATCCATCCATGTCTTTGTTTGTAATTATGGAGCACCCTAGCTTGAGTCAATCGAGCTCTACTTTTGCTTCATGGTGAATCTAGGCAGATCGTCAACTCGTTTGCGATTTTGCCGATGTTATTGTAGTTGATCCGTGCATGATATGCCATTGTCCTTGCCATGTCTAGCTAGAATTTTGTGTCTTCTTAATGGACGTATTCTTTTCTTGCCATGACTTGCACCGTAGTGAGTGCATCGAGCTCGCTAACATGCCTTCGTGAGTTATATTTCAGCATGTCTCAGTTTTCAGTAAGTCTGAAAACTGATTGTGTTTTATCTATGTTCGTGTGCCCGTTAGTATATTTTGTGATCCCTTTTGGCCCCAGGTCACTTTGGGACTTTTGTTAAGCTTGTTGTGTAGCTCCATGCCATGTTCTTACTTGTCTTAATCAGGTCATTTTTCATGTTGTTTTGCTGCTCCGAAGAGGGCTTCATGACCTGAAATTTCAGACAAGTGTTAATTTCACTAAGTCTGGAATCTGTTTTGCATTTGCGTTTTTGCCATGCTTGTTGAACCTCATATTGGATGAATTGGCCGTGGCTCAGTGCTAGTCTTTTGTTAAGCATCTTGTGTGCATCCCTACCATGTATTTTGTTGTCATGTGTGGTGGCTGTAGCATGTTCATTTCATTGCATTTAGATGCCTACTTGCTGTAAATCGCAGACCGGTGCAAATATTGAAACGCTTGCCATTTCCAAACCGTAACTCCGATTCCGATGATATTTATATCGTTTTCAAGCGATTTCATCTCATCTTTCCAGTTACACCCTTGGAATTCCAAGTTGAGGCCAGGTTCATGCATTTCCTATCATATCTTGTATTTTGCATCCCGCATCGCATCCCGCATAGCATATCATCATTTCATCATATTGCTTGAGTTTGCACGTGGTTGATTGTATCCTTGTTGCTTGTTTGTCTTGTTGGGTAGAGCCGGGAGACGAGTTCGCTACCGAGGAGCCCGTTGAGTTTGCTTGTGAGGATCCAGTCAACTCTGACAACTGTGCAGGCAAGATGATCATACCCTCGAAATCACTACTATCTTTGCTATGCTAGTTTGCTCGCTCTTTGCTATGCCAATGCTACGATGCCTACCTTTTGCTTGTCAGCCTCCCAAATTGCCATGTCAAACCTCTAACCCACCATGTCCTAGCAAACCGTTGATTGGCTATGTTACCGCTTTGCTCAGCCCCTCTTATAGCGTTGCTAGTTGCAGGTGAAGATTGGAGGCCGTTCCTTGTTGGAACATCTTTTATTTACTTGTTGGGATATCATTATATTGCTATGTTATCTTAATGCATCTATACACTTGGTAAAGGGTGGAAGGCTCGGCCTCTCGCCTAGTGTTTTGTTCCACTCTTGCCGCCCTAGTTTCCGTCATATCGGTGTTATGTTCCCGGATTTTGCGTTCCTTACGCGGTTGGGTTATAATGGGAACCCCTTGATATTTCGCCTTGATTAAAGCTTGTCCAGCAATGCCCAACATTGGTTTTACCATTCGCCACCTAGCCTTTTCTTTCCCTTGGGTTCTGCAGACTCAAGGGTCATCTTTATTTTACCCCCCGGGCCAGTGCTCCTCTGAGTGTTGGTCCACCTGTCAGCTACCGGTGGCCACCAGAGGCAACTCTGGGCTGGCCTACCCGTACCTAGGACAATCTGAGTCTGCCCTGAGAAAGAGATATGTGCAGCTCCTATCGGGATTTGTCGGCACATTCGGGCGGTGTTGCTGGTCTTGTTTTAACCTGTCGAAGTGTCTTGAGTTACCGACATACCGAGTCTGATCGGAACGTCTTGGGAGGAGGTCTATTCCTTCGTTGACCGTGGGAGCTTGTCATGGGCTAAGTTGGGACTCCCCTGCAGGGATTGAACTTTCGAAAGCCGTGCCCGCGGTTATGGGAAGATGGGAATTTGTTAATGTCCGGTTGTAGATAACTTGAACCTTAATTAATTAAAATGAATCAACTGAGTGTGTTACCGTGATGGCCTCTTCTCGGCGGAGTCCGGGAAGTGGACACGGTGTTGGAGTAATGCTTACGCAGGTAGTTCCTCTAGAGTCTCGCTCGCACTTTGCCTCCTCTTCTCGCTCTCTCTTGCGAATAAGTTAGCCACCATACTTGCTAGTCGCTTGCTGTAGCTCCACTTATATTTGCCTTACCCATCCCTATAAGCTTAAATAGTTTTGATCGCAAGGGTGCGAGATTGCTGAGTCCCTGTGGCTCACAGATACTATAACTCCAGATGCAGGTCCAGGTGATTCCGCTCTAGGTGACGAGTACGAGCTCAAGTGGGAGTTCGACGAGGACTCTCAGCGTTACTACGTGTCTTTTCCTGATGATCAGTAGTGGTGCCCAGTTGGGGGTGATTGGGACCGTTGTCGCATGTTGGGTTTTCTTCCATTTTGGCACCGTAGTCGGGCCATGAGTGTTTTGGATGATGTAATGTTATTTATGTTCTTGATTGACGTGGCGAGTGTAAGCCAACTATGTTCTCCCCTTTATTATTGATATTACATGGGATGTTGTGAAGATTGCCTAACTTGCGACATATGCCTTCAATGCGATTATGTCTCTAAGTCGTGCCTCGACACGTGGGAGCTATAGTCACATCGAGGGTGTGACAATTAAGCCTAACCCTCTTCCTATGCATAGGGATTTTGTGAGCAAACAACTTATGGGAAGAAGAATCAACTTGCATAGGAAGGTAAAACAAGCATAACTTCAAAACTTTAAGCACATAGAGAGGAAACTTGATATTATTGCAATTCCTACAAGCATATGTTCCTACCTCACAATAATTTTCAGTAGCATCATGAATGAATTCAACAATATAACAATCACATAAAGCATTATTTTCATGATCTACAAGCATAGAAATTTTATTACTCTCCACATATGCAAAATTCTTCTCATTAATAGTAGTGGGAGCAAACTCAACAAAGTAACTATCGTGGGATTGAAAATTGAAATCAAGATGACAAGTTTAATTGTTATTATTATTCTCTAAAGCATATGTGTCATCACAATAATCATCATGGATAGGAGGCATGCTTTCATCATAATAAATTTTCTCATCAAAACTTGGGGGACAAAAAATATCATCTTCATCAAACATAGCTTCCCCAAACTTGTGGCTTTGCATATCATTAGCATCATGGATATTCAAGGAATTCATACTAAAAACATTGCAATCATGCTCATAATTCAAATATTTAGTGCGCCAAACATTTTATAGATTTCTTCTTCTAGCACTTGAGCACAATTATCCTTTCTATCATACTCACGAAAGATATTAAAAAGGTGTTGCGTATGAGACAAACTCAATTCCATATTTTTTTATAGTTTTCTTTTATAAACTAAACTAGTGATAAAACAAGAAACTAAATGACTCGATTGCAAGATATAAAGATATACCTTCAAGCGCTAACCTCCCCGGCAACGGCGCCAGAGAAGGGTTTGATGTCTACTACACAACCTTCTTCTTGTAGACGTTGTTGGGATCCAAGTGCAGGGGTTTGTAGGACAGTAGCAAATTTCCCTCAAATGGATGACCTAAGGTTTATCAATCCGTAGGAGGCGTAGGATGAAGATGGTCTCTCTCAAGCAACCCTGCAACCAAATAACAAAGAGTATCTTGTGTCCCCAACACAGCCAATACAATGGTAAATTGTATAGGTGCACTAGTTCGGCGAAGAGATGGTGATACAAGTGGTATATGGATGGTAGATAAAGGTATTTGTAATCTGAAATTATAAAAACAGCAAGGTAATGAATGATAAAAGAGAGCGTAAACAGTATTGCAATGATAGGAAATAAGGCCTAGGGTTCATACTTTCGCTAGTGTAAGTTCCCTCAACAATGATAACATAATTGGATCACATAACTATCCCTCAACATGCAACAAAGAGTCACTCCAAAGTCACTAATAGCGGAGAATGAACGAAAAGATTATGGTAGGGTACGAAACCACCTCAAAGTTATTCTTTCCAATCAATCCGTTGGGCTATTCCTATAATTGTCACAAACAGCCCTAGAGTTCGTACTAGAATAACACCTTAAGGCACAAATCAACCAAAACCCTAATGTCACCTAGATACTCCAATGTCACCTCAAGTATCCGTGGGTATGATTATACGATATGCATCACACAATCTCAGATTCATCTATTCAACCAACACAGAGGACCTCAAAGAGTGCCCCAAAGTTTGTACCGGAGAATCACGACGAAAACGTGTGCCAACCCCTATGCATAGGTTCATGGGCAGAACCCGCAAGTTGATCACCAAAACATACATCAAGTGAATCATGTGGTATCCCATTGTTGCCACAGATACGCACGGCAAGACATACATCAAGTGTTCTCAAATCCTTAAAGACTCAATCCAATACGATTACTTCAAGGGGAAAACCCAATCCATTACAAGAGAGTAGAGGGGGGAAGAAGCATCATAGGATCCAACTATAATAGCAAAGCTCGCGATACATCAAGATCGTATCACCTCAAGAACACGAGAGAGAGAGAGAGAGATCAAACACATAGCTACTGGTACATACCCTCAGCCCCGAGGGAGAACTACTGCCTCCTCGTCATGGAGAGCATCGGAATGATGAAGATGGCCACCGGAGAGGGATTCCCCCCTCCGGCAGGGTGCCGGAACGGGTCTAGATTGGCTTTCGATGGCTACGGAGGCTTCTGGCGGCGGAACTCCTGATCTATTGTGCTCTCAGATGTTTTTAGGGTATATGGAGATATATAGGTGGAAGAAGTATGTCAGGGTGGCCACGTGGGTCCCATGAGGGTAGAAGGCGTGCCCTAGGGGGTGGGCGCGCCCCCCTACCTCGTGGCCTCCTCGAAGCTTCCCTTACGTGCACTTCAAGTCTTTTGGGCTTCTTTCCTTCCAAAAATGAGTTCTGTGAAGTTTCAGGTCAATTGGACTCCATTTGATTTTCCTTTTCTTCGAAACCCTAAAACAAGGTAAAAACAGAAACTGGCACTCGGCTCTGGGTTAATAGGTTAGTCCCAAAAAAGATATAAAAGTGTATAATAAAGCCCATAAACATCCAAAACAGAAGATAACATAGCATGGAGCAATCAAAAATTATAGATACGTTGGAGACATATCAGTCAGCTCACCATTCTCTCTGTCAGGAATGAACGTCCCTTGTTGCGTTGTGGTGATATACTTCTAAAGCTTCTTGACGGGTATTGCAAGTTGCTCGTCCGTCCAAAGGCACTTCCCTGTTTCAGGGTCCAAAGTTCCCCCAACCCGAAGAACCAAGTCCTTGAACGGTCTGGCCAGTTCAATGTCTCTGGTTCGACCCCTTTAGCAATCAAGTCATTCTCAGCTTTGTCCCACAACGATCAGGATTTGAGGTAGCCACCTGACCCCGTGAGATGGTGAAACTTCTTCTTTGCAGCATTTATCTTGTTTATCTCTGACATTTTCTTACTCTTGTCCGATGTCTTGTAGGCCACAAATGCGGGCTAGTGATCTCTTATCTTCTCAAATCGGCCGGTGAATTCTAGAGTCTTCCCTTTGTCGACAAACGCTGATTTCAACTCATTCTTCCACCTCCTGAATAGATCTGCCATCTTCTTTAGAGCACACGCCTTGACCAGTGGCTCTACAACTGGCTTATTCTTATCCTCCTCTGGCTGTAGGGTGAAATTTGCCTTCAGCGTGGTCCAAAGTGTTGGGGAACGTAGTAATTTCAAAAAAATTCCTACGCACACGCAAGATCATGGTGATGCATAGCAACAAGAGGGGAGAGTATGATCTACGTACCCTTGTAGATCAACAACGGAAGCGTTGACACAACGTAGAGGAAGTAGTCGTACGTCTTCCCGATCCGACCGATCCAAGCACCGTTACTCTGGCACCTCCGAGTTCTTAGCACACGTACAGCTCGATGATGATCCCGGGCTCTGATCCAGCAAAGCTTCGGGGAGGAGTTCCGTCAGCACGACGTCGTGGTGACGATCTTGATGTTCTACTGTCGCAGGGCTTCGCCTAAGCACCGCTACAATATGACCGAGGTGGAATATGGTGGAAGGGGGCACCGCACACGGCTAAGGAATGATCACGAAGATCAACTTGTGTGTCTAGGGGTGCCCCCCTGCCCCCGTATATAAAGGAGCCAAGGGGGAGGGGGCGGCCGGCCAAGGTGGGCGCGCCAAGGGGGAGTCCTACTCCCACCAGGAGTAGGACTCCCTTCTTTCCTAGTTGGACAAGGAGAGAGGGGGAAAGAGGAGGAAGAGAGGAAGGAAAGGGGGGGGGGCGCCGCCCCCCTTCCCTTGTCCTATTCGGACTAGGAAGGGGAGAGGCGCGCGGCCACCTCCTGCCTCCTTCTCTCTTCTCCCTCAAGGCCCATGTAGGCCCAATAACCCCCCGGGGGGTTCCGGTAACCCCCCGGTACTCCGGTAAAATGCCGATTTCACCCGGAATGATTCCGATGTCCGAATACAGGCTTCCAATATATCAATCTTTATGTCCTGACCATTTAAAGATTCCTCGTCATGTCCGTGATCACATCCGGGACTCCGAACTAACTTCGGTACATCAAAATGTATAAAACTCATAACAACTGTCATCGTAACTTTAAGCGTGCGGACCCTACGGTTCGAGAACAATGTAGACATGACCAAGACACGTCTCTGGTCAATAACCAATAGCGGGATCTGGATGCCCATATCGGCTCCTACATATTCTACGAAGATCTTTATCGGTCAGACCGCATAACAACATCGGTATGTTACTTGCCCGAGATTCGATCGTCGGTATCCAATACCTAGTTCAATCTCGTTACCGGCAAGTCTCTTTACTTGTTCTGTAATACATCATCTCACAACTAACATATTAGTTGTAATGCTTGCCAGGCTTATGTGATGTGCATTACCGAGAGGGCCCAAAGATACCTCTCCGACAATCGGAGTGACAAATCCTAATCTCGAAATACGCCAACCCAACATGTACTTTTGGAGACACCTGTAGAGCTCCTTTATAATCACCCAGTTACGTTGTGACGTTCGGTAGCACACAAAGTGTTCCTCCGGCAAACGGGAGTTGCATAATCTCATAGTCATAGGAACATGTATAAGTCATGAAGAAAGCAATAGCAACATACTAAACGATCGGGTGCTAAGCTAATGGAATGGGTCATGTCAATCAGATCATTCACTTAATGATGTGATCCCGTTAATCAAATAACAACTCTTTGTTCATGGTTAGGAAACATAACCATCTTTGATTAACGAGCTAGTCAAGTAGAGGCATACTAGTGACACTCTGTTTGTCTATGTATTCACACATGTATTATGTTTCCGGTTAATACAATTCTAGCATGAATAATAAACATTGATCATGATGTAAGGAAATAAATAATAACTTTATTATTGCCTCTAGGGCATATTTCCTTCAGTCTCCCACTTGCACTAGAGTCAACAATCTAGTTCACATCGCCATGTGATTTAACAGCAATAGTTCACATCACCATGTGATTAGCACCCATAGTCCACATCGATATGTGACCAACACCCAAAGGGTTTACTAGAGTCAATAATCTAGTTCACATCGTTTATGTGATTAACACCCAAAGAGTACTAAGGTGTGATCATGTTTTGCTTGTGAGATAATATTAGTCAACGGGTCTGTCACATACAGATTCGTAAGTATTTTGCGAATTCTATGTCTACAATGCCCTGCATGGAGCTACTCTAGCTAATTGCTCCCACTTTCAATATGTATCTAGATCGAGACTTAGAGTCATCCAGATCTGTGTCAAAACTTGCATCGACGTAACCTTTTATGACGAACCTTTTTGTCATGTCCATAATCGAGAAACATATCCTTATTTCACTAAGGATAATTCTGACCGCTGTCTAGTGATCTACTCCTAGATCACTATCGTACTCCCTTGCTTAATCAGTGCAGGGTATACAATAGATCTGGTATACAGCATGACATACTTTATAGAACCTATGGCCAAGGCATAGGGAATGATTTTCATTCTCTTTCTATCTTCTGCCGTGGTCGGGCTTTGAGTCTTACTCAACTTTACACCTTGTAATATAGGCAAGAACTCTTTCTTTGACTGCTCCATTTTGAACTACTTCAAAATCTTGTCAAGGTATGTACTCATTGAAAAAACTTATCAAGCGTCTTGATCTATCTCTATAGATCTTGGAGCTCAATATGTAAGCAGCTTCACCGAAGTCTTTCTTTGAAAAACTCCTTTCAAACACTCCTTTATGCTTTACAGAATAATTCTACATTATTTCCGATCAACAATATGTCATTCACATATACTTATCAGAAATGCTGTAGTGCTCCCACTCACTTTCTTGCAAATACAGGCTTCACCGTAAGTCTGTATAAAACTATATGCTTTGATCAACTCATCAAAGCGTATATTCCAACTCCGAGATGCTTGCACCAGTCCACAGATGGATCGCTGGAGCTTGCACATTTTGTTAGCACCTTTCGGATTGACAAAACCTTTTGGTTGCATCATATACAACTCTTCTTTAATAAATCCATTAAGGAATGCAGTTTTGTTTATCCATTTGCCAGATTTCATAAAATGCGGCAATTACTAACATGATTCGGACAAACTTAAGCATAGATACGAGTGAGAAGCTCTCATCGTAGTCAACACCTTGAACTTGTCAAAAACCTTTTTGCGACAATTCTAGCTTTGTAGATAGTAACACTACTATCAGCGTCCGTCTTCCTTTTGGAGATCCATTTATTCTCAATTGCTTGTCGATCATCGGGCAAGTCAACCAAAGTCCAAACTTTGTTCTCATATATGGATCATATCTCAGATTTCATGGCCTCAAACCATTTCGCGGAATCTAGGCTCATCATCGCTTCCTCATAGTTCGCAAGTTCGTCATGGTCTAGTAACATGACTTCCAGAACAGGATAACCGTACCACTCTGGTGCGGATCTCACTCTGGTTTACCTACGAGATTCGGTAGTAACTTGATCTGAAGTTTCATGATCATCATCATTAGCTTCCTCACTAATTGGTGTAGGTGTCACGGAAACCGGTTTCTGTGATGTACTACTTTCCAATAAGGGAGGAGGTACAGTTACCTCATCAAGTTCTACTTTCCTCCCACTCACTTCTTTCGAGAGAAACTCCTTCTCTAGAAAGTTTCCGAATTTAGCAACAAAAGTCTTCGGTCTTGTGATAGAAGGAGTATCCAATAGTTTCTTTTGGATATACTATGAAGACACATTTCTTCGATTTGGGTTCGAGCTTATCAGGTTGAAGCTTTTTCACATAAGCATCGCAGCCCCAAACTTTCAGAAACAACAACTTTGGTTTCTTGCCAAACCACAGTTCATAAGGCGTCGTCTCAACGGATTTTGATGGTGCCCTATTTAACGTGAATGCAGCTGTCTCTAATGCATAACCCCAAAACGATAGTGGTAAATCGGCAAGAGACATCATAGATTGCACCATATCTAATAAAGTACGGTTACGATGTTAGGACACACCATTACACTGTGGTGTTCCAGGTGGCGTGAGTAGTGAAACTATTTCACATTGTTTTAACTGAAGGCCAAACTCGTAACTCAAATATTTTACCTCTGCGATCATATCGTAGAAACTTTTATTTTCTTGTTATGATGATTCTCCACTTCACTCTGAAATTCTTTGAACTTTTCAAATGTTTTAGACTTGTGTTTCATCAAGTAGATATACTCATATCTGCTCAAATCATCTGTGAAGATTAGAAAATAATGATACCTGTCGCGAGCCTCAATATTCATCGGACCACATACATTAGTATGTATGATTTCCAACAAATCTGTTGCTCGCTCCATTGTTCCGAAGAACAGAGTTTTAGTCATCTTGCCCATGAGGCATGGTTCGCAAGCATCAACTGATTCATAATCAAGTGATTCCAAAAGCCCATCAGCATGGAGTTTCTTCATGCGCTTTACACCAATATGACCTAAACAGCAGTGCCACATATAAGTTGCACTATCTTTATTAACTTTGCATCTTTTGGTTTCAATATTATGATTATGTGTATTACTACGATCGAGATCCAACGAACTATTTTCATTAGGTGTGTAACCATATAAGGTTTTATTCATGTAAACAGAACAACAATTTATTCTCTTACTTAAATGAATAACCGTATTACAATAAACATGATCAAATCATATTCATGCTCAACGCAAACACCAAATAACACTTATTTAGGTTCAACACTAATCCCGAAATTATAGGGAGTGTGCGATGATGATCATATCAATCTTGGAACCACTTCCAACACACATCGTCACTTCACCCTCAACTAGTCTCTGTTTATTCTGCAACTCCCGTTTCGAGTTACTAATCTTTAGCAACTGAACTAGTATCAAATACTGAGGGTTTGCTATAAACACTAGTAAAGTACACATCAATAACATGTATATCAAATATACTTATGTTCATTTTGCCATCCTTCTTATCCGCCAATCACTTGGGGTAGTTCCGCTTCCAGTGACCAGTCCCTTTGCAGTAGAAGCACTTAGTCTCGGGCTTAGGACCAGACTTGGGCTTCTTCACTTGAGTAGCAACTTGCTTGTTGTTCTTCTTGAAGTTCCCCTTTCTTCCCTCTGCCCTATTCTTGAAACTAGTGATCTTTTCAACCATCAACACTTGATGTTTTTCTTGATTTCTACCTTCGTTGATTTCAGCATTACGAAGAGCTTGGGAATCGTTTCCGTTATCCCTTGCATATCATAGTTCATCACAAAGTTTTACTAACTTGGTGATGGTGACTAGAGAATTCTGTCAATCACTATCTTATCTGGAAGATTAACTCCCACTTGATTCAAGCGATTGTAGTACTCAAACAATCTGAGCACATGCTCACTAGTTGAGCGATTCTCCTCCATCTTTTAGCTATAGAACTTGTTGGAGACTTCATATCTCTCAACTCGGGTATTTGCTTGAAATATTAACTTCAACTCCTGGAACATCTCATATGCTCCATGATGTTCAAAACGTCTTTGAAGTCCCGATTCTAAGCCATTAAGCATGGTGCACTAAACTATCAAGTAGTCATCATATTGAGCTAGCCAAACGTTCATAACGTCTGCATCTGCTCCAGCAATAGGTCCGTCACCTAGCGGTGCATCAAGGACATAATTATTCTGTGCAGCAATGAGGATAAACCTCAGATCAGGGATCCAATCAGCATCATTTCTACTAACATCTTTCAACACAATTTTCTCTAGGAACATATCAAAATAAACACAGGGAAGCAACAACGCGAGCTATTGATCTACAACATAATTTGCAAAATACTACCAGGACTAAGTTCATGATAAATTTAAGTTCAATTTAATAATATTACTTAAGAACTCCCACTTAGATAGACATCCCTCTAATCCTCTAAGTGATCATGTGATCCAACTCAACTAAACCATGTCCGATCATCACGTGAGATGGAGTAGTTTTATTGGTGAACATCACTATGTTGATCATATCTACTATATGATTCACGCTCGACCTTTCGGTCTCTGTGTTCCGAGGCCATATCTGTATATGCTTGGCTCGTCAAGTATAACCTGAGTATTTCGCGTGTGCAACTGTTTTGCACCCGTTGTATTTGAACGTAGAGCCTATCACACCCGATCATCACGTGGTGTCTCAGCACAAAGAACTTTCGCAACGGTGCATACTCAGGGAGAACACTTCTTGATAATTAGTGAGAGATCATCTTATAATGCTATCGTCAATCAAAGCAAGATAAGATGCATAAAAGATAAACATCACATGCAATCAATATAAGTGATATGATATGGCCATCATCATCTTGTGCTTGTGATCTCCATCTTCGAAGCACCGTCGTGATCACCATCGTCACCGGCATGACACCTTGATCTCTATCGTAGCATCGTTGTCGTCTCGCCAATCTTATGCTTCCATGACTATCGCTACCGCTTAGTGATAAAGTAAAGCATTACATCGCGATTGCATTGCATACAATAAAGCGGCAACCATATGGCTCCTGCCAGTTGCCGATAACTCGGTTACAAAACATGATCATCTCATACAATAAAATTTAGCATCATGTCTTGACCATATCACATCACAACATGCCCTGCAAAAACAAGTTAGACGTCCTCTACTTTGTTGTTGCAAGTTTTACATGGCTGCTACGGGCTTAAGCAAGAACCAATCTTACCTACGCATCAAAACCACAACGATAGTTTGTCAAGTTGGTGCTGTTTTAACCTTCGCAAGGACCGGGCGTAGCCACACTCGGTTCAACTAAAATTGGAGAGACTGTTGCCCGCAAGCCACCTATGTGCAAAGCACGTCGGGAGAACCGGTCTCGCGTAAGCGTACGCGTAATGTCGGTCTGGGTCGCCTCGTCCAACAATACCGCCGAACCAAAGTATGACATGCTGGTAAGCAGTATGACTAATATCGCCCACAACTCACTTGTGTTCTACTCGTGCATATAACATCAACATATAAAACCTAGGCTCTGATACCACTGTTGGGGAACGTAGTAATTTCAAAAAAATTCCTACGCACACGCAAGATCATGGTGATGCATAGCAACGAGAGGGGAGAGTATGATCTACGTACCCTTGTAGATCAACAACGAAAGCGTTGACACAACGTAGAGGAAGTAGTCGTACGTCTTCCCGATCCGACCGATCCAAGCACCGTTACTCCGGCACCTCCGAGTTCTTAGCACACGTACATCTCGATGATGATCCCCGGGCTCCGATCCAGCAAAGCTTCGGGGAGGAGTTCCGTCAGCACGACGGCGTGGTGACGATCTTGATGTTCTACCATCGCAGGGCTTCGCCTAAGCACCGCTACAATATGACCGAGGTGGAATATGGTGGAAGGGGGCACCGCACACGGCTAAGGAACGATCACGAAGATCAACTTGTGTGTCTAGGGGTGCCCCCTGCCCCCGTATATAAAGGAGCCAAGGGGGAGGGGGCGGCCGGCCAAGGTGGGCACGCCAAGGGGGAGTCCTACTCCCACCGGGAGTAGGACTCCCTTCTTTCCTAGTTGGACAAGGAGAGAGGGGGAAAGAGGAGGAAGAGAGGAAGGAAAGGGGGGGGGCGCCGCCCCCCTTCCCTTGTCCTATTCGGACTAGGAAGGGGAGGGGCGCGCGGCCACCTCCTGCCTCCTTCTCTCTTCTCCCTCAAGGCCCATGTAGGCCCAATAACCCCCCGGGGGGTTCCGGTAACCCCCCGGTACTCCGGTAAAATGCCGATTTCACCCGGAACGATTCCGATGTCCGAATACAGGCTTCCAATATATCAATCTTTATGTCCTGACCATTTCAAGACTCCTCGTCATGTCCGTGATCACATCCGGGACTCCGAACTAACTTCGGTACATCAAAATGTATAAAACTCATAACAACTGTCATCGTAACTTTAAGCGTGCGGACCCTACGGTTCGAGAACAATGTAGACATGACCAAGACACGTCTCTGGTCAATAACCAATAGCGGGATCTGGATGCCCATATCGGCTCCTACATATTCTACGAAGATCTTTATCGGTCAGACCGCATAACAACATCGGTATGTTACTTGCCCGAGATTCGATCGTCGGTATCCAATACCTAGTTCAATCTCGTTACCGGCAAGTCTCTTTACTTGTTCTGTAATACATCATCTCACAACTAACATATTAGTTGTAATGCTTGCCAGGCTTATGTGATGTGCATTACCGAGAGGGCCCAAAGATACCTCTCCGACAATCGGAGTGACAAATCCTAATCTCGAAATACGCCAACCCAACATGTACTTTTGGAGACACCTGTAGAGCTCCTTTATAATCACCCAGTTACGTTGTGACGTTTGGTAGCACACAAAGTGTTCCTCCGGCAAACGGGAGTTGCATAATCTCATAGTCATAGGAACATGTATAAGTCATGAAGAAAGCAATAGCAACATACTAAACGATCGGGTGCTAAGCTAATGGAATGGGTCATGTCAATCAGGTTATTCACTTAATGATGTGATCCCGTTAATCAAATAACAACTCTTTGTTCATGGTTAGGAAACATAACCATCTTTGATTAATGAGCTAGTCAAGTAGAGGCATACTAGTGACACTCTGTTTGTCTATGTATTCACACATGTATTATGTTTGCGGTTAATACAATTCTAGCATGAATAATAAACATTTATCATGATGTAAGGAAATAAATAATAACTTTATTATTGCCTCTAGGGCATATTTCCTTCACAAAGATTATCTTTCTGTCTATCAATGACATAAGAAACTTGAGGCTCTTCGTTCTTAGGCTTATTCCATAGTTGGATGCTGATCGGGATGATGTACCTAACAATAGCTCCGCACTAAACATAAAATGCTTCCTTGGTCCACCTGGGTTCAATCGGTTGGCCATCGTCCGCGATTGCTGTGATCGTGAACCTTTAATCCTGGTGCAACCTTTTCTTCGGGCCTCGTCTTGTTACCGAAGTTTGGCTCGATCCGGAGGGCTATAGCCTATAAAAGAAGAAAGAAGAGTTAATATATGTACATACCAAAACAATTAATGCATCAATTAGCTAGTTGGCATAGGATTAATTAATATATATACCTCGCCGGACTTTGCAATAGCTCCCTCCTCCATTCGATCATCGGAGTCATCATCACGGTCTCCTTCTTCCACCGGCATTATGTCACCGGAGCCATCATGATCATGTCTTTCCTCCTCCATTGTTCGATCACCGAAGCCTTCATCCTCTCCTTCCAGACCATCGGTGTCGTTGAGAAACGACAAGACATCACGTCCGTCGTGGATTATGTCCCCCAACAACTCTTCCTGTTCTAAGTCTCTTTGATCCATAGTTTCTGCAAATATTACAACATGACAGATGGATATATTGGTGGCATACATAGACCTAGCTAGCTAATCACAACAAGGAATATTAATTAGTGGCCTCGATGCTTCTACGGTTTGGGGTGGCCTCGACAACGCTTCTAGGGTTTGGGGTGGCCTCGACAATGCTCTTTTAACTTGGTAAATTTGGGTGGCCTCGACGCTTCTAGGGTTTGGTCGGGCAAGAGGGGGTTGATCGACATCCCCCTCATGTTGAAGAGTTACCGAAGTTTTCTATGAACAAAAAAAACTACCTATCACATGACATGTCCGGCGACCGGACCGGACCGCCTCTCTCATGAATGTCAAACAAGGGATTCTCCTAACCTTTAAGGTATTTAACAAAATGGCGCCATTATGGATGTGCATAAAATGGTCCATATATTTTTCCTGATCTCATCTACCCTTCTATATGTCACGTTGTCTAGTGTCAAAGGATTCAAGAAAACCATGGCTTCATCATTAGCTAGAAGTAACAGGCACATGATGGTACGAAGCTCTCCAAAGTTGTTTTGGAACGGAGTCGCGGATAAGATAATTCACTTTTTGGTACGAATTTCAGCAAGAGCCTTCCGAATATCGCTATTTGGAAGGCCTTTGCTGAACTTCGTACCAAAAAGCGAATTATTCTATCGGGACTCCTTTCCAAAATAACTATGGAGAGCTCCATATCATCATGCGCGTCTTACTTCCGGCTAATGATGAAATCATGGATTTCTTCAATACTTTGACACAAGAGAACATGCATATATAGAATCTTTTTTGTAATGTAACTCCAGGTATCAAGGGAATTTCTATGCTCAGAAACAGGTAGCAGAGCGATGAGTGTTTCTTACACCTATTTCTGCCCGCGTTTATACTGTATATTCATGGATATTTTCTAGATCATCCCTTCAACTTGCCCGCTAATGACTACAAAGATATGGAAACCTCCTTATTTACTTTGTCCCATACAGAAATGGATGTTTTTAGGTGGAAAATTAACTAATATATGCAATATTCTAGAGGAGCCGACCTATTGGGAACACACTAGAGGTAGCATATGAGAAGCCAGTGCACGGTACGACCGCAACCGCTCGCACCAGGCATGAACACCTTCGTGACACCATCCGAGGCAACTATCGTGAAGGGATCTGAGCCAAATTCGCAAAAGAGAAGCCTCGAAACCCAACTTCACCCTCTGCACTATATGAAGGAGAGGAATATTTGATGGCTCACCTCTTCGCTTTAACCTTCGACATATCCATCTTTGCAGCCGCCACACAACCATCATCAAACATCACATCTCCATAGCCATAACCATCACCATAGCCTCCATCTCATTAGATTAATTACTTGCAATCAAGATTCCATCACGATCAATGACATCGTAATTCTATCATCATTCATGCTGAAATACCTTTTTATACAATGTCATATGCTTGTGATTAGATCACGGTGTGTGACCCCAAGGCTACGGGCCAATGCATAGCTTCGCAGCCCCATGTATGTGCAAGAAGGGATTGACAATATGATTTTACTTTATATTTTTGTGCAATTGTTTATCTCTTGTCTCTACATTGATCACAGGGTTCGTCGATACCCGAGACACTGAAGATTGGCACAAGGAGAGGTAAAGAGCAGGTTAGAGTGAAAGGCTATGCCGAAAAACGATGACAGTAAGGTCAGTATGGTAGCCGAAACCAATTTCCTGGGGAAGATAATGATGCAATCATCAAATGCATGTGTTGGTTTGGTTTATCCTTAACAATCGAGGTAACTCCATGAGTCAGATAGGACTAAGATTGGACAATCCAGTCCTTGACGCGTCGGTAGCCAGTTGTGCTGACAAAAGGCGCACCAGCCACTTATCTGCCTTCACAATGTATATTTTATTACTTATCGATGCATTCCTACTCTATCTTATTATAATCCTAAGTGTTGTATACAGCTACAAATGAAACCTTAGCTCTGGCCTAATTCTTTTATTATTACAACCTTTATGACATTTACTTGTTCTGGGGAACTAAAATTATTTATGACAACAAAGACTTGTAGAAATTTTGTCGCCAACCTTAATCACTTCCTGGATTTGATAAATACTAGGGTATTAGGAAAGAAGGCTATTACCACATTCGAACAGATCGAAGGTAATCACTGAGCACATAAATCTTCCATCAACAAAAAATTATGGTGAGCTTGTGAAGATAGACGTAGATGGAAAAGACCCTCCAAGTATTCATGCTAAAGCACATAATCAGTTGTCAAAGTCTTAATCTCAATAAAAGTGAAGAGGGGCGGGAATTTTGCACGAAGATGAGTACAAAATAACACCCTTGCCATTTCCCAAACTGCATCTGGCGATTGACTTATACCAAGCTCAAGTTCTTTCCATCATGATCCTTATCCATGTTTATAGTAAGTGCTCCATATCGAATTGACTCTGGAGTATCATGCCTATTAAATAATTTGTGCAGGTTCTTCAATGGAAGTGCTTTGTTTTGATTGTTGATGTTCATAGCACCAAGTCGTCCCCGATTCCTTGGCCTACAAACTTTGGACCAAGCAGCAAGAGCAGGCCCTTGATTCTCCAAGTTAGAGCATCTTCGCCAAACAATGCCTAAGGTAGCGGATTACTCGATGCTTGATAGTTTGAGATAAATCCAGACAACACATAGAGAAAATAGGCAAGGAGGAGAGAACATCCTTAATAGTTGAAGAGACAATGATGCTGTCATCAAATGCTAATGTGTTGGTCTGGTTTCTCCTTAATAACTGAGGTAACCCCACGAGTCGGGTAGGACTAAGGTTGGACAATCTAATCATCGATGCGTCGGTAGTCAGTCGTACTGTCACAAGGACACATCGACCACTTATATGCCTTCACAGTGTATATCTTATTACTTATCATGCATTGCTAATCTATCTTATATAATCCTAAGTGTTGTGTACACGGTTGCATGTGAAACCTTAGCTCTGGCCTATTTATTTTATTATTATAACCTTTGTGATATTTTGTTTGTCTAGGGAACGAAAATGATTTGCGGTAACAAAGACTCATAGAAATTTCCTTATCAACCTTAATCACTTCCCGGATTTGATAAATCCTAGGGCATCTAGGGAAGAAGACTACTACTACATCCTAAAACGAATCAAAGGTAATCACGAGCACATAAATCTTTCACCAACAAAAATTTCTGGTGAGCTTGTAAAGATAGAGGGAAATGGAAAAGATCCTCCAAGTATTCATGCTGAAGCACATAATCAATTGGCAAAGTCTTACTCTTAGCAAAGTGAAGAGGTGTGGGAATTTTGCATGGAGATAAGGATCATGCTAGATACTAGTCCAAAATAATACCCTTGCCACCCCCAAACTACATCTATTGATTGACATATAGATTTTGGCGATTGACTTATAGATGCCAACCAAGCTCATTTTTTGCCATCCAGATCCTTATCCATTGTTATAGTAAGTGCTCCATATAGAATTGACCTTTGGAATATCATGCCTATTAAATACTTTGTGCAGGTTCTTCAACAGAAGTGCTTTTGTTTTGATTCTTGGTGTTCATAGCACCAAGCCATACCAGGTTCTTTGGCCTACAAATTTTGGACCAAGCACCAAGAGCAGGCCCTGATTCTGCAAGTTAGAGCATCTTTGCGAATAATGCCTATGGTATTTGATTACTCGATGCTTGATAGTCTGAGGTAAATCCATACAACACATAGAGAAAATAGGCAGGGAGGAGAGAACATCCTTAACCAACAAAGCTTTCCTCCACGGGTGAGGTAGGAAGCAATACCAACCAATCTCCTTTCATAGAAACCATTGAAGTTGTTCAAGAACTTGGCTTTGCGCTGTAAATACGGTGCAAAATTCATTTGTATATATCCGCGACGCTGATGAGGAATGAATTTGAACTAAAGTCACGACATTGTTTTTGGATCAGAGGGAGTATATCCTTTTGGACTAACAACGTAATTATTATCATTTTATCCCAAATGAACCTAAGGGTTTAAACCAACGACCTGCACCTTTTACACATTACGATTAACCATTATGTCCAATGACATTTGGTGCTCTACTCGAATGAATATTTTCTATATCAGTTTGGCTTAATAGCATAAACTAAAACTCTAAACTCGAATGAAAAAGGCCCAGCAGTGAGTTTCAAACCAGTGATCTCCTGCAGGTATCCCGAGAATGCAAACCAACAGACCCGACGAATATTGTTTTTTTTACATACGCTAATGGTTTTTTTATATTGAGGCCACATTTATACTTTAGAAAATATAGTATTTTACTTATAGATGTTGCACATGATTTTCCATGAAGCATAAATATTTTGTTTCCTTAAAGTACCATAAAATTTTCAAAAACCTTGGAACTTTCATATACTTCATGAATATTTTACTAAAACATGAATATTTTAAATTATACAAACATTTATGTAAATAAGTTAAATATATATAATTAAATGTTCATATAATTTTATAAAATGTTAATGTAGTTACAAATTTTTAAAACATTTATTGAAAACTTAAAATTATGTGAACATTTATTTGAATATATTTAACATTTTTTAAAAAATACTTTAATATTTTAAAAATTATATGAACATTTATTTACATATATATATTTTACCTTGGTTAAATATATGTAAGTAAATGTTCATATAATTTTAAATATTCATGTTTCAATAAAATATTCATGCAGTATATAAAGTTTTCATGTTTTAAAAAATGTTTATGTACTTTTAGGAAACAAAATACTTATTATTTACGAAATTCACGTGAAACATTTATAAGTAATAAAATTATATTGTCTAAAGAATATATACAAAATTGGTTTTTTGTCAATTTAAAAAATCATTAGCCTATTCAATAACAAATTTCCCCGGCCCTGGTGTCTAATCATGTATGCATGGAACCTTAAGATCGCTTGTTCTAGCCCCTTGGGCAGTGCCGAAGCTTCATGGGGGCCAACCTGGGCGGTGCCCCCCTCCCCCCAATAAAAAGAAAAAAATGTGTATATATCTTTGTATTAGACTAAATTTAAATTTTCCACTAAAAATCAGCATATAATGATTTTGTTTTGCCCCTCTAGCCAATGATGGGCCCATGATTTTAGCCCAAGCTCCGCCACTGCTGCCTTGGGCTGCACCCTTTTCATTTGAAGTTACAATTTTCAATTTACGTTGTCCGTGCAAAAGATATAGCACTTATCCAAATTCTACATAAAACGTCATGAGTGTTTTGGTTAGGCGCTCATGTGGGTTACCAACGGTTCGTGGTTTGAAACCCCGTGATTTTTCTTCTCAATGGAATTTGTGTTGTTCCTGACGGGTGGGCCTCTTAGTGTTTTTTTGTTGTGAAAAAATAAAACCAAAGGGTCTTTTTGCAAAAGGAGCGCGCAACACGCTAGTCTCCGTCGTCCAGTCACTAAAAACGGGGCTCATGCAACGTAGTCATGCCTTGTCAGCGTCGCGGGCGTATACAAATGAGTTTTGCACGGTATTTGCACCGCAAAGCCAAGTTCTTACACCATTTCAATGTACACCACAAGTTGTAGCATTAAGGTGACAATTCATGCCAAGTTCGAGCATCAGTGGGTAATTGACTCTATCAATTATTAGCAACTGGTTTGGATTCTTCATGGGTTTTTTTGAGAGTCAATTACACCACTCATGCTGAAACTTTGCAAAAATGGTCGTATTAGTGTTAAAACTTGTGGTGTACGTAGAAGTGAAGAAACAAGTTGGCTCAGCCATGCAAATATGGCGCAAATCTCTATTGCATACGCCCGATCTGCTGATTTGGCACGCCGGTGTGGCATGGGGCCCACTGTCCGCGATCAGAAAGTGGAGACGAGGTGTGTGGCCTGTTTTTTTAACCCCCCTTGATATATTTTTCTCACAAAAAACCCCTATAGTTTTAGCACTAAAGTAACCATCTTTCTTGTAATGTTTTAATTGGCTTTTTTTGGATCATGCCGTTGGCGGCCATGCTTCTCTCTGCAAAGGGTCTCTCCACATCAACGCGGGACGATTCACTATTTTGATCGTAGTTTTGCATGGCGATCAACGCGGGACGATTCGATGACGAGCTAAAGCATGACCGCACTGCATGAGCCTGCCCAGATGGGGTTGGAGGACGATTTATCTGATCGGCAGGAGGACGACGACACAAATTGCGTCGGCAATGCCGGCAAGGGCAGCACCGGGAGCAAGAAAGGGGTGTGACGCCCCCGATTTGACCGTACACTAATCATACACGCAAATGTGTACGATCAAGATCAAGGACTCACGGGAAGATATCACAACACAACTCTAGACACAAATTAAAATAATACAAGCTTTATATTACAAGCCAGGGGCCTCGAGGACTCGAATACATAAGCTCGAAAAACACAAGAGTCAGCGGAAGCAACAATATCTGAGTACAGACACAAGTTAGACAAGTTTGCCTTAAGAAGGCTAGCACAAAAGCAACAACTATCGAAAAGGCAAGGCCTCCTGCCTGGGAGCCTCCTAACTACAACTAGTCGTCTGCGGTCTTCACGTAGTAGTAGGCATCCTCCGGGTAGTAGTAGTCATCGGTGGTGTAGTCTGGCTCCTGTGATTCGTCATCTGGTCGCAACAATCGGGTATGGGGAAAAAGAAGTAGCAAAGCAACCGTGAGTACTCATCCAAAGTACTCGCAAGACTTACATCAGATCTAAACTAAGTATGCATCTGTATCAAAGGAAAGGGTTATATCCGCGGAATAAACTGCAGAATGCCAGAAGGGAAGGGGAAAGCCTAACCTATCGAAGACTAGCATATTCTGGAAACCGCCATCTTGCAGCAACAGGAGGGAGTAGAGTAACATAAAGTAAAGTAGAAGTAATGTTATCAACCTCGGCCAGAGATCCTTTCTCGACTCCCTACGAGAAAGCAATCCCAGAGACATACTATCCAGTTATCATCTCATATCCAAGTCTCATCTCCATGTCTCATCTCAAGTATCCAGTTCTAGTTGTATCGATCGGGATACAACTCCAAGTGTCCGTTACCATAGGACAGGCTATCGATAGATGTTTTCTTCCCTGCAGGGGTGCACCAACTTACCCACCACGCTCGATTAACTCCGGCCGGACACACTTTCCTGGGTCATGCCTGACCACGGCCAAACAATACACCGCAACCCGACCTAGGCTTAATAGAGAGGCCAGCACGCCGGACTAAACCTATGCCCCCAGGGGTCATGGGCCATCTCCCCGGGAAGTCCTGCACGTTGCGAACGCGGCCGGTGAGCAGACCTAGCTACCTCCTTCAACAAGGTAGGTGCTTTCCAGTCCAACCCGGCGCGCGCGGCTCAGTCGCTGACGTCTATTAAGCTTCGGCTGATGTATACGACGCAAAACGCCCATACTATGCCCACGTGATGGTTAGTGCTATCAGGCCAGAGGCCCCTCGGATCAAATATCCAAATCGTAGTGGATTAGGAACGCGCGGTAACGAGCAGAGACTCACAATCGATGTGACCTCGTCGCCCTGTCTCGAGTACTTGCAGCAAGGGCTAAGAATGCTCGGCCACGCCTTGTAAGTATCTCGCGGGCACATTCCAGGTCAACCCGACTCCACATCACTCGTTATTAAGCTCGCGCGGGTACCCCTTAGGGTCGACCTGTCTTTAGTAACATGGCTCAGTGTAAAGTCATAGTAACCATAGTAACTGTGTGTCTAACACCAAGGGGAAAACCCGAGGAATCACCCCCGGTGAATCTCACACGATGTTATCATCAAGGTGAACGTAAGAGGATCCACCCTCGAGGTTCACACTTGAGGGGTTGCACGACAGAGCCGTATCGGAAGTGGCTAAGGAGGAAATCACCCTCGATGACCATGACTGAATAGCTACTCTACAGAGGTCTCATTAGGAGTGATGTAAGAGGTTCCACCCTCGGCACTCGATGGTTACTCTACAGAGTCGTACAACTAAGGGGGCTGATGTGCGGTGTCGGGGCCTGGACGTCGATCACGTTGATCGAGTCATCGAACATAAAGCGGGGCAACTAGGACAAGGTGGGGGTCACTGATGGATCACTAACCAACCTATACTAAGCAGTTTAGGATAAGCAGGTAAGGTATGAAAGCAGGTAGCAACAACAGGCTATGCATCAGAGTAAGATCATACAGAAAGCAGTAGCAGTTCTAATGCAAGCATGAGAGGGAAGAAATGGGATATCGGAATGCTCAAGGGGGGGGGGGTTGCTTGCCTGGTTGCTCTGGCAAGGAGGGGGGTCGTCATCGAAGTAGTCGATCACAAGGGCAGCATCGGTCTCGGGGTCTACCAGAGAGAAGAGGGGGAAGAAACTGTAAATATAAAGCAAACATAGCACCACAAAGCATAACATGGCAATAAGATGTGCCGGGTGTGACCTAACGCGGTAGGAGGTGATACCGGCGAAGGGGGAAACATCCGGGAAAGTATCCCTAGTGTTTCGCGTTTTCGGACAGTTGAACCGAAGGGGAAAGTTGCGTGTTCGCTATGCTAGGGATGCGTGGCGGACGAACGGGATCCGTATCCAGGTTCGTCTCGTCGTTCTGAGCAACTTTCATGTACAAAGTTTTTCCATCCGAGCTACGGTTTATTTTATATTAAAATTAAAAGATTTAAAACATTTTTAGAATTTATTTAATTCAACATTATCCAGAATAGTGTTTGCTGACGTTAGCATGACATCATCAGTCAACACAGGTTGACTGGTCAACCTGACGTGTGGGTCCCACCTGTCAAAGACAATTTTTAATTATCCAGTTTTAGTTAATCTAAACAGGGTTAATTAGGGGTGGGCCCCACTGTCATTGACTGATTAATTAGTTAATTAACTAACCGTTTAATTAGTTTAATTAGTAGACTAGTCAGGTTAATTAAATAATTAGTTAATCTAAGCATAATTAATTAAGTTAATTTATTCTTTAATTAATTAATTGATTAACTAATTATTTTATTTAATTAATTAATTAGTTTTAAAAAACGTTCTGGGCTGGGGCCCACTTGTCATTGGCCCCAGGGGGCCTGGCGGATTGGGCGTGCGGGCAAATCGGGCGGGCGGAACCGCCCGAATGAGGGGGGCGCTCCAAAGCACCGGCGCGGCACCGGCGCCAGACGTCGAAGGTGGTTGCGGGGACGGGCGCCGTCGTAGGCGGCAGCGGCGCAGGCGGGCGGCGTCGCTAGGCGCGGGAGCGAGGAGAAGGGTCGCGGGCGCGCGGTTAGGTGAGTGAGGGAGATGGGCGAGGCCAAGGCGCGAGCAGGGCGTGGCGAGCGCGAGCGAGCAGTGGCTCGCGGCGAGTGCGGGCGTGCGTGCACGCCGGACATGGCCGGGGCGCGGGGCAGCAACAGACGGGAAGGGGGAACGGCGGACGCGGCGAAAGCCGAGCGCGCGTGCGCGCGGGCGGAACGCGGCGGGCGGAGGTGGGCGCGTGCGGGGGGAGGCGGGAGCGAGCGCAGGGGCGCTGGCGAGCGCGCATGCGTGTGCACGAGGGAGAGGAAAGGAACAGGGGGGCTCACGAGGGGGAGGTAGGGCACGTGGCAGCGGGGCACGGGGAGGGGATGGAGACGACGGCATCGAGGGGCAGTCCGGCGAGGTGGCCGTCGACGAGGCAAGCCGGTGAAGGAGAACCGGCGAGGCGGCGATGGCGTTCGGAGACGGCGCACAGCGGCGGGGGCGAACGGGTCGGGGCGACGACGGCTTCGGGTCAGGCGGCGCCGCGCGCGAGGAGTGGGGGTGCGGGGTCGAGGTGGTGGCGAGGGGCGACGGTGATGGGGTCAGGGCGGTTCGGTGGGGGCGGCGTTGGCAAAGTCCACGGGCGGCGAGGCAACGGGATCGGTGGCGGGGTCGAGCGCCCCGACCCAGATCGGTTGGGGGAGTGGGAGGAGCGAGTAGGGGGAGTGGGTCAGGGGAGGTTAGGGTTTCGTGGAGTGGGGATAAGGAGGCCCGGCTGGGCCTGGTGGGCCGGCCAGTGCGGCGGCCAGCTGGGCCGTTAGGCCCGGCGTGTGGGGGGGGGCTCGTGTTCTCTTTTTTTTAAAAAAACTTTTCTATTTTCCTCTTTTTTACAGAAGAATTTTGTAGATAAATGAGCTGCCAAATGTATTTTGTAAAAAGTGAAACTTGGTCACACAGATATAATGCCTTATCCAGCACTGCCACAAAAAGTTTGGGGCCATCAGGAGTTGTCCAAGAATTTTTAGAAAATGAAAGGACATCTTAAATAATGATGGACGAGATAACAAATTCCCAAAGGCAATTTAGGACTTTCCAAAAATGTTGGTTTCAACATGACAAATATCTAGGGATTATTTGCCATAGGATGAACTATTTTATTTGCATGACAGAAGAAGCAAATATTTGACATGCAATTTAATTTTGGGAATTTGAAGCAGATTTTGGACAAGTGGCATTTTGGCATGATGACATGACCTTCATTAGGGGGAGATTACTGTGGTGCGATGCTGGGAATGTTACAAATCTCCTCCACTACAAGAAATCTCGTCCTGAGATTTAAGTGGGGAAGTAAAGAGTAACTTCGGGAGAACTGACCCTTATAGGGTTTATTAACTGGTGAGAAATTTAAGGAATGAGGCAGAAGTATCTCTCGAGTTGAAACTTAATAAACACCGAGAGCAAAGTATGAAGATACAATAGGAAGTTTCAAGCGAATGGACAAACTATTGATACCTGAACAGAGTGTGAGAAAGGGGTTCGGAGCATCGGGAATAGATCATCTCTCGGAAGGTGGCTCGTGACATGATCCGAAGCCAAACGCAAGAATATTTCAGGATCAAAGATATACAGGAGAGTCAGATTTCGATCATGTGGAACTGTGGGTTATGGGCCCACCATGTGGGTTAAAAGTAGAAAGAGCAGTGACATGTTACATGGTTATGATAGTAAGGCATGTCAGAGTGTAACCCGTCAGTTATGTCGGCAACAACGTCGGTACCAAGGGCGAGGGACGAAGAGAACCATTTTCCTGCTTGTTGAACGAGGCGGGCCATTAGGCAAAGTTCTCGTCCATCAGTGGCTACCGGAATGTCATCAACCATAGTAACAGGGTCTTTACGAACAGAGTTCTACATTGAGGTGCTTACGTAAGCAGGAAATTATCTCTACTGAGATAAGTTAGTTTACCGGAAAGGCTAATCAAAAGAATGGAAAGGAAAATATGATTAGTATATTAATCAGAACAATGGAAAGGAAAATGTGTTTAAACACATTTATCAGGAGTATACCCTTCCCAAGGACAAGTAGAGGATGATATCCATGACAGGATAGTAAGTAGATAACCAATTAGGTAAAGGGAGAGAAATTTCATGACATTACCCCTACAACGGTGTTTGGATAATTGATAAAGGAAAATTTAGTATCGCGCTTCAAATGTTCTTATTGGAGATCGGATTACCACAGACATGCTTTGAGATAGCGTTGACAAGGTTTCAAGCAAAGGTCAGACTTTGGATACACCAAGGATCCATCGGAAACAACTTAGAAAATAAGTCATACAATTTTAGCAGGGAAAAGATGAGGGTGTGGCCGACGGGCTCAGTAGCAATCCATCGACATGTCAAAAAGGATGTATTCCCAAAATTAATATGATCAAGTTTGTGTTGGGGGGAAGACAAGAATGTTGTTGATGCTGACACAAATCATCGAGAGGCAAGGATGGTATTTCTAGCCATGAATTCAATTGACATCTTTGAAGAAGCCAAAGTGTGACGGTCATCAAGACAAAGTTTGCCGAGAGACTCTATGAAGATGCCCTCGAGCAGAAAAGGGAGGATGAAGTGAAAGGCTATGAGAACCACGGATTCGTCACAAGCTCAAAGTCAAGCTTGTTGTTCGAGGTGAAATGATAAGATGAGGAAGATCGACATAAGCTTAGCTCATCGTCGGAAGTTGCTCCGGGCATAAGGACCAGGTAGCACAGTTAAAAAGTTGTCATGATAAAATATAGCTGTTCAGGCTAGGAATGATGCGATGGGTTATAAAGCTTCCCAGTATCAAGTACTAGGTGTAATGCCAGAAGGTAAATCGGAGTAGAGGTTGGACGGGGGAATGATTTGCAGAGGATAAGTAATTGTAACTTACCGAGTAAATGGGATCAAGGAGGAAATATGGTCGGGACCATAACTACAAGGGATCCAATTCACGACACCGGAAGAATTATTTAAATGATTAAATATCCTTGCAAGAAGCTTTCATGATAAGTCCCACACCGTGTCCGTGGGCATGAACACAAGGTTCAGGGTCGACTCCCACTTCTACAATGCATAACCTTTCATTTTACTTTTCGCTATTGGTGAAGCTGTAGTATTGAAATTTTATCTGACGAAAGCCAGTAGAGTATAATCTGCATCACTTTCGAGTTCACACGGATTAGGGAAGGCATAGGTTCAACCCATCGGGGCATCTTAGGAACATATATCATAAATTTCAAGAATAATAACACAAGCTCGGTAGTAGAGCATGCTTGTGAAAGCGGAGGATACAATTTACCAAAAGCATTACGTATCCGAGGGAAGGCTCACAAGCTTATTGAATATGAAGGACGTTGTCGGATAAAATCCGAAAAAGGGGGGTCTGGTGGTCCACAAGGGATTTGATGTGAGCATCAGTATTCAACCAGAGGAAGAGAGAATGCAAGGAGATCAGATTATAGAAACAACTGACTAACTCAAGGCTCAATTGCAAAGGAATTATGAATTCCAAGACAAGGGATCAGAAGCAATGCTTTGATTAGGGATGGATAGGTAGAATAGCCATAGGAGTACAATGATGGCGATTTGATTCGTCGAGATCCAGCACATGTTAAAATGACGGCAGAGCCGGAAGGATGAATTCTAGGATCTGATTGAGGATTGCGAGCATTCGCAACATATTGTATCAACGGACTCAAAATGATAATGACAAAGGATGACAATAAGATTACTAGACTTATGGTATTAACCATAATGCAAGCAAGCAAGAAATTCAAGAACAATAGGCTGTTGAGGATTTTCACAAGAACGAATAGGATTTCGAAGATTTTTGTGAAACACTCAAACAACTAGGGATGAAGAATCTTCGGTAATAGAGAGGAATTATTCGTAGGGGTATTCAGATGACAAGGAACTGCAAGGCAGTAAGCTCAAAGGATTCTCGGAACAAAGGAGAGCAGTTCAAGGCATCTGGTAATAACAAGATCAGTGGGATAGAATGTAAGATTGGCAAGTGTGTGTAGTTATCCATAAGGATATTTCGGTGGTAGGGAATTGCAAGGCAACAGGCACAAAGTCTCGACAGAAAATCGTAGAGTAACTTCAGAATCTTCTGATGCAGCAATCGATCATCTGAAATAAGGGGCTCTTCGGGCGGATGTGATCACGAGATCCTAATGTTCGAGTTAGTAAAACCATTTAACCCGAATAGAAGAGAGATCAGAGTCCCAGAGTATAGACGAGGAATAAAAGACCCTAATACCACCCAAATGGCGACAACGGCCCATAAGACACACAACCATGTTAGTAAAAGTTTTTGTAGTGACTATTCTCAACTTCGGCCAAGGAGTTGGAAAGGGGGCTACCTACAGGCAGTCGGCTCTGATACCAACTCGTGATGCCCCCGATTTGACTGTACACTAATCATACACGCAAATGTGTACGATCAAGATCAAGGACTCATGGGAAGATATCACAACACAACTCTAGACACAAATTAAAATAATACAAGCTTTATATTACAAGCCAGGGGCCTCAAGGGCTCGAATACATAAGCTCGAAAAACACAAGAGTCAGCGGAAGCAACAATATTTGAGTACAGACATGAGTTAGACAAGTTTTCCTTAAGAAGGCTAGCACAAAAGCAATAACGATCGAAAAGGCAAGGCCTCCTGCCTGGGAGCCTCCTAACTACTCCTAGTCGTCTGCGGTCTTCACGTAGTAGTACGCATCCTCCGGGTAGTAGTAGTCATCGGTGGTGTCGTCTGGCTCCTGTGATCCGTCATCTGGTCGCAACAATCGGGTATGTTGAAAAAGATGTAGCAAAGCAACCGTGAGTACTCATCCAAAGTACTTGCAAGACTTACATCAGTAAGTATGCATCTATATCAAAGGAAAGGGTTATATCTGCGGACTAAACTACAGAATGCCAGAAGGGAAGGGGAAAGCCTAGCCTATCTAAGACTAGCATCTTCTGGAAACCGCCATCTTGCAGCAACAGGAGGGAGTAGAGTAACATAAAGTAAAGTAGAAGTAATGTTATCAACCTCGGCCAGAGATCCTTTCTCGACTCCCTGTGAGAAAGCAATCCCAGAGCCATACTATCCAGTTATCGTCTCATATCCAAGTCTCGTCTCCATGTCTCATCTCAAGTATCCAGTTCTAGTTGTATCGATCGGGATACAACTCCAAGTGTCCGTTACCGTAGGACAGGCTATCGATAGATGTTTTCTTCCCTGCAGGGGTGCACCAACTTACCCAGCACGCTCGATTAACTCCGGCCGGACACACTTTCCTGGGTCATGCCCGACCACGGCCAAACAATACGCCGCAACCTGACCTAGGCTTAATAGAGAGGCCAGCACGCCGGACTAAACCTATGCCCCCGGGGGTCATGGGCCATCTCCCCGGGAACTCCTGCACGTTGCGAACACGGCCAGTGAGCAGACCTAGCTACCTCCTTCAACAAGGTAGGTGCTTTCCAGTCCAACCCGGCGCGTGCCGCTCAGTTGCTGACGTCTATTAAGCTTCGACTGATGTATACGACGCAGAACGCCCATACTATGCCCACGTGATGGTTAGTGCTATCAGGCCAGAGGCCCCTCGGATCAAATATCCAAATCGTAGTGGATTAGGAACGCGCGGTAACGAGCAGAGACTCACGATCGATGTGACCCCGTCGCCCCGTCTCGAGTACTTGCAGCAAGGGCTAAGAATGCCCGCCACGCCTCGTAAGTATCTCGCGGGCACATTCCAGGTCAACCCGACTCCACATCACTCGCTATTAAGCTCGCGCGGGTACCCCTCAGGGTCGACCCGTCTTTAGTAACATGGCTCAGTGTAAAGTCATAGTAACCATAGTAACTGTGTGTCTAACACCAAGGGGAAAACCCGAGGAATCACCCCCGGTGAATCCCACTCGATGTTATCATCAAGGTGAACGTAAGAGGATCCACCCTCGAGGTTCACACTTGAGGGTTTGCACGACAGAGCCGTATCGGAAGTGGCTAAGGAGGAAATCACCCAAGATGACCACGACCGAATAGCTACTCTACAGAGGTCTCATTAGGAGTGATGTAAGAAGTTCCACCCTCGGCACTCGATGGTTACTCTATAGAGTCGTACAACTAAGGGGGGTGATGTGCGATGTCGGGGCCTGGACGTCGATCACGTTGATCGAGTCATCGAACACAAAGCAGGGCAACTAGGACAAGGTGGGGGTCACTGATGGATCACTAACCAACCTATACTAAGCAGTTTAGGATAAGCAGGTAAGGTATGAAAGCAGGTAGCAACAACAGGCTATGCATCAGAGTAAGATCATACAGAAAGCAGTAGCAGTTCTAATGCAAGCATGAGAGGGAAGAAATGGGATATCGGAATGCTCAAGGGGGGGGGGGTTGCTTGCCTGGTTGCTCTGGCAAGGAGGGGGTCGTCATCGACGTAGTCGATCACAAGGGCAGCATCGGTCTCGGGGTCTACCAGAGAGAAGAGGGGGAAGAAACTGTAAATATAAAGCAAACATAGCACCACAAAGCATAACATGGCAATAAGATGTGCCGGGTGTGACCT
This sequence comes from Triticum urartu, assembly GCF_056163025.1. Classification (NCBI taxonomy): domain Eukaryota; kingdom Viridiplantae; phylum Streptophyta; class Magnoliopsida; order Poales; family Poaceae; genus Triticum; species Triticum urartu. Next base: position 81,515,794 of record NC_141875.1, read on the forward strand.
AACGCGGTAGGAGGTGATACCGGCGAAGGGGGAAACATCCGGGAAAGTATCCCTAGTGTTTCGCATTTTCGGACAGTTGAACCGAAGGGGAAAGTTGCGTGTTCGCTATGCTAGGGATGCGTGGCGGACGAACGGGATCCGTATCCAGGTTCGTCTCGTCATTCTGAGCAACTTTCATGTACAAAGTTTTTCCATCCGAGCTACGGTTTATTTTATATTAAAATTAAAAGATTTAAAACATTTTTAGAATTTATTTAATTCAACATTATCCAGAATAGTGTTTGCTGACGTTAGCATGACATCATCAGTCAACACAGGTTGACTGGTCAACCTGACGTGTGGGTCCCACCTGTCAAAGACAATTTTTAATTATCCAGTTTTAGTTAATCTAAACAGGGTTAATTAGGGGTGGGCCCCACTGTCATTGACTGATTAATTAGTTAATTAACTAACCGTTTAATTAGTTTAATTAGTAGACTAGTCAGGTTAATTAAATAATTAGTTAATCTAAGCATAATTAATTAAGTTAATTTATTCTTTAATTAATTAATTGATTAACTAATTATTTTATTTAATTAATTAATTAGTTTTAAAAAAAACGTTCTGGGCTGGGGCCCACTTGTCATTGGCCCCAGGGGGCCTGGCGGATTGGGCGTGGGGGCAAATCGGGCGGGCGGAACCGCCCGAATGAGGGGGGCGCTCCAAAGCACCGGCGCGGCACCGGCGCCAGACGTCGAAGGTGGTTGCGGGGACGGGCGCCGTCGTAGGCGGCAGCGGCACAGGCGGGCGGCGTCGCTAGGCGCGGGAGCGAGGAGAAGGGTCGCGGGCGCGCGGTTAGGTGAGTGAGGGAGATGGGCGAGGCCAAGGCGCGAGCAGGGCGTGGCGAGCGCGAGCGAGCAGTGGCTCGCGGCGAGTGCGGGCGTGCGTGCACGCCGGACATAGCCGGGGCGCGGGGCAGCAACAGACGGGGAGGGGGAACGGCGGACGCAGCGAAAGCCGAGCGCGCGTGCGCGCGGGCGGAACGCGGCGGGCGGAGGTGGGCGCGTGCGGGGGGAGGCGGGAGCGAGCGCAGGGGCGCTGGCGAGCGCGCATGCGTGTGCACGAGGGAGAGGAGAGGAAGAGGGGCTCACGAGGGGGAGGTAGGGCACGTGGCAGCGGGGCACGGGGAGGGGATGGAGACGACGGCATCGAGGGGCGGTCTGGCGAGGTGGCCGTCTACGAGGCAAGCCGGTGAGGGAGAGCCAGTGAGGCGGCGATGGCGTTCGGCGACGGCGCACAGCGGCGGGGGCGAACGGGTCGGGGCGACGACGGCTTCGGGTCAGGCGGCGCCTCGCGCGAGGAGTGTGGGCGCGGGGTCGAGGTGGTGGCGAGGGGCGACAGTGATGGGGTCAGGGCGGTTCGGTGGGGGGCGGCGTCGGCAAACTCCACAGGCGGCGAGGCGACGGGATCGGTGGCAGGGTCGATCGCCCCGATCCAGATTGGTTGGGGGGTGGGAGGAGCGAGTGGGGGGAGTGGGTCAGGGGAGGTTAGGGTTTCGTGGAGTGGGGATAAGGAGGCCCGGCTGGGTCTGATGGGCCGGCCAGTGCGACGGCCAGCTGGGCCGTTAGGCCCGGCGTGTGGGGGGGGCTTGTGTTCTTTTAAAAAAAAAGCTTTTCTATTTTCCTCTTTTTTTACAGAAGAATTTTGTAGATAAAGGAGCTGCCAAATGTATTTTGTAAAAAGTGAAACTTGATCACACAGATATAATGCCTTATCAAGCACTGCCATAAAAAGTTTGGGGCCATCAGGAGTTGTCTAAGTATTTTTAGAAAATGGAAGGGCATCTTAAATAATGATGGACCAGATAACAAATTCCCAAAAGCAATTTAGGACTTTCCAAAAATGTTGGTTTCAACATGACAAATATCTAAGGATTATTTGCCATAGAATGAACTATTTTATTTGCATAACAGAAAAAGCAAATATTTGACATGCAACTTAATTTTGGGAATTTAAAGCAGATTTTGAACAAGTGGCATTTCAGCATGATGATCATAATGACATGACCTTCATTAGGAAGAGATTACTGTGGTGCGATGCTGGAGATGTTACAAGGGGACACGATCGATGCTGCTCCTGATTTACTAGAAAATATGGCGACACAGGAACGAATGCACGTTCAAAGGCAAGGGCCCAAATTCAAACGAGGTGATTAACACATCAGAAGTGACATGGAGAAATGGCGACTAGCCGGAGCAACATGCCGATCTCCCCAAATGAGATCAGACGTGAGAGATTGTCATGCCGATTCAACGTGGGGGGGGGGGGGGGGGAGTTAGCCATCCATCTCCCCAAATCTCTGTAACCCGGCCACTTGGTCTGATAGTCTTTCTGTAATTCTTGTTGAGTAACGTGATTAGGAAATATATATTAGAGTAGGAAATATTCTGACTTGCCTTATACTTCAAATAGATCATGTACTCTTATATATATGCACATGATGCTCAAACAATACAACAAACTATTTCATCAAATCCTCTCTTTCTCTTCTAACATGGTATTTATCGCAAGTCGATCTTAAACTCTAGCCGTCGCCGCTTCCGCACCCGCGCGCCGTCCCGGGGCGGTCGGCCTCCATGACCGCCGTCGGGGGCCGCGTCGCCCGTACCTAGGGTTCGTCCGCCGGTCATGTTGACAGGCTGCCTTAGAGAGTCTTTTCTCTGAGCCTTGCTCCGGAGTTTTCTCTCTCTTTCACCGGTCATCTTGATCGCGCGGTTTCTTTTTGGTTTTCGAATCTATTCTTCATCGGTTTGCGTCGCCTACCACCGCCGTCGACCCCGAGCGCCTCTACTCCAACCCCAGCGCGACCAACCGGCTTCTCCTCCGACCCGGCGGTCACGCGCGTCGAGGCGGCCCATCAGGCCCGCCGTCATTCGCGTGTCAGTCCGCCCGTCGCCCTACGTCAACCGTCACCGCCCTGCTCCGACCGGGACACCTGCATTCGCCCCGACCCGGCGGCCTCGCGCCATGCGACGACCAATCATAGCCGTCGCTCGCGCGCCTGCCCGCCCATCGATCCACATCACCCACCTCCGCCGCGTCTGCTCGGCGGCCCGGCGGTCTACCTCGCCGGCATCGTCCTCGGCTGCGTCGGGACGGCTGCGTCGGCTGCCTCAACTCGGGCGCCGCTGCTCCGTTGGTCACTCGGGCCTCGCTGCTCGGGTGCCGGCGTTACTTTGACAGCCTGGGTGCTGGAGCTGACAAGCTCGTCCGCACGACGTTCCACGCTGTTCGTCGTCGTCGGCTTCATCTCAGACTTCGCCGTCACCATGCCTCCATCGAGCGGCGTCCCCGATCATGCACACGATCGGCTTGATCATCTGCTCGCCGCCGCGATCCGCCTCATCTACGCCGCGCGACCGACCTGGCCCGTCGGTTACGCGCGCCTCCGCAGGTCCCGTGAAGATTGTCCACGAGTTCAGCGCGCCTCTCCACCGATTGAGCACCGAGCTGCCGTTGCGTCGCTCTGTCGGGCCGCCGCCGCCGCCCCGTGGTTCTCCTCGCGGCTGCATCGACTCGTGTGTCGCTGTTGTGTCGCCCCTTCGGGCCGTAGTGTTGCGATACGTGGTCCCCGCCGCCGCCCCGAGGCCGTCCCCGCGGTTGCAGTGACTCGCGAACCGCTGTTGTGTCACCCCTTTGGGCCGCAGCGTCGTGGCCCGCGGTCCCCGCCGCCGCCCAGAGGTCTTCCTGCCGCCGCCCAGAGGTCTTCCCGCCGTCGTCCTGACCCGCCTGCCTTCGATGCGTCGCCCCTTCGGGCCGTAGCGCCGCGGCCCACGGCCCGCTCCGCCGTCACCACGCGTCGACCTCCCGTGGTATGCGCCGCGCTGTCTTCCTTGGCGCGGGAATGCCACCGTCCGCGCCGGTCTTCGTCACGCTATTAGGGTTCTTCGCCTACTTCGAGCATCGCCGCCGCGCTTCTAACCTAGCCGCCGCCGTCAGGCCGCCGCTGCCGCTCTTCTTCGGCCACCGTCGCCGCTACCCCCGTAGCCGCCGCAGCCGCCCGTCCACCCCCTTCGTCTTCGTTCAGCACCAGCCCGTCGCTAGCGTCGCCATCATCTACCCTGACCACTTCGTCTACTCTGACCACCGTTGGTGACATCAGCCCCGCGCCGATGGACGCCGCAATCGTCGTCGAGTTCTTCTTTGCTGGCCCCTCCGACTTCTCCGACATGACGTACAGCTCGTGCAGGTCCCTCATCTACGCATGCCCGGTGCTGGCAACACCGATGCGTGCCTTCATCCACGACGTGTCCCCGGGCCTGGCAAGCCAGGTCGGCGCTTCGTCAACTTCGTCTTCGTCCGTCTACGCATGTCCGGTGCCGGCAACACCGGTGCATGCCTTCGTCCACGATGTGTCCCCAGGCTTGGCAAACCCTCCGCAACGCGTCGTCAACAACATTTTCTTCCCGGCGCACCCCTACTTCGACACCACTGCGTCCATGCTAACTCGGCGCCCCCTTGCGCCCGCGGCTCCACGGCGACTTCCTCGACACCGACCACCCCGACTCGACATCGACCACGGCATTTTTCGCACGGCTACCTCGACCACGGCTCCACCACCCACGTTCTCGGCTACCTCGACAACGGCACAAAGGGCTACCGCCTTGCTTGAGCAACCTCGTCGGTTGCCACTCCAGCCACAACTCCGTGATGCGTCGACCGTTACGACTGTGGGGGGGGTGTCTGTCGGCTTGCCTTCGGATTCTTCTCCAGTCTCACCATCTGCATCGCTACCGTTGTGACTGCGGGGGGATGTTGAGTAACGTGATTAGGAAACATAGGTTAGACTAGGAAAATATTATGGCTTGTCTTGTACTCCAAATAGACCATCTACTCCTATATATATGCCCACGAGGCTCAAGCAATACAACAAACTATTTCATCAAATCCTCCCTTCTAACAATCCTCTTCTTCTAAATCAATTGAACGCCAGTAACGCTGGATCTTTCAAAAAAAAAAGATGGGGCCGGAGAGGACCCTGTCAGGAGAGGAAACCGACTCAGCGGACAGGCCGGCCGGGAAGAGAAATGAAAACAAAAAGATTCCAGCAGGCCGCCTGCCTGATTGAGGAGAGCCATGCCGGGCAGCCCTGCCCAGGCATCGCCATCACATCCGAGAGCACGTACCACGCGGGCCGGTGTCATGATACCGAGCTCCACTATTCTGACCAGGTCCATGCCCGCCGTGCACCGGCGGCAGGTCTATCTGATCGACCTGAAGCTTGCAGGCCCGTTCCGTCCTGCTCGCTCTGATCTCCGGTAAGATGATCCTTGGGCAAGTATATTTTTAAAACTAATTAACTGACAAGCTGACGGGACAGTACATTAGAGAGAAAAATGCATGGCCAGCTATGATGGGCGGAGGTCGATCGCTACGTGCATGGCTGATGGCTGGCATGATTCACCAGATCCGGTCCGGGGCGAGAGCATATCATCAGCTCACGTGCCACACGCCTAACTGTAATCAAGCTCCTAAATAGTACTCCCTCCGTTCCTAAATATTTGTCTTTCTAGACATTTCAAATAACTACTACATACGGATGCATGTAGACATATTTTAGAGTGTAGATTCACTCATTTTGCTTCGTATGTAGTCATTTGTTAAAATGCCTAGAAAAACAAGTATTTAGGAACGGAGGGAGTAGATCCGTCCATAGTTGCGGATGCAGCCATCAAGTGCAGCATCATGCATGCATGCATGCATGCAGCTCATCGCTGCGTGATACTCATCTATCAGGACATTATCCTGGTTAAGCATTCGTGGGTCAGACGTTTTTCACCGATCATTTTTACAAAAAGGATCCAGTCTATTATCAAAGTTCACCGAAAGTACAAAACACCTCAAACATAATAAAAATTATATCGAGATTCTAAGACCACCAAAAGTCCAGAATGAGTTGCCGGCGCGCCGTTGTCGCTGCTCCTTTATCAGAGCCAGCTTGATCTTGTCAATTACAGTCGAGAAGTCTTTATAGTGCACGTCATTTGTATTAAAAGAAAAAACACTAAGGCTATCGCAAAAAGGAAAAAAAAAACTAAGACAACAACGCTCTTACTCTTATAGCAAACGAGGGAAAATGCAAAAGAAAACCTAGCAAAGCTACACAGCAAACTGAAAAAGAAAAAGGGCAAACTTACCGAAATGTATACATCACGTGTCCGCTTTTTTCTACTTCGTATCCTACATCATGTATTGCTCAATAGTGCGGAAATGTATGTATGGGCCGCTCATGATGAGCAGCGGAGTGGCAAAGGCAGAGGTGCATATATAGAGCTAGCTAGCCACACCATGATGGCTCCATCGTGCGGGCACTGTGGAAAAGGTGGTCGCTCGTGTGGGATGGGAGATGAGACGATCGAGTGCTCTCTAGCTTGTTCGATCAAAGCATGCATGCGCAGCTAGGGTGCACATGCACATGTCTGCTCGATCGTCTGGCCGGATACCATCCTCTTCCCCTCTTCTTGCACGCTGCGTTTTTCTGCATGCCCTCTCGAATCTTCTCTATGCTCCATTATTGAGTACTCATACGTGGCCTAGCCGTCTAATGATCATACATTAGTTCCAACATCTCGTATAAACCTTCAACGACTTTTCCAAAACAAAACAAAACAAACATAAACCTTCAAGGCATTCGTATTGAGGGCACTAAGCGAAACTAGGACAGCACTAGCTATAGATAATTGCATCTCCTTTGTATTTTCCACGCTACTTGTTGTCCAAACAGGCCCATATAATGTTGTAAAATGTTGTACTCTAGCATAACATCAGATTTATATATGAGATGCACTCTAGTATATTAAAGGGGAGTACTATTGCTACTCGCTCCATTCGAAAATACTTGTCAAAGAAATAGATAAAAGCATATGTACTATTGGATACGCGACCTACCCAGCCGCCGCCATCCAAAAAGTTAGGGTTCTCTGCCTCCCACCGGCGCCGGCGCCAATCCGTCCTGTCTCCGGTGGCCTTAGGGCCATGGAGACGGAGTGGATCTCGGTCCTTACCGGTGGGAGGGCTCCGCTTTTTGATATTTTTCCGAGCTTTGTTAGGGTTTGTGTCCTGTTCAGGAAGGTGAGACGACGACGGCTCCCCGAAGATGGAATAAAGGTCTTTTCGCCTAGCCCCCGTTTCGTTGATGCGCCTAGCATCATGGTGGGCCTGTGAAGGTGTGTCTTCGGCGGATCTGTCTTTGGTGGATTTTCTCAGATCTGTTCATCGTTTATCTTCGTTCGTATGTCTTCAGGTTGGATCGTTTTGATCTATACTCTTCATCCGCGACAGTTGCTGTTCTGATGCGTTGGTTCTATGGGAGTATGGAGCCTTAACACGACGACTTTCCGACTGTCTACTACAAAAAGGTTTGCCCGACTCCGGCAAGGGAGGGGTGATGACGGCGGCGCGCTTTTGGCTCGCTTCAGTGCATGTAGTCGTCGCTACGTGGTCTACGGATCTGGATGTAATTGTTTTATTTCTCATGTTCGTTGTACTGCCATGATTGAAGATAAATAGATTGGAAGTTGTTTCCTAAAAAAAGATACATCCATTTTCCCAAATGTATTTTCGAACAGAGGAAGTATTTTGCAACTCAGGTTTATATATGCATGTACTCTAGTATATACGATGCTGCCGGCCGTGCATTAACCCATGGTACAAAAAGAGGGAATCACGTGTGTCCAAAAGGCCAAGAATAATGTTTGGCTTTATAAAAGGGGTCCGAGCCTTTTACATCAGGTCATCAGAAAACTTTGCCATCGATTGCCAAGCTGAGGGGGCAGGTGAGCTTTTTGGACGCCAAAGGTGGGAGATAGTCTTGTTTGGGATCGCCGGGGAACCACCAGAGCTTTGGGACGTTCAAAGGTTGCAATAGTCGATGATGGCCAGCCCGGGCGATGGAGAAGCAGATTTGACCCGTGGATCTGCTTGGGATTCGGGTGTCCTCGTGTTTTCTTTCTCCTCTTCCTCGAGCTCCCTCTCTGTACCCATGCCACACACACAAAAAAAAAAGCTCCGGCTGTGTACACGCAACGAAGTACTGACGTTCGAAATTGTCAAAAAAGAAAATGTAGTCCGTGATCAAACACCGTGCATACTTGCACGCGAGAGCGATGGGACTCCTGTAGGACATGCCGAAGTGGGAAAGGGTTCATTCAGATTAAGATGCGTTTGATTGCTCGCAGTGTTTTTTCTTCCTTTGCATACTTGTTAAAATTCACCATTTGCACATTGTTTGTTAGTCAGCATACTGCTTCCCTGCATTGTAGCACCAACCCTAGGCACTGTGTTTGGTTGCCTGCATTGATTGGGATCATATTACTACACGTTGTTTGGTTGCATACAAACACCGAGATTTGCTTATCTTGTACCTTATGCGGTGAGCTTATCATCAATATTTTACATACGATCACACCAATAAAATTGCACTACAATCACAGCGAATTGGACGATCGTGATGAAGTTCTTCATCCCACACAACCCAACCTGATGAGCCTTGACTAATTCGACATCGCTTGCATGCTTGTGTACATACTTGGAGTAAGCATCCACCTGCTGCCTAGTCTTAAGCCCTCTGTAGGAGTTCTCTAGGTAATGATTGACTTGTGTTTCGCATGCATCCCATAAACTGTAAACCCCTGGAACCCACCCTTTGTACACTGCATACCACTTGTCCTAGCAAGACAGAAGAGCAAAAATTCAAACAGCAAGCAAGTAGCAGCAGTACACATGGAACAAATGATAGCATGCATGATCATAAGGTAGAGCAAGTTCATACTAGCTAGTATGGTGTCATCCTACCACCACATCCAAAATAGGGTGTAATCCTACGTCTATAAGTTTGTCATCAGCTTGATGGGTTAGTATATACCACCTCACGAAAATATACATGCCAGCATCAGTGTTCAAGCCCTAGCTACCACAAAATCTACATCAGCATTATCATCGACATCACCATCGTCGTCGAGAATCATGCACGCCATCATCACCATCACCAGAAACAACACTAGTAGTAGTGGTTGCCCACCCTGGTCCTGAGCCAGAGCACCTTGTGGGCATCTGCCATGGCAACGAACCCAACACCCTAGGCCTTATTGTCCAGCAGGTGGCTCAGAGCCGCCATCAGAGCCCGTGGGTTGAAGCCACCTTGGTCCATGACAGCGATTTAGAGGTCATGGTGGACGTCGACCGGCTTGCTCTCTCTGATGGCGGTTGCCACCTCCTTGACAACCTGGGTCATGCTGTTGAGACGCTCGGCTCTTCATCCATCAAGCCTTCCCTCTTCCTCTTCCTATGAAGCACAGGAATGTGATCACCATCCTTATCAGGACCATCAAGGACGATGGTCTTTGACTCCTGGTGATGGAGCTAAATTCGGCAGATCTCGGGTAGGGGGTCCTGAGCTGGTGAGCTTGGCTAGGTGGTAACATGACGAAGAAGGGACGCAGTATTTACCCAGGTTCGGGCCCTCTCGAAGAGGTAAAAACCTACGTCCTACTGGCATTGTATTGATTGTGGATGGGATGCAGAGTACATGTTGATCTACCTCGTGATTGTATGTGTGAATGAATCTACCTCGTGACTGTATCTGTGAATGAATCTACCTCTACGGCCTAAACCCCTCGGCTTATATAGACACCGGGGGTACCTAGGGTTACCCCTAGGTTGGTTACATCGGGGGTTACACATGCCGAGGATTACATCATGCCTTGGAGTATGTGCCAAGTCTATGGAAGATTCCATCTTGAGTGCATCATGCAGACTGACAAACGCGGCCCACTCGGTTGATAGTTTTGGGGTCCTTGGCCCGACCCATGCAATTCGGGGCCAACGTGGTTAGCACGCCCTTAGGACACCATCACCTAGGTTTCTGGATACTCGGGCATAGGCGAATCGAGTGTTTGACCGAAGCCCAGGTCATGCTAGCCGGTTGCCAGGTTGAAGGAGAAGATTTGCTGCATCTGGAAGTAGTTCTGGATATGGGTGTTGAGGAACCCTACATCCTTGGGGGAACCTAAGGAAGAAACACAAAAACATGGTTAGTTAACATCACCATGATTAGTTGTGATTGGCATGGTACATAGGCTTAAACAAGTGGTTCGTGAGCTAACCGCGGTGTGTCCTTGGTAGTGCTCTGCCTCCAAAAGGATCGAGCATCTCCTGATCCCATGAAGCACCGCTTAGGTCTCTGAGCTTAGACATTTGGATCCATCTCGCTCTTCACTTCTTGAGATGGTTGCAGACATGTGTCGAGGTGACCTCCTGGCCACAAAAATCGAACACCTGCTTTACAACAAAGTACAAGTGGACCTCCTTGAAGCCCTTGTTAGTCCTCACCCCACTAGCGAAGCACGAACGTCAACAGGAACGGCTACCATTTCATGGAGCTCTCCTACCATCCTTCTTTGCCTTGGCGGGTTCCTTTTGAGCAACAGCATGAGCTACAGCGTTGGGCCGGGCCAGCACATATGTCGTTGGCATAAATGGTGGAACCGTACCAAAAATCTAGAAAACATCTGAATCAAGAGACATCTGCTCCTTGATGGGAGGTTGGCAGTCCTCGACATAGGACACCACGAACTGGCTCTAGGACACGACAAGGGCCGGACTAAACTCTTGCATGCTCATGTCCTACAAACGTAAGCATTGGCAAGAGTGGAGCGCACCACACATCAATAGTAGGAACGAGCACTAAACATGGAAAGTATGAACGAGCACTACACATGGACAGTATGAACAAGCACTACGTGTGAACAATATAAACAAACACTACACATGTACAGACAGACCCAGCTCAAATCATACCAGGAAATTCAACAAACTAGGACACATACTTGCATACTAACATACTACAAATCAAGCATACTACCAATCCATCACCTCTAGCTATCAATCCATGCCGACATTGGAACAACTCCTAGCATGCTACAAATCTATGACCACTAGCTACCACATAATCATAGATCTAACCCCACCACATGCTCACATATCTAGCTAGAGCGAGTACAAAGAAGGGGGTGATTGAACTCACTGACGCCAACGACGTAGCTCGGAGGAGGCGCGGAACAGGTCGGAGAAGAGGAGGTCTTGAATCGCCTCCGCCGTCAAACAATGGCCAGAGAAGGAGCGCTGCTTACATGGTCGCATGTCGATCCACGCCAGAGGGAAAGCTCGAAAGAGGGGAGTGATGGCGGTAGTTTGGGTGGTGAGGTGAGGCTAGCTATATAGGGTGATCGATTCGGCTGGAGGTGACGCCAATTCCTCCCGCCACTTTTTCGGAGACGCGCGCGAGCTTGCGCCATCTCCTTGGACGCAGGAGGTCAGCGTCCCGTTCCCCTCCTCTGCATCGCTTGAGCCTGGAAACGACCGATTCAGTCATTCCTAGTGTGTCTAGTTGAGAAGTGCATTAAGTTACGTGCTATGCGAGAATCTAATGTAGCCCAGCCAAACAAACAAGTCATTTTCTTCCCGCGTGGACCTGATTGGGTTGGATGCGGGCTGCCAAATGCGTCATAATTTTTACAAGGTAGTGCATGCAATTGACGACCTTGCGCCACACATATTGGAGACTGGACTTTTGAGGGACTGAAGATGGACAAAGTCACCACCATCTGAAAAAAATCCACTTTCTGAGATATTTAAGAAAGTTAAACTAATTCATGGAATAGTTTGTCGACGGCCCCAAGGCATGGGGACTAGGTGCTTCAAGGATTACTTGCATCCAAAGAAAGGCCTTGAACTAGGAGCATGGAAAGGCCAAAAACTCCCTCAGCATTTTTATCGCATGATAGGTTTGTTACGAGGGGGGACTCCTGAGTTTTCAATTGTTGGAGAATGCAGTAATTTCAAAAAAATCATATGCACACGCAAGATCATGATGATGCATAGCAACGAGAGGGGAGAGTGTCGTCCACGTACCCTCGTAGACCATAAGCGGAAGCAGTATGAGAACGCGGTTGATGTGGTCGTACGTCTTCACGATCCGACCAATCCAAGTACCGAACGTACGACACCTCCGAGTTTAGCACACGTTCAGCTCGGTGACGTCCCACGAACTCCGATCCAGCAGAGCTTCGAGGGAGAGTTCCTTCAGCACGACGGTGTGATGACGGTTGCTACCTCTTGAGCACTTGCATTGGTTTTCCCTTGAAGAGTAAAGGGTGGTGCAGCAAAGTAGCGTAAGTATTTTCCTCAGTTTTTGGGAACCAAGGTATCAATCCAGTAGGAGGCTACGCGCGAGTCCCTCGCACCTACACAAAACAAATAAATCCTCGCAACCAACACGATAAGGGGTTGTCAATCCCTACACAGTCACTTACGAGAGTGAGATCTGATAGATATGATAAGATAATATTTTTGGTATTTTTATGATAAAGATGCAAAGTAAAATAAAAGCAATGAAAATAACTAAGTATTGGAAGATTAATATGATGGAAGATAGACCCGGAGCCATAGGTTTCACTAGTGACTTCTCTCAAGAGCATAAGTATTTTACGGTGGGTGAAAGAATTACTGTTGAGCAATTGACAGAATTGCGCATAGTTATGAGAATATCTAGGTATGATCATGTATATAGGCATCACGTCCAAGACAAGTAGACCGACTCCTGCCTGCATCTACTACTATTACTCCACACATCGACCGCTATCCAGCATGCATCTAGAGTATTAAGTTCATAAGAACAGAGTAACGCCTTAAGCAAGATGACATGATGTAGACGGATAAATTCATGCAATATGATTAAAAAAACCATCTTGTTATCCTCGATGGTAACAATAGAATACGTGCCTTGCTGCCCCTACTGTCACTAGGAAAGTACACCGCAAGATTGAACCCAAAGCTAAGCACTTCTCCCATTGCAAGAAAGATCAATCTAGTAGGCCAAACCAAACTGATAATTCGAAGAGACTTGCAAAGATAACCAATCATACATAAAAGAATTCAGAGAAGATTCAAATATTGTTCATAGATAAACTTGATCATAAACCCACAATTCATCGGTCTCAACAAACACACCGCAAAAGAAGATTACATTGAATAGATCTCCACAAGAGAGGGGAGAACTTTGTATTGAGATCCAAAAAGAGAGAAGAAGCCATCTAGCTAATAACTATGGACCCGTAGGTCTGAGGTAAACTACTCACACTTCATCGAAAAGGCTATGGCGTTGATGTAGAAGCCCTCCGTGATCGATGCCCCCTCCGGCGGAGCTCCGGAACAGGCCCCAAGATGGGATCTCGTGGATACAGAAAGTTACGACGGAAGAATTAGGGTTTTGGCCCTGTATCTGATCGTTTGGGAGTACGTAGGTATATATAGGAGGAAGAAGTACGTCGGTGGAGCAACAGGGGGCCCACGAGGGTTGAGGGCGCGCCTGGGGGGTAGGCACACCCCCTACCTCGTGGCCTCCCCGTTGGTTGCTTGACGTAGGGTCCAAGTCTCCTGGATCATGTTCGGTGAGAAAATCACGTTCCCAAAGGTTTCATTTCGTTTGGACTCCGTTTGATATTCCTTTTCTTCGAAACCCTAAAATAGGCAAAAAAAACAGCAATTCTGGGTTGGGCCTCCGGTTAATAGGTTAGTCCCAAAAATAATATTAAAGTGGATAATAAAGCCCAATAATGTCCAAACAGTAGATAATATAGCATGGAGCAATCAAAAATTATAGATACGTTGGAGACGTGTCAAGCATCCCCAAGCTTAATTCCTGCTCGTCCTCGAGTAGGTAAATGATAAAAACAGAACTTTTGATGCGGAGTGCTACTTGGCATATTTTTAATGTAATTCTTCTTAATTGTGGTATGAATATTCAGATCCGAAAGATTCAAGACAAAAGTTCATATTGACATAAAAATAATAATACTTCAAGCATACTAACAAAGCAATTATGTCTTCTCAAAATAACATGGCTAAAGAAAGTTATCCCTACAAAATCATATAGTCTGGCTATGCTCTATCTTCACCACACAAAGTATTTAAATCATGCACAACCCCGATGACAAGCCAAGCAATTGTTTTATACTTTTGACATTCTCAAAACTTTTTCAATCTTCACGCAATACATGAGCGTGAGCCATGGACATAGCACTTTAGGTGGAATAGAATGGTGGTTGTGGAGGAGACAAAAAGGAGAAGATAGTCTCACATCAACTAGGCGTATCAACGGGCTATGGGGATGCCCATCAATAGATGTCAATGTGAGTGAGTAGGGATTGCCATGCAACGGATGCACTAGAGCTATAAGTATATGAAAGCTCAAAAAGAAACTAAGTGGGTGTGCATCCAACTTGCTTGCTCACGAAGCCCTAGGTCATTTTGAGGAAGCCCATCATTGGAATATACAAGCTAAGTTCTATAATGAAAAATTCCCACTAGTATATGAAAGTGATAACATAGGAGACTCTCAATCATGAAGATCATGGTGTTACTTTGAAGCACAAGTGTGGTAAAAGGATAGTAGCATTGTCCCTTCTCTCTTTTTCTCTCTTTTTTTATTTGGGCCTTTTCTCCTCTTTTTTATGGCCTCTTTTTTTTCGTCCGGAGTCTCATCCCGACTTGTGGGGGAATCATAGTCTCCATCATCCTTTCCTCACTTGGGACAATACTCTAATAATGATGATCATCACACTTTTATTTTCTTACAACTCAAGAATTACAACTCGATACTTAGAACAAAATATGACTCTATGTGAATGCCTCCGGCGGTGTACCGGGATATGCAATGACTCATGAGTGACATGTATGAAAGAATTATGAACGGCGGCTTCGCCACAAATACGATGTCAACTACATGATCATGCAAAGCAATATGACAATGACGAAGTGTGTCATGATAAACGGAACGGTGAAAAGTTGCATGGCAATATATCTCGGAATGGCTATGGAATGCCATGATAGGTAGGTATGGTGGCTGTTTTGAGGAAGGTATATGGTGGGTGTATGATACCGGCGAAAGGTGCGCGGTATTAGAGAGGCTAGCAATGATGGAAGGGTGAGAGTGCGTATAATCCATGGACTCAACATTAGTCATAAAGAACTCATATACTTATTGTAAAAATCTACAAGTTATCAAAGCAAAGTATTATGCGCATGCTCCTAGGGGGATAGATTGGTAGGAAAACACCATCGCTCGTCCCCGACCGCCACTCATAAGGAAGACAATCAATAAATAAATCATGCTCCGACTTCATCATATAACGGTTCACCATACGTGCATGCTACGGGAATCACAAACTTCAACACAAGCATTTTTCAAATTCACAACTACTCAACTAGCATGACTCTAATATCACCATCTCCATATCTCAAAACAATTATCAAGCATCAAACTTCTCATAGTATTCAACACACTCATAAGAGAATTTTATTATTAATCTTGTATACGTAGCATATAAGGATTATTTAAGCAAATTACCATGCTATTTAAGACTCTCAAAATAATCTAAGTGAAGCATGAGAGATCAATAGTTTCTATAAAAAAATCCACCACCATGCTCTAAAAGATATAAGTGAAGTACGAGAGCAAAACTATATAACTCAAAAGATATAAGTGAAGCACATAGAGTATTCTAATAATTTCTTAATCATGTGTGTCTCTATAAAAAGGTGTGTACAGAAAAGATGATTGTGGTAAACTAACAAATAAATACTTAAATCATACAAGACGTTCCAAGCAAGACACATATCATGTGGTGAATAAAAATATAGCTCCAAGTAAAGTTACCGATAGAAGTAGACGAAAGAGGGGATGCCTTCCGGGGCATCCCCAAGCTTTGGCTTTTAGGTGTCCTTAGATTATCTTGGGGTGCCATGGGCATCCCCAAGCTTAGGCTCTTGCAATTCCTTGTTCCATAATCCATCAAATCTTTACCCAAAACTTGAAAACTTCACAACACAAAACTTAAAGAAGAAAATCTCGTGAGCTCCGTTAGAGAAAGAAAACAAAAGACCACTTCAAGGTACTGTAATTAACTCATTATTTATTTATATTGATGTTAAACCTACTGTATTCTAACTTCTCTATGGTTTATAAACTATTTTACTAGCCATACATTCATCAAAATAAGCAAACAACACATGAAAAACAGAATCTGTCAAAAACAGAACAGTCTGTAGTAATCTGTAGCTAGCACAAGATCTGGAACCCCAAAAATTCTAAAATAAATTTCTTGACGTGAGGAATTTATCTATTAATCATCTGCAAAAATAATTAACTAAATATCACTTTCCAAATAAAAATGGCAGCAGTTCTCGTGAGCGCTAAAGTTTCTGTTTTTTACAGCAAGATTAACAAGACTTTCCCCAAGTCTTCCCAACGGTTCTACTTGGCACAAACACTAATTAAACACACAAAACACAACTAAAACAGAGGTTGTATAATTTATTTATTACTAAAAAGGAGCAAAAAACAAGGAATAAAAATAAAATTGGGTTGCCTCCCAACAAGCGCTATCGTTTAACGCCCCTAGCTAGGCATAAAAGCAAGGATAGATCTAGGTATTGCCATCTTTGGTAGGTAATTCTTCAATAAGGCATCTACCGTCCTTAGGAATTTCTTTCCTTTTATTTATTATCAAAATTTTAGGCACAAGATCGAAAAAATCATTGGCAGCAAATGGTTCCTTAATGATAGCAAAAAGGTTAGGGTGAACACTTATAGATTTGAGATCCGCAGTTTCTTTGCTAGAGGATTCACCTTCATTTTTAGGAACATACATAAGCTTGGAAGTTTTAGTTGGAGGACTTGGAGTATTCTTTACGGAATAAAAAGTGGTTCCCAAATTGGTAATGATACCCTCAAGTTTATCGATTCTAATGGAATCGTGATTTATTCTTCCATTAACTATAGGTTCCTTCTCTTTAATATTTTTCAAAGTTACTCCTACTTTAGATCCATATTGGGTAATTTGGTTGTGGATCTTTTTATCGAAATTTTCAATTAACTCAATTGTAGCAACTTTATTTTCAATAATTTCAAGTTTTTGCATTACATGTTCCAAAGTTAATCTAACATAGTTCCATTAACCAAAAGAGGTGGTGAGCCAAACAAATCTATCATAGCATTGTAAGAATCAAAAGTATGGCTACCCAAGAAGTTCCCTCGGTAATGGTATCAATGATATATCTGTGCCAAGGAGTAACGCCTACATAAAAATTGCGAAGAAGAACGGAAGTAGATTGCTTCCTGGTAGATCTATTTTGAGCATTGCAAATTCTATACCAAGCGTCTTTTAGGTTTTCTCCCTCCCTTTGCTTAAAATTTAGAACTTCATTCTCGGGAGACAACGGAGAAGATAGAGGACTCACCATAACAACAAGTAAACGGGGAATGGGCAAAAAGGGAAAATAGAGAAAGAGAGAGAGGATAGAGAGAGAGGGCGAATAAAATGGCAAGGGTGAAGTGGGGGAGAGGAAAACGAGAGGCAAATGGCAAATAATGTAATGCGGGAGATAAGGGTATGTGATGGATACTTGGTATGTTGACTTTTGCGTAGACCTCCCTGGCAACAGCGCCAGAAATCCTTCTTGCTACCTCTTGAGCACTTGCGTTGGTTTTCCCATGAAGAGGAAAGGGTGGTGCAGCAAAGTAGCGTAAGTATTTCCCTCAGTTTTTGAGAAACAATGTATCAATTCAGTAGGAGGCTACGCGTGAGTCCCTCGTACCTACACAAAACAAATAAATCCTTGCAACCAACGCGATAAGGGGTTGTTAATCCCTACACGGTCACTTACGAGAGTGAGATTTGATAGATATGATAAGATAATATTTTTGGTATTTTTATGATAAAGATGCAAAGTAAAATAAAAGAATGAAAATAACTAAGTATTGCAAGATTAATATGATGGAAGATAGACCCGGGGGCCATAGGTTTCACTAGTGGCTTCTCTCAAGAGCATAAGTATTTTACGGTGGGTGAACGAATTACTGTTGAGCAATTGACATAATTGAGCATAGTTATGAGAATATCTAGGTATGATCATGTATATAGGCATCACGTCCCACACAAGTAGACCGACTCCTGCCTGCGTCTACTACTATTACTCCACACATCGACCGCTATCCAGCATGCATCTAGAGTATTAAGTTCATAAGAATAGAGTAACGCCTTAAGCAAGATGACATGATGTAGAGGGATAAATTCAGGCAATATGATAAAAACCCCATCTTGTTATCCTCGATGGCAACAATACAATACGTGCCTTGCTGCCCCTACTGTCACTAGGAAAGGACACCGCAAGATTGAACCCAAAGCTAAGCACTTCTCCCATTGCAAGAAAGATCAATCTAGTAGGCCAAACCAAACTGATAATTCGAAGAGACTTGCAAAGATAACCAATCATACATAAAAGAATTCAGAGAAGATTCAAATATTGTTCATAGATAAACTTGATCATAAACCCACAATTCATCGGTCTCAACAAACACACCGCAAAAGAAGATTACACCGAATAGATCTCCACAAGAGAGGGGGAACTTTGTATTGAGATCCAAAAAGAGAGAAGAAGCCATCTAGCTAATAACTATGGACCCGTAGGTCTGAGGTAAACTACTCACACTTCATCGAAAAGGCTATGGTGTTGATGTAGAAGCCCTCCGTGATCGATGCCCCCTCCGACGAAGCTCCGGAACAGGCCGCAAGATGGGATCTCGTGGATACAGAAAGTTACGGCAGTGGAATTAGGGTTTTGGCTCCGTATCTGATTGTTTGGGGGTACGTAGGTATATATACGAGGAAGAAGTACGTCGGTGGAGCAACAGGGGGCCCACGAGGGTGGAGGGCGCGCCTGGGGGGGTAGGCGTGCCCCCCTACCTCGTGGCTTCCCTGTTGGTTGCTTGACGTAGGGTCAAGTCTCGTGGATCATGTTCGGTGAGAAAATCACGTTCCCGAAGGTTTCATTCCGTTTGGGATCCGTTTGATATTCCATTTCTCCGAAACCCTAAAATAGGCAAAAAAACAGCAATTCTGGGCTGGGCCTCCGGTTAATAGGTTAGTCCCAAAAATAATATAAAAGTGGATAATAAAGCCCAATAATGTCCAAAACAGTAGATAATATAGCATGGAGCAATCAAAAATTATAGATACGTTGGAGACGTATCAACGGTGTTGATGATGCTACCGACGCAGGGCTTCGCCTAAGCACCGCTACAATATGATCGAGGTGGATTATGGTGGAGGGGGCACCGCACACGGCTAAAAGATCAACTGATCAACTTGTGTGTCTATGGGGTGCCCCTTGGCCACATATATAAAGGAGGGAGGAGGAGGAGGCCGGCCCTAGAGGGGGCACGCCAAGTGTGGGGAGTCCTACTAGGACTCCCGAGTCCTAGTAGGATTCCCCTTTTCCTTTCCGGAGTAGGAGAGAAGAAAGAAGGAAAGAGAGAGGGAGTAGGAAAGGGCAAGGGGGGCGCCGCCCCCTTTCCCCTAGTCTAATTCGGACCCATGGGGGGGCACGCCTCCTTCCCTTTGGCCTGCCTCCTCTATTCCCGTATGGCCCAATAAGGCCCAATACTTCTCCCGGCAAATTCCCGTAACTCTCCGGTACTCCGAAAAATACCCGAATCACTCGGAACCTTTCCGATGTCCGAAAATAACCTTCTGATATATAGATCTTTACATCTCGACCATTTCAAGACTCCTCGTCATGTCCGTGATCTCATCCGGGACTCCAAACAAACTTCGGTCATCAAATCACATAACTCATAATACAAATCGTCACAGAATGTTAAGCGTGCGGACCCTACGGGTTCGAGAACTATGTAGACATGACCAAGACTCATCTCCGGTCAATAACCAATAGCAGAACCTGGATGCTCATATTGGTTCCTACATATTCTACGAAGATCTTTATCGGTCAAACCGCATAACAACATACGTTGTTCCCTTTGTCATTGGTATGTTACTTGCCCGAGATTCGATCGTCGATATCTCAATACCTAGTTCAATCTCGTTACCTGCAAGTCTCTTTACTCGTTCCATAATACATCATCCTGCAACTAACTCATTAATTGCATTTCTTGCCAGGCTTATAGTGATGTGCATTACCGAGAGGGCCCAGAGATACCTCTCCGACAATCGGAGTGACAAATCCTAATCTTGATCTATGCCAACTCAACAAGTACCATCGGAGACACCTGTAGAGCACCTTTATAATCACCCAGTTACGTTGTGATGTTTGGTAGCACACAAAGTGTTCCTCCGGTACTCGGGAGTTGCATAATCTCATAGTCATAGGAACATGTATAAGTCATGAAGAAAGCAATAGCAACAAATTAAATGATCATCGTGCTAAGCTAACGAATGGGTCAAGTCAATCACATCATTCTCTAATAATGTGATCCCGCTTATCAAATGACAACTCTTTGTCCATGGCTAGGAAACTTAACCATCTTTGATTAACGAGCTAGTCAAATAGAGGCGTACTAGTGACACTCTATTTGTCTATGTATTCACACATGTACTAAGTTTCCGGTTAATACAATTCTAGCATGAATAATAAACATTTATCATGACATAAGGAAATATGAATAACCACTTTATTATTGCCTCTAGGGCATATTTCCTTCAGTCTCCCACTTGCACTAGAGTCAATAATCTAGTTCACATCGTCATGTGATTTAACATCAATAGTTCACATCTTTATGTGATTAATTCACATCTCCATGTGACTAACACCCAAAGGGTTTACTAGAGTCAATAATCTAGTTCACATCACTATGTGATTAACACCCAAAGAGTGATCATGTTTTGCTTGTGAGAGAAATTTAATCAACGGGTCTGCCACATTCAGAGCCGTATGTATTTTGCAAATTTTCTATGTCTATAATGCTTTGCACGGAGCTACTCTACCTAATTGCTCCCACTTTCAATATGTATCTAGATCGAGACTTAGAGCCATCCAGATTGACGTCAAAGCTTGCATCGACGTAACTCTTTACGACGAACTCTTTGTCACTTCCATAACAGAGAAACATTTCCTTATTCCACTAAGGATATTTTTGACCGTTGTCCAGTGATCCACTCCTGGATCACTATTGTACCCTCTTGCTTATGGTGAGGTACACAATAGGTCTAGTACACAACATAGCATACTTTATAGAACCTATGACTGAGGCATAGGGAATGAGTTTTCATTCTATTTCTATTTTCTGCTGTGGTCGGGCTTTGAGTCTTTACTCAACTTCACACCTTGCAACACAGGCAAGAACTCCTTCTTTGACTGTTCCATTTTGAACTACTTCAAAATCTTATCAAGGTATGTACTCATTGAAAATATATCAAGCGTCTTGATCTATCTCTATAGATCTTGATGCTCAATATGTAAGTAGCTTCACCAAGGTCTTTCTTCGAAAAACTCATTTCAAGCACTCCTTTATGCTTTCCAGAAAATTCTTCATTATTTCCGATCAACAATATGTCATTCACATATACTTATCAGAAATGTTGTAGTGCTCCCACTCACTTTCTTGTAAATACAGACTTCACCGCAAGTCTGTATAAAACCATATGCTTTGATCACTTTATCAAAGCATATATTCCAACTCCGAGATGCTTGCACCAGTCCATAGATGGATCGCTGGAGCTTGCTCATTTTGTTATCACCTTTAGGATCGACAAAAACCTTCTGGTTGCATCATATACAACTCTTCTTTAATAAATCCATTAAGGAATACAATTTTGACATCCATTTGCTATATTTCATAAAATGCGGCAACTGCTAACATGATTTGGACAGATTTTTAAGCATCGATACGAGTGAGAAAATCTCATCGTAGTCAACACCTTGAACTTGTCGAAAACATTTTGCGACAATTCGAGCTTTGTAGATAGTAACACTACTATCAGCGTCCGTCTTCCTATTGAAGATCCATTTATTCTTAATGACTCACCGATCATCGGGCAAGTCAATCAAAGTCCATACTTTGTTCTCATACATGGATCCCATCTCAGATTTCATGGCCTCAAGCCATTTCGCAGAATCTGGGCTCATTATCGCTTCCTCATAGTTTGTAGGTTCATCATGGTCAAGTAACATGACCTCCAAAACAGGATTACCGTACCACTCTGGTGCGGATCTCACTCTGGTTGACCTACGAGGTTCGGTAGTAACTTGATCTGAAGTTACATGATCATCCTCATTAGCTTCCTCACTAATTGGTGTAGGAGTCACAGGAATAGATTTTTGTGATGAACTACTTTCCAATAAGGGAGCAGGTACAGTTACCTCATCAAGTTCTACTTTCCTCCCACTCACTTCTTTCGAGAGAAACTCCTTCTCTAGAAAAGATCCATTCTTAGCAACGAATGTCTTGCCTTCGGATCTGTGATAGAAGGTGTACCCAACTGTCTCCTTTGGGTATCCTATGAAGACACATTTCTCCGATTTGGGTTTGAGCTTATCAGGATGAAACTTTTTCACATAAGCATCGCAACCCCAAACTTTAAGAAACGACAACTTTGGTTTCTTGCCAAACCACAGTTCATATGGTGTCGTCTCAACGGATTTAGATGGTGCCCTATTTAACATGAATGCAGCTGTCTCTAATGCATAACCCCAAAACGATAGTGGTAAATCGGTAAGAGACATCATAGATTGCACCATATCTAATAAAATACGGTTGCGATGTTCGAACACACCATTACGTTGTGGTGCTCCAGGTGGTGTGAGTTGCAAAACTATTCCGCATTGTTTGAAATGAAGACCAAACTCATAACTCAAATATTCTCCTCCACGATCAGATTGTAGAAACTTTATTTTCTTGTTACGATGATTTTCTACTTCACTCTGAAATTATTTGAACTTTTCAAATGTTTCGAATTTATGGTTCGTCAAGTAGATATACTCATATCTGCTCAAATCATCTGTGAAGGTCAGAAAATAATGATACCTGCCGCGAGCCTCAACACTCATCGGACTGCATACATCAGTATGTATTATTTCCAACAAGTCTGTTGCTTGCTCGATTGTTCCGGAGAACGGAGTCTTAGTCATCTTGCCCATGAGGCATGGTTCGCAAGCATCAACTGGTTCATAATCAAGTGATTCCAAAAGTCCATCAGCATGGATTTTCTTCATGCGCTTTACACCAATATGACCTAAAGAGCAGTTCCACAAATAAGTTGCACTATCATTATTAACTTTGCATCTTTTGGCTTCTATATTATGAATATGTGTATCACTATGATCGATATTCAATAAACCATTCACCTTGGGTATATGACCATTCCAGGTTTTATTCATGTAAACAGAACAACAATTATACTCTGACTTTATATGAATAACCGTATTGCAATAAACATGATCAAATCATATTCATGCTTAATGCAAACACGAAATTACTTTTATTTAGGTTCAACACTAATCCCGAAAGTATAGGGAGTGTGCGATGATGATCATATCAATCTTGGAACCACTTCCAACACACATCATCACTTCACCCTTAACTAGTCTCCGTTCATTCTGCAATTCCTGTTTTGAGTTACTAATCTTAGCAACTGAACTAGTATCAAATACTGAGGGGTTGCTATAAACACTATTAAAGTACATATCAATAACATGTATATCAAATATACCTTTGTTCACTTTGCCATCCTTCTTATCCGCCAAATACTTGGGGCAGTTCTGCTTCCAGTGACCAGTCCCTTTGCAGTAGAAGCACTTAGTCTCAGGCTTAGGTCTAGACTTGGGCTTCTTCACTTGAGCAGCAACTTGCTTACCATTCTTTTTGAAGTTCCCCTTCTTCCCTTTGCCCTTTTCTTGAAACTAGTGGTCTTGTCAACCATCAACACTTGATGCTTTTCTTGATTTCTACCTTCGTCGATTTCAGTATCACGAAGAGCTTGGGAATCGTTTCCGTTATCCCTTGCATATTATAGTTCATCACGAAGTTCTAGTAACTTGGTGATAGTGACTAGAGAACTCTGTCAATCACTATCTTATCTAGAAGATTAACTCCCACTTGATTCAAGTGATTGTAGTAGTCAGACATTCTGGGCACATGCTCACTAGCTGAGCTATTCTCTCCTCCATCTTGTAGGCAAAGTGCTTGTCAAAAGTCTCATACCTTTCGACATGGGCATGAGTCTGAAATACTAATTTCAACTCTGGGAACATCTCATATGCTCTGTGGCGTTCAAAACGTCTTTGAAGCCTCGATTCTAAGCCGTAAAGCATGGTGCACTAAACTATCAAGTAGTCATCATATTGAGCTCGCCAAACGTTCATAACGTCTGCATCTGCTCCTGTAATCGGTCTGTCACCTAGCGGTGCATCAAGGACATAATTATTTTGTGCAGCAATGAGGATAATCCTCAGATCACGGATCCAATCCGCATCATTGCTACTAACATCTTTCAACTTAGTTTTTCCTCTAGGAACATATCAAAAAATAAACGGGGAGCTACATCGTGAGCTATTGATCTACAACATAGTTATGCAAATACTATCAGGACTAAGTTCATGGTAAATTAAAGTTCAATTAATCATATTACTTAAGAACTCCCACTTAGATAGACATCTCAAAGTACCGTCTTGATATGGCCATGATCATCTTGCGCCTTTGATCTCCATCTCCAAAGTACTGTCATGATCTCTATCATCACCGGCATGACACCATGATCTCCATCATCTTGATATCTATCAACGTGTCATCACATGATCGTCTCGCCAACTATTGCTATCGCATAGCGATAAAGTAAAGCAATTATTTGGCACTTGCATCTTATGCAATAAAGAGACAACCATAAGGCTTCTGCCAGTTGCCGATAACTTCAACAAAACATGATCATCTCATACAATAATTTATATCTCATCATGTCTTGACCATATCACATCACAGCATGCCCTGCAAAAACAAGTTAGACGTCCTCTACTTTGTTGTTGCAAGTTTTACGTGGCTGCTACGGGCTGAGCAAGAACCTTTCTTACCTACGCATCAAAAACCACAACGCGGTATAGTGATTGTTTTTTGATCTTCAGAAAGAACCATGTTCATTGAATCCGACTCAACTAAAGTTGGACAAACGGACACCCACTAGCCACCTGTGTGCGAAGCACGTCGGTAGAACCAGTCTCGCGTAAGCGTACGCGTAATGTCGGTCTGAGCCGCTTCATCCAACAATACCGCCGAATCAAGAATCAACTAGTGACGGCAAGCAATATGTATATACCCACGCCCACAACTCATTTGTGTTCTACTCGTGCATATAACATCTACACATAGACCTGGCTCGGATGCCACTGCTGGAGAACGCAGTAATTTCAAAAAAAAAATCCTACGCACACGCAAGATCATGGTGATGCATAGCAACGAGAGGGGAGAGTGTCGTCCACGTACCCTCGTAGAACGTAAGCGGAAGCATTATGAGAACGCGGTTGATGTAGTCGTACGTCTTCACGATCCGACCGATCCAAGTACCGAACGTACGGCACCTCCAAGTTCAGCACACGTTCAGCTCGGTGACGTCCCACGAACTCCGATCCAGCAGAGCTTTGAGGGAGAGTTACGTCAGCACGATGGCGTGATGACGGTGATGATGATGCTACCAACGCAGGGCTTCGCCTAAGCACCGCTACGATATGACCGAGGTGGATTATGATGGAGGGGGGCACCGCACACGGCTAAAAGATCAACTGATCAACTTGTGTGTCTATGGGGTGCCCCTTGGCCACGTATATAAAGGAGGGAGGAGGATGAGGCCGGCCCAAGAGGGGGCGCGCCAAGTGTGGGGAGTCCTACTGGGACTCTCAAGTCCTAGTAGGATTCCCCTTTTCCTTTCCGGAGTAGGAGAGAAGAAAGAAGGAAAGAGAGAGGGAGTAGGAAAGGGCAAGGGGGGGCGTCGCCCCCTTTCCCCTAGTCCAATTCGGACCCATGGGGGGGCGCGCCTCCTTCCCTTTGGCCTGCCTCCTCTATTCCCGTATGGCCCAATAAGGCCCAATACTTCTCCCAGCGAATTCCCATAACTCTCCGGTACTCCAAAAAATACCCGAATCACTCGGAACCTTTCCGATGTCCGAATATAGCCTTCCAATATATGGATCTTTACGTCTCGGCCATTTCGAGACTCCTCGTCATGTCCCCGATCTCATCCGGGACTCCGAACAAACTTCGGCCATCAAATCACATAACTCATAATACAAATCGTCACAGAACGTTAATCGTGCGGACCCTATGGGTTCGAGAACTATGTAGACATGACCGAGACTCATCTCCGGTCAATAACCAATAGCGAAACCTGGATGCTCATATTGGTTCCTACATATTCTACGAAGATCTTTATCGGTCAAACCGCATAACAACATACGTTGTTCCCTTTGTCATCGGTATGTTACTTGCCCGTGATTCGATCATCGGTATCTCAATACCTAGTTCAATCTCGTTACCGGCAAGTCTCTTTAGTCGTTCCATAATACATCATCCCGCAACTAACTCATTAGTTGCATTTCTTGCAAGGCTTATAGTGATGTGCATTACCGAGAGGGCCCAGAGATACCTCTCCGACAATCGGAGTGACAAATCCTAATCTTGATCTATGCCAACTCAACAAGTACCATCGGAGACACCTGTAGAGCACCTTTATAATCACCCAGTTACGTTGTGACGTTCGGTGGCACACAAAGTGTTCCTCCGATAAACGGGAGTTGCATAACTCATAGTCATAGGAACATGTATAATTTATGAAGAAAGCAATAGCAACAAACTAAACGATCATCGTGCTAAGCTAACGGATGGGTCAAGTCGATCACATCATTCTCTAATGATGTGATCCCGCTTATCAAATGACAACTCTTTGTCCATGGCTAGGAAACTTAACCATCTTTGATTAACGACCTAGTCAAATAGAGGCATACTAGTGACACTCTGTTTGTCTGTGTATTCACACATGTACTAAGTATCCGGTTAATACAATTCTAGCATGAATAATAAACATTTATCATGATATAAGGAAATATGAATAACCACTTTATTATTGCCTCTAGGGCATATTTCCTTCATCAATAACATCATCACCTTACCTTCGACCATCGTTAAACTTCGAGTTTGATCCTTAGTGGATAAAGAATTAAAGATACAAGTGCCTCCTTAAACTACCAAGCTACGAGCCTATGACAAGGGTGAAAGTCGCAACTTTTAGTCAGAACACTAGAGTTTAATGTAATTTTTGCGTGAATTAGTTCATACATGTATTTCAAACAGGCACTCTTCATGCAAATTGTGCCACTCTGATGATTAGATTCCTTTGGATGGAACCAACCCACCCAGTTCAAAACCTAGATTTAACACGGGTGCTCGCATTTTCCTGAATTTATTCCAGGCTTTTCGGCAACTTTGTCAATCTCAAGATTTGGCGGTTACGAGCGTATGCGTTTGTACCGCGTTTCAAAATGAACAGGCACTCACAATACATGGTAGTCGAGCGCATGGGTAAACATAATTGCGCTTGCTATGTTTTTGTTGAGAGTAAAAGTAAACAAGAACAGGGTGTAATAGTGAACCAATTTCTCTCTTTATTGATGATGATGTTATACATATATTGTTAAGGGACACGAGTAAAGGGTCGTGTCTGTTGGAGAAGGGATGCGTCTCTTCGAAGAGATAAGCGCATGATGATTGCTAAACTAAGGCGGTTGTTAATTAAGCAGAGATTAGTAGGATTATAATTAATCCTTAAGAGTTTATACACCTCGGCTTAGCCACCACAATTGCCTCGAGATACACATTTTTCAATCATCATGGGTAATATCAATTTTAACCGTGCCACCAAGATCAACTCGGGGGCGACCAACCTCCCCGTCCGCCTCCTCCCCTTCTCGTTTCCTATCCTCGCCGCCGCCGGAGACGGGCGCCGGGTCCCCCGCGCGGCCGATGAGGGTGGCGGCGAGGCCCTCGGCCGTGACGCCGCTCGGGCTCGGGCCTAGGGTTTGAGGCGGCGGCCTCTGCTGGTGAGGGCGGCGTCATCCTGGCGGCGGGCAGCACTCGCCGGAGTTGAGGGCCGCGTCTACTCGGCCGCGCGGGCGGCGAGTTGACAGTGGATGCGGGCGCCGCGTGAAGGGATCCCCTGCTGCTCTCCTTCGCCAGATCTGAAGATGGCGCCCCCGTGCTGTTGCTTCCTCCTCGTCAGCCCGACCGGATCCGGTGGCGGACTGCGCGGATGTGGGGGTTGGGAGCTCTGGATCGGAATAATTTCTTGGCCGGCTGCGGCGGCCACGACACCGGCGGCGCTCCAGGCGTTGTTTCCTTCTTGAAGGCGGCTTCGAGATCCAGCTCCCTCCCCCTCGTCCTCCCCCTGCACCCGGGTGGAAACCCACAACTTTGGTTGGGCGGCGGCAAGGCCCGGCTCCGTCACCTTCTTGAAGGCGCCGCTTTGGGTCCGCGGGGAGGTGGGACAGCTGCAGCGTGTTCTTGGCGTTCCTGATGGCGGCGGTTCTCTCTTTAGTGGTGTCGCTTCGCCATGGCGGTCGGCTGGTCCGGCTCTCGTGGTGATTGTGGTGCCCAAATCTTCGCCGTGTCTTCCTAGGGTGCTCCCGTCCCGTTCAGAGAGGCTGGAGGTGGAGCGGCTTCATCTTGCACGGAGCTTCGGTGGAGATGTCAAGTCATGCCTGACCGACAGGTGCTATGCTTTGTCATGCCTGGTCGGCAGGTGCTACGCACGACAGATCTTCCAAAGACTTCAAGCTGTGTCGGCTGGTGCTACTTGGCAGCATGGTGCTGAGGTGTATCAGTGGCGACCGCGACGTGCTCAGCTGTTTGCACGCAGGGAGGAGGTGTCGTTGGGTGCCGTGGTGGAATCGACGATAGCTGGACCGAGCAAGGTTGATGCATCAGTACAGTTCTGAAGATGGAGCGGTGGTAGTTGGCGGCGGCGGCATCTGAGTGCACGCCGGACCGGTGAGACCCATGCCCGGCAGTCGTCCTGGATGGGACCTCAGGTCTTAGATGTTAGGTTTGGCTACGATGTCTGTTTGGTATTAGGCCCAGGCTATCTGCGCCCCTATCAACTGGATAGAGTTGCTTAGACGGCGGCTTTAGTCTTACTGTTGTATTACTTTGTAAGGTCTTGTGAGAATAATTAATAAAATGGCCGTATGCATCGCCCAGATGCAGAGGCCGGGGGTCATCCTCCTTTTTTAAGAAAAAATCTGTGTGACTAATGCCTAGTCAGGCCTATAATTACCTAAATAATGCCATAGACAGAAATAAAATGATGTTTAAGATAAGATAGTAAACCCTTCACCGAACGCAAGCTTTTCACCAAATCATTTCCCGTCAGTCGTCGGCCCTAAGTCCCTACGACATCAGTATATCACCACAAGTCCACAACACAAGCAAACACTCCGGCATAGCAGAGCTAGAGATAAAGAGATCGACATGATGTTCCCATCACCAGGGGGTGCGGCGATGGCGCTGGCCCACGGCCAAGCAGCTTCCACGGGCGCAACGACCGCCGGCGGCACCGCGACCGCCATAACCTTCAGCTTCCAGCCCTCCGATCCTCCTGTGAACGGCGGCCTCTCCCACCACCATAGCCTCCTAGGTTACAGCCCCCTCGTACTAGACCACCCAACCACCACTACTTCCTCCTCCACCATCCCTACCGCCGCTCCCACACTTCACCACATCCATGCTCATGCCGGAGCCATCCATCCTGCAAGGTCATCCCCTCCACATCCATGGTAGTAATCGATTCGCTTCTCTCTCTCTCTCTCTCTCTCTACAATCTACATGTTTGATATGCTCCTATTCCTGTTAGGTCTTGCGAGGAAGCTGATCGAGAAAGGCAGAGGGGGAAGGGCGCGGTGGCAGGCATGGGGATTAACAGCGCGGCGGCCGGCGGAAGTGGAGGTGGTGAACGGTCACACGGGTCGTCGGCGGCGGCTGCGGGGATGGGGGTCGGCGCGGTGAGGATGAAGAAGGCGGCGGGGGGAGGAGCGGTGAAGGCGCGGCGGAAGGTGCGGGAGCCGAGGTTCTGCTTCAAGACCATGAGCGACGTCGACGTGCTCGACGACGGCTACAAGTGGCGCAAGTATGGCCAGAAGGTCGTCAAGAACACGCAGCACCCACGGTACGCACTGTACATCGATATAGCTCCTCCAACCCTCGACGTGACGCACATATACATACGCTACATATGTGCATGTGTACGATTTTATGAAGCAACTGCCTCATCAAACTGAAATCTCATGAAATGAAATTCAATGAAATGTCCTTTATCAAAAAATCAATGGGGGTCGGCGCGGTATATCTAGATTATATAGATCTCATGATATTTTGTTTTTAATGTCCAATTTGGTGTAGGACTCATCAGAAGTGACAACTTGACTAATTAGGGTTATCAGTTAAGTACTATGGATTTTGTTTCCATTTAACAAAACATGGATTGCAGTTTTTTGGGGGGTTATTTCCACTTTGTAAAACTCTATAATCTATCCCTGAAAGAACTATATAATCTAGATATACCAAAGTTTATGCTCAAAATTTTTATCCAGGATGTAATATGGCAAGCATAAATAGGTTTAGTGCAGGCGCATAATATATATGAACTATAATTTTCTTGGAAGTATTGTTTTGGCTGTTTTTAAAATTTAACCCTGGTACAATTTCCAAAAAAAAATCTCCATAAATTAAGCACATTTTGAAACTGTT
The DNA here is from genome assembly GCF_056163025.1 of Triticum urartu. Lineage (NCBI taxonomy): Eukaryota > Viridiplantae > Streptophyta > Magnoliopsida > Poales > Poaceae > Triticum > Triticum urartu. The sequence goes on from NC_141875.1 coordinate 81,546,467, forward strand.
TCTTTATTAGAAAAATTCACATATTAATGCATTATTACATCGAAGGGCGCTATAAAATGATGAAAGGCTAAAAACAATATTGGGAAAATATTAGAACCTCTGTTTCTCTTTCTACTGAGAGACAAACCGCTTTCTAGGGTTAGCCTAATGCATATGAAGTTATGAACTAGGCTTTCTTCATGGACAATTCCGCTCTTTTAATTCTAGGCATTCATGTGTTGTTGCACGCTAATCTCCTTCGTGTTAGTAAGTATATATTCATGCATGCTTTACCATAAGTGTACTATGGGTATCTTGAAGCAATAACTAACTAAGTGACACTATTCAACTTGATTATCGGCGACATATTGGGCTCAACTTAGTGAAGCTAATTAGTTTGAATACTCTAACATCATTAGTTAAGGCCGCGTTTGGAACACATGAATTCGAAGCGTATGAATATACATTGATTCCTAAAGCAAACAAAACCACGGGAAAAGTGCAAAACTGTTATTTGGCTGCCACACATGAATATCACAGAAATTGTAGACGGGAAGAAAAGAAAACATGGGGTAGGCCTCATGTTTGGTTTCTTCCAAATTTCCTATGGAATAACCCATTCCATAGAAGTTTCGAAGGAATATAGGATAACAATTCCTTTGTTCCAAACAACACCAAAGGAAAATTTCCTATAGGAATTCTAACCTCCAAAATTCCTATGTTTTTTCTTTGGAAGATCATGCTGCTAACCATGTTGGATAAAAGTATTCCTCACCGTAGCCTGCAATCATGTACACGCCTAAAACTTGCTTTGACAAGCAGAATGTTTTGGATACTATGTCATTCTCTTTACGAACCTTTTTACCCAACAAATAGCCCTCATTCGGGAGTTGACAGACTTATTGAGTTAATAATGAAGTTCATGTTTATTTTTCGAAATGGATGAAGTTCATGTTTGATTTCTAGACAAGCTTGTCATGGTGTTCTAGAAGGGAAACGTATAAACTACATTAGTTTCATTTTTATAGTAAACCCATTGATGAAAGAAATAAAATAAAGTTGTTGAAGTACAATTTTGTGTAATGTGTATTTAGTAAGTTTGATGATCTTGATACAAATAAGGATTATGTTATTTTACCATATTGATTGACGTGCATCCCTTGAATTATGTATTATATTTACTATCCAATTGAGTTGGTATAAGTTATAAAATTGTTCTAGACCAGAACTTTATGACATTCACCGTAATTTAGTGAATATTATTGATTTTTTGCGGAAATATTATTGAAATTTAATATGAAGAAAAATGCAGGAAAGCTAAGAGATTCTGGCATGAAGAAACTAAAAGCTCACTTTACATGTGGCTCGTGTTCCTCTGCTAGCAGGGAACCACAGAGCCAATTATCTCACACAAACCTTTGTACACTCGTACAGTATTCAACTTTTCCTAAAGTTCCAGTCATTGAATGACAAAAGCTAAGGAAAAAAAGTGTTTGCAAAGCTAGCTGGTCCTAAGATGGCTTTGTTATGTCTGGTCCCCTTGTTGTCTCTCTACATCTCATAAGTTGAACCCTAAATGCATATCAACGCAACTTAATTAGCACACGTATATATGTCTATCTAGCTAGCTAGCTATAGCTTACCCATACACAAAGGTACGAAACATGCTCCTATTCCATTTGTTCATTTTCTAGGTCGTGCTAGCTATTCTAAGCTAGTAGCTCTTTATTCATGTCATCTGGATTAGGCAGATGATAACCTTGCTTGTTCTTTGCTTAATTTCTTTGATGGACTAGTCCATTTCATGTTGTGGGGGCGTCCAAGAGTACGTATAGAGAAAACAACCATCGACCGAGTCGCAACCTAACTACAAGTAGGTCAGATTCTCATGGCACCATCTAATAGTTCCACTAGCGTTCACTCATCCATGCGTGAGCCATCGCGACAAAGAAAAGAAAAGACTAGTTTTCCATGCATTTCTATTATTGTTAGTTGGAAGAAAAGGTTACATGTTGGTACTCTGAATAAGGTTTCTAATAAAAAAGAAGTTGTACACGTTCTTACAGGTATGTTTTGAAACTAGCCATCTTAATTTTGTAGATGCAATTAACCACCTTACATTGTACTGTGGCATGCATGCATGGCATTGATACCCCCAGTATATATCTTCTCTCCGTGTCTATATGACAACCATACGTGCGTGTTTGTGTGCGCGCGTGTGTGAATCTACTGATCGACCAGTCCATGCATGTGTGGTGGTGATCATGGCACAGGCAGCGTGAAAAAGCATTGACCCACAGCTAGCACGGGACAAACATCCAGTCCAATCTGATTAGGCCCGCCGTGCAATGATGCCACTCAGAGAGACAGACACCCAACCCAACCCTATGGCCTGCTCGATCTCTGGCTCACACACCACCACAGCATCATGGCTTTTCCAATCAACCGGCGAATCCTTCCTGGCAATCATCCTTCCTCAATCTCAGGGAATCTATCTCTCCCTAGCTATTACTCCCTCTCCTTTGTTCATAATTATAAGAAGTTTTGAATATTTCAATATGAACTACATACGAACTGAAATGAGTAACAAACACACTAAAATATGTCTACATACATCCGACTCAGAAAAAAGTGAGAACATCTTATATTTGTGAACAGAGGGAGTAGTTTCTAAGCTAGTGGTTTTATTGTTTGAAGTTTTCTAAGATAGCAGCTTAGTACAGGTGTTTTTTTTCTTCAAACGAGCAGATTAGTACAAGTTAGAACATTATTATCTAATTTGCCAAATGAATCGGATCACTTGGCAAAGAAGTTTTGCCCTTAGTTTCAACGTTGATCAGACAGCTTCGACTGCAAATGCCCACGTCTGTTGATTATCTAATTATTAGAAGTGGTTGATGTGCCTGGCTACCTAGATCAATCTGACTATATTCAACAAATAAAGTATTTTGGGTATTTATTTTGTGTGCTGGGGAGCATCTGCTCATGGTGGTGAATTGTAAAATCAAAATAAATAGCAAAATGAAATTATTTTGCACGAAAGCTGCACAAATTTTGTTGCAAAAATTCCTAGCGATATGACATCATGGAGCTCAGGACAAAAAGCAAACAAAGGAGTCTGGAGAAAGGTTCAGGATTTTTTATTTTGGAGCACTGATTTTGTTTTTGTTGACCCAAGCTCCTCCTATGTCACATTGGCATGAAAATTTGCGCGCGCGCAGAGAGAGAGAGAGAAACTTGTTTATCTTTGATGTGTAAAAATTTCAGATTTTTCTTTATAATTTTGCTATTTTATTTGGATTTACTAAGATGTGCTCGTGTCCAGCTATGGGTTTTCGATTTTGTGTGTGTTAATTTGTTTAATTTTAGTTACGTGCTTTGCTCTAGCTGGCTGTGGGAGAGGGGGAATCTCTGCTGTTTGGTAAAGGGGGCCGGCCCTGGGAGGGATGATGATGATGAAAGGGGTGGATTTGAGCCTTTGCAAAGGGCCCAAGATTTTTTGTACTCGGCAATTATTACCACATCTTTGTCAATCTATGCCCCTAGCCCTCGGGGTGAGACGAGGAATGATAGCTGCAGACTAGTAGTAGCTGGCCTGGAATTTTATCATCCCCATCCGTCCATCGGAATATTATTTCTTTCTTTCCATGTGTTGTGTTGTCAGGCCATGATTGAGGGTTTCTTCCAGCATCGGTACTTCACCTACTACGTGTCTACACCTCTCTGAATATTCACAAAATGCAGAATATAAAGTACAGTACCATGCATATGACCGCCTGTGATGTGCTACTTCTTCAACTGCCAAAACGTCGTATATTTAGAACTAAAGAATGTATTGTCTTCTATTCTACTCCCTCCGTTTAATTATATAAGAGCGTTTCTGTACACTACACTAATGTTAAAAATGATCTTATATAATGGAACGGAGGAAGTAGCTAGCATTGAAAAAAATGGCAAACCTAATGATTTTTAAAGAAATGGCGTAGTAGAAAACTAAGCTGATGATAAGGATGTTGTGTGTTGTGGACGCAGGAGCTACTACCGGTGTACGCAGGACAAGTGCCGGGTGAAGAAGCGGGTGGAGCGGCTGGCGGAGGACCCGCGCATGGTGATCACCACCTACGAGGGGCGGCACGTCCACTCCCCCTCCCGGGACGACGACGACGCCGCGCGCGCCAGCGCCGAGATGAGCTTCATCTGGTAGCAGCATGCGCTGCACTGCCCAGCCGCGTGCGCCCGGCTAGGGCCAGGCCACCCACCCACGAACGCTCCATGCATGCGTGCGTGCTTTTACTGTACCGTAGTGCTGTTGTTGTTGTAGTCAGGCTGGTAGCAGCTTAGCAGTTGGTATGTACGTACACTGATTAAGCTGTAGCGGCAATAAGACGTACGTTGCGTACGCCGAGGTTATCTGTTGGTGTTGGGGCTCTGGTTGGGGTCTAGTGGTGAGTGGTGGGGCTGAAGCCTCAAGTTAGCAACCTGCAAGTTACCTGGGATCTGGTGAAGAAAAAGTGGAAACGTGTAGTACATGGCAGCCAGCGTAACTTGCGGCGTCTCTCTTTTGTGTGTTCTGTATGTATACTTCAGGGTGTAGGCTCCTGCTGAAATCATTGTCGTACGTCAACTTGTTCCCTCTTGGGAAGGGAGAGGTGTTCTTTTTTCCCCTAGATTCTTGTGGGTTATGAGTTGCTTGGTGAGAGTTTCTTGTTCCAAAATTTGCTCCCGAACCTTTGCAGAACAATGTACATCCATGCAAGTTGTTTAGAAGACACGATTTCGTGTGGGTTTTGAATTGTGCACAAAACTTGTTTACAAGACCCAATTTCTCGTTAGCTTCTTTTCTTGAGGGGGGAATTTCTCGTTAGCTACATGTTTAAGGAGGCGATGAGATCTCCTTAAGGGGAGAATAGCATGCAAATTGCCTCAAGGGGGATTGTATTGACAGGCACATTTGGGTTTTAGTCCTCTCTTGATTCTTTTGTTTAATACATTTATGGGGGGGGGGGGGGGGGGGGGGGACGTTCACTGTTCAAAACACCATTGCACATTAAAAAATGTTCACGTCTTAAGAAAAATGTTAATGCATTTTTTAAAGGTGCATGTGTTTATTCATCTTGTATTAAATAAGTTGATCATGTTTACCAAAATGTTAATATGTTACAAAAAGTTCAGATCGTGGTTAAAAATGTTTATGCATTTAAAACATTCAGATATTCAAAAAACTTTTGGATCATCTTTTTAACATGTGCATGCATTTAAAATCCTCACATATTAAAAACTGTTTGTATCATGTTTAAAATGTGCATGTGTCATTAAAAAGGTTCACAGAATTAAAAATCTTCTTGAAAAACTAATAGTGCACAACTTAATCCACTAAAAAAGAAATAAAAAACACAAAATTGGAAAACGAAAAAATAGGAAATTAACAGGAAGAATAAAGAAAACATAGAAAACTGAAGGAGGAAGCCAAAACAAAAACAAAAGGCAGTACAAAAATGAAAGAAACCCAACCTAGCAAAAAAAAACCACGGTACCCGGAAATGAGCCGGCCATTCGCACGTCAGACCGAAAGAAGTCTCGCCTACAGCGTTCGCCTTAGGGCATCTCCAGCCGCGCCCCCAACAGGCCCTCCCCAGGAGTTTTTGCCGCGCCAGCGCCAAAAAAACGGCCCAGTCGCGCCCCCAGAAGCCCGTTTTTCGCCGGCTCGGGCCAAAACTGGTGCCGGCGGACCCAGGCCGAACCCGGCGCCCTGGGGGGGCGCTTGGGGAGCCGGCACAAGCGAAAAAGGCGTGTGGGTCCGCCCTGGCGGCGACCCAAGGGCCTTTTCCCGCCGTTTCTTGACGCTTTTCCCTCGCATCCCTCCCGCTCGCTCGCCTTCCTCCCGCCATTCCCTCCCTTTCTCCCGCCAAACCCCCTCCCGCTCGCCTTCCAGTCGCCGCCATGCCGCGCGCGGCGGCAACCACGACTGGCACCGTGGCCCAGCCGAAGCAGAGGAAGCCGAGGGCGCCGCCGTTGAAGCCACCGGGCATGTCGAACGCCGAGTGGAGGGTGGAAGTTCAGCGACGCGACGCAGTCACCGCCGACCGGCGGAACAGGGCCATCGCCAAGAAGGCCCGCGACAACGCGGCGCGCGCGGCGGCGTCCTCCTCACCGGTCGACCACGCGGGGATGATGAATCCACCCGTCGTCAGCCACGCCCAGTACGCGCCCTGGGGACAGCAAGGCGGCGGATCTCCATGGGGATCGTCGTCGCCCGGCTACGCCGACGGCGACGCGCACGGTGGGTTCAACCCAAACATGACCTTCCCCCATGGCCACCCCACGACGCGCACACCCTCGCCCGCCTTCGTCGGCATGCAGTACCCTCCATACAACTACTCGCCGCCCGCCTACGCGTCCACACCGACGCCCCATCTCCGCCGTGGACCGCTGCCCTTCTCGCACCTCGGCGACACTGACGACACAGGAGCCGACATGGACGACATCATCGCGACAGGATCGACCGCGGCCGCTGCGTCTCCCGAGTTCGCCACCCAGGACGAGGTAGTGGATCTCAGCGGCGACATGGAGGCCGAGCTCGGCTACGTCTACGGCGAGGGGGCGCACGAAGCGCAGGAACCCGAGGAGGAGGAGGACGAGGAGGAGGAGGAGGAGGAGGAGGAGGAGGAGCCGGCTCCTGATCCGACGAAGGGGCGCCAGAAGAAGAAGCGGGCGGCTAGGCCAGGCGAACCGCGCATCAAGTGGACATCCAAGGAGGAGGAATGCCTCGCCGAAGCATGGAAAGTCGTCTGCCTCGACCCGACCACCGGCACGAACCAGAGCTTCGAGACGTACTGGGACCGCATCAAGGCCGAGTTCGATGAGCGGAAGCTCGTCGACCCCTACTTCAAAGGCGTCTACATGTAGCGCGGCTCCAAGGCGATGGCGAACCATTGGTGATGTAGGGTAGAGACCCTAATCGCCCGATCTTTCACGAAAGGAGCGGATCCCGGGGAAAACACAAAGAACACGGGGTTGAACGGAAGGAAAACACAAGAGCAAAACACTATACCGACACGAATAAGTCACACATGGGCTAGATCCTCGAGTACATAGGACGATACACGAATCCACGGACAACTAGGGACGATACACGGTAACCGGTTCTTCTCCGTGAGGAGGTCTTGAATCCACAAGGGGATCTTCCCGTAAAGGGGTCTTGAATCCAAGGTGGATCTTCTCCGTAGAGGGGCCGCGGTCTCTCTCGTGGAGTAGATCCGATATGGATGAGCAATGCTCTATCTCTCAAATGAGCTAAACCAATGCTAACCCTAGTACGGAGCTAAGGGACAAGTATATATAGTCCAAGGGGTAAGTTGGGGGATACATGGGGTGAAACCCCTTTCACTGCGCACAGGCAGGGAGGTAGTACCGGTCATGGGGGCAATTGTACCGCTGGATGCTCAGGTACGGGTTCCTGGAGGTGCTTCCGGATGTGCTCAGCGGTTGTACCGGTGCTTGGGGCGGTTGTACCGGTCAGGTGGCTGTTACGGGGATAAACCGGTGCTGCACCGGCCTTGCACCGCTCGATCACAGAAGCTTGGCCAGTTGTTGGGCGGTGGTCGAGTGGTTGCACCGCTTGTGGGCCTTCAGCGGTAGTACCGCTTGGTGTGGGCGGTAGTACCGCTCGGGCTGTAGCAGCTGGCTCTCCTTCCCTTGCTCCCGCACACACTTGGCCTTGGTCCTTAGGCTCTCCATGGTCTCCTCGGATGGACCTGAGTATGCATAAGGTCCGCGCTTGAGGTAGCATCCATGTCTTACATGCGGAAAGGGAAGATTCGGAAAGGAGCGAGTTCACCTTGTGTCCAATGGTGTATACTTGAGGTCTCAACATGTGGGCACTAGGGACTTGGGGAGAAGTCGTAGTGTACATGGGGATGATCATAGGATGCTCCGCATCATCCCCTCCCCCTTGGGAAAGATCCGACCTCGGATCGAAAACCAAATCACCATGGGAAAGAGATGGCTTCGCCGTGTAGAAGCGGATGTTCACCAAGTAGTCATCATCGTCAAGCTTGGAGTGGGCACTCTCCAATGTCACACCGTCTAGTGATTCCTTCAAAATGAGCAAGGACAACAAACACTTGGAAAAATAAATGTGGTTAGCGTTAGTGCAAAACCAAGCATTCAAGAGGTGATTCACCAGACAAGTGTAGTCATCATGCAAAGCATATGGTGTGACAAAGGATTGTGACGTGGTATGTAAGCATATCAATCTAGAACAAGCAAAGAAATCATGGGGACAAGCATGTGAATGTGAGGTAGTGATGCAAATATGTGTGACAAGAGAAGAAGCATCTACCTCAAATTCATAGTAAGCATTCACAAAGTGCTCAATGAAAGGTCTATGGTAGGCATAGGAATCATTCACAACACCAAATAAAATGAAGTGTCTAAACACATGGGTCAAGTGCAAGACAATACAAGCATAATGTGCATGGGGTGTAGTGAATATAGTGTGGCACTCAACACAATAGAAAGAGCAATTGTTCATCATGTGTGAGGCAATCAAGTCAAGCATAGTAATCAAGTCGTGCAAGCTAGTAGTGCGAAGATGCAACATCCTAGAGTAAATCATGGCAATCATGTCATGAGAGCAAATAATAGGCATAGGCAATGCACATGACATATCGCAAGCACGAACACAAAGCAAGATGAAATTATCATCATAGGCATGGGGTACAAAGCAAACATAGCAATAGCAAGCAATATCTCCACCAAGCTTGCAAATACACATACAAGTATGAGAATCAATCATCATGTGTAATGCAAAGCATGGGTCACGAATGTATGGCAAAAGCATAGTAATGAGCATATCATGCAAAGTGAACATGGCAAGATGGGCATAGAGTATGTAGTGGACAATAACCCATAGACAAATGAGGGTCATGTAGAAGAATTGCGCGAAGAGAGCGATGGGAAAGACAATCCATGGGATCCCAAGTCATCGTTGCTCTCTAGAGCTCGTTTTGTCAACTCGTGGGATTGCGAGGTTGACAAGTATTCATGGGTACCTACACAAAAGAAACACAAACCAAAGAAATTGTGTGTGTGGTAAATGTACACATCATCCATCATGATGTGTATGTGCACGTGAGAGTTAGCACAAGATAAGCATCGCTCAAAGAAATTTGATGCATGGTATAAGAACATGTCATCCATCATGAAAGAATAGTTATTGTGTATAACACGATGGGGATGCAAATTGAGCATACAAGTATAAGGATCATGCAATGGATGGGAGTTATCAAAATCTCCTAAAATGTATGAGGAAACTATGGGGGTCTCCTCATGAGCAATATCGGAAACATCATATGGAGAAAATGGACAACATCCAAAACAATGCATATCCGAAGCTAGGTGATCATGGTATGGCATATGAGATAAAGGATGCAAAGGGAGCATATCAATATCATCACAAGAAAAACAAATGCCGATAACCATGGGCTTGTCATCTATGCCATATGTGCAAATTGGGTTTATGTTAATGGCATATGCATAGTCACTATGAAGAGATTGCAAATATGACATGTGATTGATCTCATGCATAGCATATGACAAATCAAGCGGATTGGCAAACATGATGTGACTGAGAGAATTAGCACAAGAAATCCTATGTAACATGGCATCACAACTAAGAGACTCCACATGGCAATCATCATACTCATCATAAATGGGTAAATCATCGCATGGGGAAATCATACTAGCATGAAGCATGTCAATAGGGGGATCAACATCATGAAAGCAATCAATGTCAAGAATGTCCACTAGAGGGACTAGAGCATCACCGTCACCTATGTTACCGTTTTCATTCCACTCAAGTGGTGTAGGTGAGGTGGGAAAGACCAAATGGTGGTCATCTTCATCTTGATGGAACCATGTGGGGGGTGCATCATATTCCACCATGGCCATCGTCTTGTCCAAAGGTAGGACATAGTCGTTGTGAATCGGTGCGTCATCATAGATGGGACCTAGCACCAAATGAGAAGACACAATAGAGGTAGAGGTCAAGTCGTTAGTGTTGAAAGTGGCCTCGCATGACCTATCAACTAACTCACTCTCTCTATGTGGTGGTTCACTCACTCCCTCCGAATAGGTGCACTCAAACTCACATATGGTGGAGTCACTCATCTCACTCAAGTGGTGGGGGTTGTGGCTCTCCTCACATGGGAATTGTGGCAACACATATATGGGGTTAGTGGTGAAGTCACTATCACTCTCAATATGGTGGCACAAGTCACTCAAGTCATCATACGTCGCCGTGGTCGAAGGGAAAATCCCATGTTCAACCATCTCGTTGTCGCCACCGTGTATGAAGGCCGAAGATGGCACATCATCCTTGCTCGCCACCTTGTCGCTCGCCTTCAAAGCTTGGTCCTTGAGGGTCTCCGTAGTCGTACTCGTCGCCGCACCGTCTTGAAAAAGAGTCATGGAGGACTCGGCATCGTCAATTCCACAAAGAGGGATGGCGTCGAACTTGGGAGTATCATCTTGGAGCTCGTCGGGCTTGGACATCGTGGTGGTACTAGCCTCATGCTCGTTCTCATGAAGCTTGGTCATCGCGAAGTGAGCTTGGGGTAGAGAAACTTTGGCCCTCATGAGTTCTTCTTCCGCCTTGAGAGCACCAATGTAGTTGTCGTTGAGGGACTTGTAGTTCTTGAGGAAGATCGTCTTGGAGATGTCGTTGTGCAATCCCATCATGAAGTGAAACTTCATCGAAATGGGGTCGTTCACGCCGGCTCGTCGCAAGGCAATCTTTATCTCCTTGAAGTACTCGTCAATGGACTTGTATCCTTGGATGGTGTTCTCCAATTGGCGTTGAAGTTGTTCCGTGTAGGTTGGAGGCACAAACTCTCGTCGCAAAGCTCTCTTCGTCTTGGGCCAACTCATGTCGTAGCTCTCCAAAGGTGTGTGAAGCCACCATGTGGACGCGTAGTCGTGGAAGTTCCTTGTGGCGCACTTCACTTGATCTTCGGGAGGGACCTGATGTAGCTTGAGGTAGTCGTCCATCAAACGCTCCCACTCGAGATACTCATCGGGTTCTTGAGTCTCATAGAAAGGAATCGTGTGGTCGATGTCGAGGTCGTAGTAGCTCGTGGAAGTCGCGGACTTGAGCTTGGGGAGCTTCTCTTGAGCGTAGTCTTGAGGTGCTTGTTGGCGAAGATGCCATATATCCGAAGGTGAAGAGGCCTTGAAGTCGCTTGGCGAAGATGCCAAAGTGGTTGGTGTAGCCGTAGCTCCGTCTTGGTGGTGCTTGTCTCGCGGTCTTCTCTTGTGGTCATGAAGTTTGGACTTGGCGTGAAGTGGGGCTTGTTGCGACTTGTAGGTAGGCGCATCTCAAGCATCTTCATGATGATGTTGTCGTTGTTGTGCTTGAGCTCAATGTAGATGTCGTTCGTCGTCGTCGTGCACATGTTGCTTGGAGGTGACTTGTCCTTCATGACTACGTGGATCACGAACATGATGGTGGTTGCCATGGAGATGTGGACGTGGACGCCTTGCGCATGCATCATTTTTGCGCTCCGAAGACTTGTGACTTGAACGTTGCCGCCTTGAGGATGATGAAGGGGAAGAACGGTTGATCAACAAGGTCCGAATCTCCTCCATCCTAGCATCTTGCTCCTCCTTTTGTGCGGAAAGCTTGTTGTTGATGTAGTTGTACACGCCGTCGTTGTTGCGGAATACCGGAGATGAAATGCCTTGCCTATCCATCACAAGATTCGAGCCAATATGAGTGGAGAAAGAGAAGAACGAATACCAAATGTACCTTGACCGAAGTTGAAAGTGGATCAACGATCACTCCAATGTGGACAAGGAAATAGCACAATTGGTACCAATTCTTGTCGGTTTCTCACACCTACACAAATAAGGCTTATGGTGGAGCTCGGTGAGGATAGTGGCACAAAAATTTGATGTAAAATGTTAGCAAGAGTCAATAATGTTGAAATAGATTCACAAATTCACAAGTGTAACAAGTAGACCAATAGCAATATGTGGTACATAGAAACACACACACGAATAGATAAATGGGGTCGTGCAACCAAGGATGAGCACAAAATGTGGAATCCACGGAAAACGCTCGTGTTGCACAACTCAAGAGAGACACTAGCACGATTGCTCAATGGGCGGATACGACACTTGTGCACAACCTATAAGATGCAAAATGTATGAACTTCTATCCCAAGTATGCTATATATGTATGGCTCCCGGTGTTATGATCCAAGATGATCTTATATGACAATGTGGTATGATGCTATGGCACTTGCTTACAAGCTCTTTGTTCACTCTTTTGCTTAAAAGCTTATTCTATTTTTTTGATATGTATGGCCACTTTGCGAAATGCACAAACCAAGATAGCTATTGTGTATATATGCGGGAACAAACTTGTGGCACAAAGGATGATATGATACCAAGATGATACCGATATGGTATGGTATGTATGTAATGGAAGGTGTAGACCACTAATGTGCACAAGTAACGTTGCCGGCAATACTCAAAGGCTAGTCTCGATAGGCAAGTAACGCAAAATGGGCTAGGGGTTATCAATGCAATGGCAAGGGAATATACAATCGAGGGGTACCACGATACCAAGATGATATGAAGGTTACCGTCCGCGGTGATGATGAGTGGCGGTGATCTTGATGACGATACCAAGATGATGGAGACTCGTCCCTAAGTAGCTGAAACACCTTAGGAAACGGAAAAACCGTGAACTCAAAATCTCAAATGTCAAATGGTGGTAGCGGGAATGCGGTGGTGATTTTGTGGAAGCTCAATGGAATTGCGGAATGGCAATGATGGGTTGTGGAGTACGCAATGCGGAAGTCCAGGGTAAGGTGGTGGACTATACACGGTGTCGGAGTTGGAAGCACGGTCCCTAAGTAGCCGAAACACCTTAGGAGACACAACTCACAACACAAGCAAAATTGGGTTAAGTTGGGTGGTCGGAGTGTATAGTGGTCAAGCCTATGCGAAAGTGGTGGTGGTGGTTGATGAAGAAGAGACCATCCCTAAGTAGCCTAGACACCTTAGGAGACTCAAATCACTCCTCAAGCAACCACTAATGTGATGGGGAACAAAATTGGTTAGGTTGTGGAAGGCTATGGTGGTGTAGCGGATGATGTGGTGGAAGCCCTAGGCAAAGATGCCAAAATTCCAAAAATTTGATGGAGTCAAATGGTGTTGAAACCTATTTATATGGATGGAGGATGTCAATAGCTACTCAACGAGCTAAAGAGCGCGAAAATCGGACTCCGGATGTGAAAGTTATGGTCAAAACTGTCAATCAGCCGAGGCTGAAACTGGGAGGGGCGGTTGTACCGCTTGGGTGGGCGGTTGTACCGCTCCTGGAGCGTCCTGGGGTTCCAGTTTTAGCTGGCAGAAGTATCAGGTTATGGGGGAGCGGTTGTACCGCCTCGGGGGCCGGTTGTACCGCTGGTGTCGGGAAAAATTCTCAGATCTGGATCGGGAATGAACTTGGGGCGGAAATGGATGATCTCGGGGGCAAAATTTGATGGATTTCGTGGATGGAAGGTGGGGAAACTTGGGGAGATGCTAGATCCACTTGAAACCAAGCAAATCCATGGATCAAAATCAACAAAACATCATCAAACCAACAAATCACAAAAAAAAATTGGGGCTATTTTTGGAGGGGATTTTCGAAATTGGGAAAGAACACAACAAAATTAGGCTAGAAAACAACGAGGGGAGGCTCCGAAATCGTGATCAACGTGGCTCTAAATACCAAGATGATGTAGGTTAGAGACCCTAATCGCCCGATCTTTCACGAAAGGAGCAGATCCCAGGGAAAACACGAAGAACACGGGGATGAACGGAAGGAAAACACAAGAGGAAAACACTATACTGACACGAATAAGTCACACATGGGCTAGATCCTCGAGTACATAGGACGATACACGAATCCACGGACAACTAGGGACGATACACGGTAACCGGTTCTTCTCCTGAGGAGGTCTTGAATCCACAAGGGGATCTTCCCGTAAAGGGGTCTTGAATCCAAGGTGGATCTTCTCCGTAGAGGGGCCGCGTGTAACGCCCCGGATATAACTTTCCCAATTTGTACCCCAACTCTTGCCGTTTCCGGCGTTAACTTATATTTATTCTCTCGGATTCGGGTCTTTGTCTCCATGTGTTGTTTTCGTTGTCATGCATCTCATATCATGTCATCATGTGCATTGCATTTGCATACGTGTTCGTCTCATGCATCTGAGCATTTTCCCCGTTGTCCGTTTTGCATTCCGGCACTTCGTTCTCCTCCGGTGGTCATTTCTAGCTTTCTTTCGTGTTTGGGGATTAAACATTTCCGGATTCTACCGAGACTTGCCAAGCGGCCTTGGTTTACTACCGGTAGACCGCCTGTCAAGTTTCGTATCATTTGGACTTCGTTTGATACTCCAACGGTTAACCGAGGGACCGATAAGGCCTCGTGTGTGTTGCAGCCCAACACCCATCCTTTTTGGCCCAAAACCCACCTAACTCTGCTCCATCATCTAGAGCGTTCGATCACGATCGCGTGGCTGAAAACCGCACCTCATTTGGACTCTCCTAGCTCCCCCTATGCCTATATATACACCCCTCATTCCAAATCTCGGATCCTCTCCCCCCTAACCCTAAAAAAAAGATCTCCGCCGCCGCCGGACAACGTCCGCGCCGAGCCGGACGTGTCCGGATCCGCCGCCGCCTACCAGCAGCTGCCACGTGGCCCGAGCGAGCCCCACTTTGCCACCGCCGCCCGAGGCCCGCCCGAGCCCACGCGGGGCCCCCGCGGCCCAGCCGGCTCGCCTCGCCTCCTTCCTCCCGAGCGCCACCCGAGCTCCTAGCGCCGCCGTCCGCCATCTGCTCTGGCCGCCGTGTGGCATCGCCGGCGCCGCCCCGCTCCGGCGCCGGATCCGGTCACCGCCGCCTCGCCGCCCCCTCGTCGACCGCGCCAAGTCCGACTCCGACGACCACGCCCCGGATCCGGCCTCCTCCTCTACTCCGGCAAGTACTCCGGCGAACAGGAGCTCGAAGTCCGGCGAACCTCGGGTTGCGCGCAGATCCAGATCCGGATCGGTTTAGGGTTGACTTTTGCCCTGTTTTTTAGTATTTTTGCAATCTTTGACCTGTGATATCTCCGCATCTGTAGCTCCGTTTTGGGCATATAGAATATCAAAATGTTCGCCTCAGAGTGTACATCATTTCATTCCATTGCATCATTTTCATTTGAGGTCATCTTGATGCCCAAAATGCTGTTAGAAGAGGGCTTCGTGAGTTAATTGTCAGATCTGCTACTTCATCTTAGACATTTGTCATTTTTGCCATGATTGTTGTGTGCATGATATGCCCATGAGTCCTACATATGTTTTGTTAAGGGATTTGTCATCTTTCCAGAGGTGCAACCCATGTATTTTTGTGATGTGTGTGGTGCCTAGTGCAAGCTTGTAAAGTGAGGCACCCGGTAAATCTGTTTTCAGGGACTTAGTAGTTTTCACAAGTCCTGGGATTGTTTAGTTCACGATGCCATATGTTCAGGTCGTTTCCTAGTGATCCGTGCCTCTTTTGAGGATGATTAGTAAAGGAGTTTTGTTAATCTTGTAGTGGTCTATCCATCCATGTCTTTGTTTGCATATATGGAGCACCCTAGCTTGAGTCAATCGAGCTCTTCTTTTGCTTCGTTGTGAATCTGGGCAGATCGTCAACTTGTTTGTGATTTTGCCGATGTTATTGTAGTTGATCCGTGCATGCTATACCATTGTTATTCCCATGTCTAGCTTGAATTTTGTGCCTTCTTAATGGATGTATGCTTTTCTTGCCATGACTAGCACCGTGGTGAGTGCATCGAGCTCGTAAACATGCCTTCGTGAGTTATGTTTCAGCATGTCCCAGTTTTCACTAAGTCTGAAAACTGATTATGTTTTTGCTATATTCGTGTGCTCGTTAGTTTATTTTGTGATCCCTTTTGGCTCAAGGTCACTAAGGGACTTTTGTTAAGCTTGTTGAGTAGCTCCATGCCATGTCTTTCTTTGTCATGTTCAGGTCCTGTAGCATGTTGTTTTGTTGCTCCGAAGGGAGCTATATGATTTGAGATTCCAGACACGTGTTAATTTCACCAAGTCTGAGATCTGTTTTACCATTTGCGTTTTTGCCATGCTTGTTTGAACCTCCTAATGGATGAATTGGCCATAGCTCAGTGCTAGACTTTTGTTAAGCATCTTGAATGCATCCCTGCCATGTATTTTTTTGCCAGGTTTGAGTGCTGTAGCATGTTCATTTCATTGCATTTAGATGCCTACTTGCTGTAAATCGCAGACCGGTGCCAATTTTGAATCGCTTGCCATTTCTAAACCGTAACTCCGATTCCGGCAATCTTTATATCGTTTTCAAGCGATTTCATCTCATCTTTCCAGTGGCTCACTTGGTTTTCCATGTTGAGGCCAGGTTCATGCATTTCCTGTCATATCTTGCATTTTGCATCCCGCATCGCATCCCGCATAGCATACCATCATTACATCTTATTGTTTGAGCTTGCACGTGGTTGATTGTATCTTTGTTGATTGTTTGTCTTGTTTGGGTAGAGCCGGGAGACGAGTTCGCTAACGAGGAGCCCGTTGAGTTTGCTTTCGAGGATCCAGTCAACTTTGACATCTTTGCAGGCAAGATGATCATACCCTCGAAATCACTACTATCTTTGCTATGCTAGTTTGCTCGCTCTTTGCTATGCCAATGCTACGATGCCTACCATTTGCTTGTCAGCCTCCCAATTTCCATGTCAAACCTCTAACCCACCATGTCCTAGCAAATCGTTGATTGGCTATGTTACCGCTTTGCTCAGTCCCTCTTATAGCGTTGCTAGTTGCAGGTGAAGTTTGAAGGCCGTTCCTTGTTGGAACATTTATTTATTTGTTGGGATATCATTATATTATCTTGTTATCTTAATGCATCTATATACTTGGTAAAGGGTGGAAGGCTCGGCCTCTCGCCTAGTGTTTT
This sequence comes from Triticum urartu, assembly GCF_056163025.1. NCBI lineage: Eukaryota > Viridiplantae > Streptophyta > Magnoliopsida > Poales > Poaceae > Triticum > Triticum urartu. Next base: position 81,563,474 of record NC_141875.1, read on the forward strand.
GTTCCACTCTTGCCGCCCTAGTTTCCGTCATAACGGTGTTATGTTCCCGGATTTTTTGCGTTCCTTACGCGGTTGGGTTATAATGGGAACCCCTTGATAGTTCGCCTTGATTAAAGCTTTTCCAGAAATGCCCAACATTGGTTTTACCATTTGCCACCTAGCCTCTTTTTCCCTTGGGTTTCCGGAGCCCGAGGGTCATCTTATTTTAAACCCCCCCGGGCCAGTGCTCCTCTGAGTGTTGGTCTACCTGTCAGCTGCCGGTGGCCACCAGGGGAAACTCTGGGCTGGCCTACCCGTACCTAGGACAATCTGAGTGTGCCCTGAGAAAGAGATATGTGCAGCTCCTATCGGGATTTGTCGGCACATTCGGGCGGTGTTGTTGGTCTTGTTTTAACCTGTCGAAATGTCTTGTTGTACCGGGATACCGAGTCTGATCGGAATGTCTCGGGTGGAAGTATATTCCTTCGTTGACCGTGAGAGCTTGTCATGGGCTAAGTTGGGACTCCCCTGCAGGGATTGAACTTTCGAAAGTCGTGCCCGCGGTTATGGGACGATGGGAATTTGTTAATGTCTGGTTGTAGATAACTTGAACCTTAATTTAATTAAAATGAATCAACCGAGTGTGTTACCGTGATGGCCTCTTCTCGGCGGAGTCCGGGAAGTGGACACGGTGTTGGAGTAATGTTTGCGCAGGTTGTTCTCTAGTTTCTCGCTCGCGCCTTGCCTCCTCTTCTCGCTCTCTTTTGCGAATAAGTTACCCACCATATATGCTAGTCGCTTGCTGCAGTTCCATATATTTGCCTTACCCCTACCTTTAAGCTTAAATAGTCTTGATCGCGAGGGTGCGAGATTGCTGAGTCCCTGTGGCTCACAGATTACTATTACACCAGATGCAGGTCCAGGTGATTCCGCTCCAGGTGACGCATACGAGCTCAAGTGGGAGTTCGACGAGGACTCTCAGCGATACTATGTGTCCTTTCCTGATGATCAGTAGTGGTGCCCAGTTGGGGGTGATTGGGACCGTGTCGCATGTTGGGTTTTCTTCTATTTTGGCGCCGTAGTCAGGCCATGAGTGTTTGGTTGATGTATGTTATTTATGTACTTGATTGACGTGGCGAGTGTAAGCCAACTATGTTATCCCTTTTCATTATTTATATTACATGCGATGTTTGTGATGATTACCTGACTTGCGACATATGCCTTCAATGCGATTATGCCTCTAAGTCGTGCCTCGACACGTGGGAGATATAGTCACATCGAGGGTGTTACAAGTTGGTAATTAGAGCCTTCCCCGACCTTAGGAGCCCCATTGCTTGATCATTTTTAGCGGCCGAGTTGTGTCTAGAAAAATGTTTTGAGTCATTTAGGAATTATATATCGTAGAGTTTAGGAATTCTTTTTACTTCCCAGTCTCCTCATCGCTCTGGTAAGGCATCCTGACGCGGAGTTTTGACTCTTCTCTTCTCAAATTTCACAAAAAAAAATTAGGATCACGCGGGTATCTTGGAATCGTTCCGATGGTTTTATGATGAGAACACTGTCTTGGTGCCTCCTGTCAGGGGTTTAGTGGAAGTGTCCCGGGGAGTTGAGCTCTGAGGTGTTGTCATCATAATTTTATCGTTGCAGTTCTGGAATACCTGAGTTTAGTACGCCGACATCGAAAATCTCTTTTATGCAGTTCGTTGGTGAGATAACCTCGACGCCACCCAGTACTGGGGCGGGAGTTCGGGAGTATCGCCATAACTTGTATAACGGATGCTTTTCGAAGGTTGAGGTAGATGGTTTCCGAAGGTTTCTTGGTTATGTGTTGAAGGATGGATACAGTTGGATGTAGGATTTGCTAGTTTGGGTGAGATATAATGCTTCCCCTGTATCCCCAACACCTGATTGCATAACCGGAAAGGTTCGGGAGTTTCATAGGTGGGAATTCTAGTAGCTCTAGTTCTTCTTCCACGGATATTGGTTTGAGATTGGGATTTCTTACCGATTATTCGTTCTTGATCCGTACCTTGTTGATTTACTTCTTCTACTTAATTCTATGTGGCTTCTCAATTTATGGATATGTGACCACTTCAAGAGGAATGCATTCATTCATTTTGTTCGGATGTGAAGACTTTCTGTTGCAATTTTCATTCCGTTGGTTTCAGCTTCATTTATCTGTCTATGTGCTAACGGTGGTCAACCTCTTCAGGATGGCTCCCGCTAAGAGCACCAGTCAGAATCAAAATCAAGATCCGCCACCACCTCCACCTCCTCCGGAGGCATGGCAAGCTGTGATGGCCGCAACCAATGCAAACACACAGTTGATCATGCAAATTCTCCAAGAGCGCAATCAAGGCAGCCAAGGGAATCAAGGCAACAATCAGAATCATTTTGCTACACTGAACCAGTTCCTTGCTAATGGGCCAAAGACGTTCAGCAATTGTGTTGAGGCATCCGATGCTGACGATTGGCTTGTGGATCTGTGTAAGCATTTTGAGTGCAGCAACGTCAGGCCTGAAGATTTCGTCAAGTTCGCTTCCTTCCAACTCAATGATCAGGCTGCAGAATGGTTCCAGCAGTACAAGGATTCCAGAGGTGGATGTGTTATCACTTGGGATGATTTCCGTCGAGATTTCTGAGCTCATCACATCCCTCAAAGCGTGGCTGAAAGTAAGCGTCGGGAATTCCGCAACTTGAAGCAAGGCTCTTTGTCTGTCTATGACTACAACAAGTTGTTCCAGAAGCTCGCCCGCTTTGCCAAGCAGGACGTCCCTGATGAGAAGAGCATGATATACCAGTTCAGGGGTGGTCTCAGAGAAGAAATTCAGCTCGCTCTTGTCCTCTTTGAGCCGTTGAGATACGATGAGTTCTACAACATGGCACTGAAGCAAGAGGCTGCTCAGTTGAGGTGTGATGCTTCCAAGAAGTGAGTCAGAGAAGCAACTCCTTCTTCCTCTACTCAAGTGGCCAAGCAGCAGAAGTTTTGGCTTCCTCCTCCTCCGTTCCGTCAGCCGTATCAGAAGAGCAAAAGTGGCAGTGGTTCTTCCCACCCACCCAACCCTGGCTTTCAGAACAAGTCTTCGTCTCAACCTCCAAGATCGAGTGCTCCGTACCACCGTCCACTTTCAGAGGTCACGTACAACAAGTGCCAACAGAAGGGTCACTATGCCAACAAGTGTTTCAACCAGAGGCGTCTTCCTCCTCCTCCTCCTGTGAGATCGGCAAGTACAGCTGTGGTCAAGCATAACCCCAAGCACGCTAAGATCAACTTGATGAATGCAGCTCAGGCAGAGGACTCATCAGATGTCATCATGGGTAACCTTCCTGTTAATGATATTCCGGCAAAAGTTCTTTTTGACACGGGTGCATCGCATTGTTTCATCTCGAGGCCATTTACATCTAGGCATGAATTGGTTTCACAAGTTTTGCCTAGTCCGTTAGCAGTTGTCTCTCCTGGTAAGCGCATGCAGGCTAACTCCATCGTTCCGGATGTTACCATCACCTTGGGTGACTACAAGATTCTGGCTTCTCCAACGGTTCTTGGCGACTCGGATATTGATCTTATTCTCGGAATGGATTGGCTCTCTAAGCACAAGGCTCGGCTTGATTGTGCAGCCAGGCAGATTCAATTGACTCATTCGTCTGAGGATGTAATTGTCTTTGCCGCTCGTGATGATACAATCCGGTTGTTTTCTCTCAATGAGAAGGGTGAACTCGATGCTATCTCGCAGATTCCAGTTGTTTGCGAATATCAAGACGTCTTTCCAGAAGAGCTTCCAGGAATGCCTCCGCACCGGCCAGTTGAATTCGTTATTGATCTTGAGCCTGGTACGGAACCTGTGTGCAAACGTCCTTACAAGCTCGGACCTGAAGAGTTGAAGGAGCTGAAGAAGCAACTCGATGAGCAAGAGAGAATGGGTCTCATCCGTCCTAGTTCTTCTCCGTGGGGTTGTGGTGTTCTTTTTGTGAAGAAGAAGGATGGATCGGACCGACTTTGTGTTGATTACCGTCCATTGAACAAGAAGACCATCAAGAACAAATACCCACTTCCCAACATCAACGAGCTGTTCGAACAACTCAAAGGTGCTCAAGTATTCTCCAAGCTTGATCTCCATATGGGTTATCATCAGATTCGAATCCGTGAGCAAGATATTCCCAGGACGTCTTTCAGGACAAGCTTTGGTTCATATGAATACACTGTCATGTCTTTTGGCCTCGTCAACGCTCCTCCGACGTTCTCTCGCATGATGAACTTCATCTTCAACCCCTACACCAATGACTTCGTGTTGGTCTATCTCGACGACATTCTGGTTTTCTCCAAGAACAAGGAAGATCATGCCAAACACTTGCGTTTGGTGCTTCATAAGCTCAGGGAACATCAGTTCTACGCCAAGTTCTCCAAGTGTGAATTTTGGCTCAATGAGGTTCTTTATCTTGGTCATATCATCTCTGCCAAGGGCATTGCCGTGAATTCTGAGAAGGTGTCTGCAATTGTGAATTGGGAACCTCCTCAGAACATGAAGAACTCCGTAGCTTCCTCGGTCTCGCAAGCTATTGCAGAAGATTCGTTGAGAACTTTTCTAAGATCGCGAAGTCTCTCTCAAATCTTCTCCAGAAGCACGTCAAGTACGTTTGGTCTCTGGAGTGTGATATTGCTTTCAACACTTTGAAAGAGAAATTGATCACTGATCCAGTTCTGACTCCGCCTGATGAATCCAAGCCGTACGAGGTCTTTTGTGATGCATCTCTCCAAGGTCTTGGCGCAGTATTGATGCAAGAGAAGAAAGTTGATGCTTATACCTCTCGCCAGTTGAAGCCTAATGAGAAGAACTACCCCACTCATGATCTCGAGTTGGCGGCAGTTGTGCATGCTCTTTTGACTTGGAGACATCTTCTATTGGGAAGAAAAGTGGACATTTTCACTGATCACAAGAGTCTCAAGTACATCTTCACCCAGCCTAATCTCAACCTCAGGCAAACTCGATGGGTCGAAATGATTCAAGAGTACAATCCGACTATCGAGTATACTCCAGGCAAGGCCAATGTGATTGCTGACGCATTAAGCAGGAAAGCTTATTGCAATAGTCTGATTCTCAAGCCTTATCAACCCGAGCTTTGTGAAGCTTTCCGCAAACTGAATCTGCAAGTTGTTCCTCAAGGTTTCCTCGCCAACCTTCAAGTCTCTCCTACCTTGGAAGACCAGATTCGCCAAGCCCAGCTTCTTGATGCTATGGTGAAGAAGGTGAAGATTGGGATTGCCAAGAGTCAACCCAAGTACAAGTGTTACCGCCTTGATGACAAGGACACTCTCTTCTTCGAGGATCGAATTGTTGTACCCAAAGGTGAACTTCGTAAAGTGATCATGAACGAGGCTCACAATTCTCTCCTCTCCATCCACCCTGGGAGCACGAAGATGTATCAGGACCTTAAGCAAGCTTATTGGTGGACTCGAATGAAGCGCGAGATCGCTCAATTCGTGAATGAATGTGATGTCTGTAGAAGAGTGAAGGCAGAACACCAAAGGCCAGCTGGCCTCCTCCAACCTCTTGCCATTCCAGAATGGAAGTTTGACCACATTGAGATGGACTTCGTGACTGGGTTTCCAAAGTCCAAGCGTGGCAATGATGCTATATTCGTTGTCATCGACAAACTCACCAAAGTGGCTCACTTTCTGCCTATCAAAGAGTCGATCACTGCAGCTCAATTGGCGGAACTCTATACCTCTCGAATTGTCTCTCTGCACGGTATTCCTCAGGTGATCTCTTCAGACCGTGGCAGCATCTTTACCTCAAAGTTTTGGGATTCTTTCCAGAAGGCCATGGGCACCAACATCCGCTTCAGCATAGCTTTCCATCCTCAAACAATCGGTCAAGTCGAGCGTGTCAACCAGATTCTTGAAGATATGCTCAGGGCTTGTGTGATCTCCTTCGGCATGAAGTGGGAGGATTGTCTTCCTTATGCTGAATTCTCCTACAACAACAGTTTTCAAGCCAGTTCGGGCAAGGCCCCATTTGAAATTCTGTATGGCAGGAAGTGCCGTACCCCTCTCAACTGGTCTGAAACCGGTGAACGTCAGCTTTTGGGTAATGACTTAATCTCAGAGGCAGAAGAAATGTGCAAAGTCATTCGTGATAACCTCAAAGCAGCCCAATCCGCCAAAAGAGCTACTATGATAGTAAGCACCGTGATTTGGCTTTCGAGATCGGAGATCATGTTTACCTCCGCGTCTCTCCTATGAAAGGTACTCGTCGCTTCGGTATCAAAGGGAAGCTTGCCCCCAGATACGTGGGACCTTTCAAGATTGTCAGCAAGAGAGGCGACCTCGCCTATCAACTCGAGCTTCCTTCAAACTTTGCAAATGTTCATGATGTGTTCCATGTCTCTCAGCTTCGAAAGTGCTTCAAGACTCCTGATCGCACCATCAACTTCGAGGACATTGAGCTCCAAGAAGATCTCTCGTATCGTGAGCACCCAGTTGCTATTCTTGAAGAGACTGAACGCAAGACTCGCAACAAGTCAATCAAATTTCTCAAAGTCAAGTGGTCACACCATTCCGACCATGAAGCTACATGGGAACGCGAGGATCACCTTCATTCTGAGTACCCGGCGTTCTTTCAGTCCTAGATCTCGGGACGAGATCCTTTCGTAGTGGTGGAGTGTTGTAACGCCCCGGATATAACTTTCCCAATTTGTACCCCAACTCTTGCCGTTTCCGGCATTAAGTTATATTTATTCTCTCGGGTTCGGGTCTTTGTCTCCGTGTGTTGTTTTCGTTGTCATGCATCTCATATCATGTCATCATGTGCATTGCATTTGCATACGTGTTCGTCTCATGCATCTGAGCATTTTCCCCGTTGTCCGTTTTGCATTCCGGCACTTCATTCTCCTCCGGTGGTCATTTCTAGCTTTCTTTCGTGTTTGGGGATTAAACATTTCTAGATTGGACCGAGACTTGCCAAGCGGCCTTGGTTTACTACCGGTAGACCGCCTGTCAAGTTTCGTATCATTTGGACTTCGTTTGATACTCCAACGGTTAACCGAGGGACCAATAAGGCCTCGTGTGTGTTGCAGCCCAACACCCCTCCTTTTTGGCCCAAAACCCACCTAACTCTGCTCCATCATCTAGAGCGTTCGATCACGATCGCGTGGCCGAAAACCGCACCTCATTTGGACTCTCCTAGCTCCCCCTATGCCTATATATACACCCCTCATTCCAAATCTCGGATCCTCTCCCCCCTAACCCTAAAAAAAAGATCTCCGCCACCGCCGGACAACGTCCGCGCAGAGCCGGACGTGTCCGGATCCGCCGCCGCCTACCAGCAGCTGCCACGTGGCCCGGGCGAGCCCCACTTCGCCGCCGCCGCCCGAGGCCCGCCCGAGCCCACGCGGGGCCCCCGCGGCCCAGCCGGCTCGCCCCGCCTCCTTCCTCCCGAGCGTCGCCCGAGCTCCTAGCGCCGCCGTCCGCCATCTGCTCCGGCCGCCGTGCGGCATCACCGGCGCCGCCCCGCTCCGGCAGCCGCGCCCTCGCTCCGGCGCCGGATCCGGTCACCGTCGCCTCGCCGCCCCCTCATCGACCGCGCCAAGTCCGACTGCGACGACCACGCCCCGGATCCGGCCTCCTCCTCTACTCCGGCAAGCACTCCGGCAAACAGGAGCTCAAAGTCCGGCGAACCTCGGGTTGCGCGCAGATCCAGATCCGGATCGGTTTAGGGTTGACTTTTGCCCTGTTTTTCCAGTATTTTGCAATCTTTGACCTATGATATCTCCGCATCCGTAGCTCCATTTTGGGCATATAGCATATCAAAGTGTTCGCCTCAGAGTGTACATCATTTCATTCCATTGCATCATTTTCATTTGAGGTCATCTTGATGCCCAAAATGCTGTTAGAAGAGGGCTTCGTGAGTTAATTGTCAGATCTGCTACTTCATCTTAGACATTTGTCATTTTTGCCATGATTGTTGTGTGCATGATATGCCCATGAGTCCTACATATGTTTTGTTAAGGGATTTGTCATCTTTCCAGAGGTGCAACCCATGTATTTTTGTGATGTGTGTGGTGCCTAGTGCAAGCTTGCAAAGTGAGGCACCCGGTAAATCTGTTTTCAGGGACTTAGTAGTTTTCACTAAGTCCTGGGATTGTTTAGTTCACGATGCCATATGTTCAGGTCGTTTCCTAGTGATCCGTGCCTCTATTTAGGATGATCAATAAAGGAGTTTTGTTAATCTTGTAGTTATCTATCCATCTATGTCTTTGTTTGCATATATGGAGCACCCTAGCTTGAGTCAATCGAGCTCTACTTTTGCTTCGTTGTGAATCTGGGCAGATCGTCAACTTGTTTGCGATTTTGCCGATGTTATTGTAGTTGATCCGTGCATGCTATACCATTGTTCTTGCCATGTATAGCTTGAATTTTGTGCCTTTTTAATAGATGTATGCTTGTCTTGCCATGACTTGCACCGTGGTGAGTGCATCGAGCTCGTAAACATGCCTTCGTGAGTTATGTTTCAGCATGTCCCAGTTTTCAGTAAGTCTGAAAACTGATTATGTTTTTGCTATGTTCGTGTGCTCGTTAGTTTATTTTGTGATCCCTTTTGGCTCAAGGTCACTAAGGGACTTTTGTTAAGCTTGTTGAGTAGCTCCATGCCATGTCTTTCTTTGTCATGTTCAGGTCCTGTAGCATGTTGTTTTGTTGCTCCGAAGAGGGCTATATGATTTGAGATTCCAGACAAGTGTTAATTTCACTAAGTCTGAGATCTGTTTTACCATTTGCGTTTTTGCCATGCTTGTTTGAACCTCCTAATGGATGAATTGGCCATAGCTCAGTGCTAGACTTTTGTTAAGCATCTTGAATGAATCCCTGCCATGTATTTTGTTGCCATGTTTGAGTGCTGTAGCATGTTCATTTCATTGCATTTAGATGCCTACTTGCTGTAAATCGCAGACCGGTGCCAATTTTGAATCGCTTGCCATTTCTAAACCGTAACTCCGATTCCGGCGATCTTTATATCGTTTTCAAGCGATTTCATCTCATCTTTCCAGTGGCTCACTTGGTTTTCCAAGTTGAGGCCAGGTTCATGCATTTCCTGTCATATCTTGCATTTTGCATCCCGCATCGCATCCCGCATAGCATACCATCATTACATCTTATTGTTTGAGCTTGCACGTGGTTGATTGTATCTTTGTTGCTTGTTTGTCTTTTTTGGGTAGAGCCGGGAGACGAGTTTGCTAATGAGGAGCCCGTTGAGTTTGCTTTCGAGGATCCAGTCAACTTTGACAGCTTTGCAGGCAAGATGGTCATACCCTCGAAATCACTACTATCTTTGCTATGCTAGTTTGCTCGCTCTTTGCTATGCCAATGCTACGATGCCTACCATTTGCTTGTCAGCCTCCCAATTGCCATGTCAAACCTCTAACCCACCATGTCCTAGCAAACCGTTGATTGGCTATGTTACCGCTTTGCTCAGCCCCTCTTATAGCGTTGCTAGTTGCAGGTGAAGTTTGAAGGCCGTTCCTTGTTGGAACATTTATTTATTTGTTGGGATATCATTATATTATCTTGTTATCTTAATGCATCTATATACTTGGTAAAGGGTGGAAGGCTCAGCCTCTCGCCTAGTGTTTTGTTCCACTCTTGCCGCCCTAGTTTCCGTCATATCGGTGTTATGTTCCCGGATTTTTTGCGTTCCTTACGCGGTTAGGTTATAATGGGTTTCCCTTGATAGTTCGCCTTGATTAAAGCTTTTCCAGCAATGCCCAACATTGGTTTTACCATTTGCCACCTAGCCTCTTTTTCCCTTGGGTTTCCGGAGCCCAAGGGTCATCTTATTTTAAACCCCCCCGGGCCAGTGCTCCTCTGAGTGTTGGTCTACCTGTCAGCTGCCGGTGGCCACCAGGGGCAACTCTGGGCTGGCCTACCCGTACCTAGGACAATCTGAGTGTGCCCTGAGAAAGAGATATGTGCAGCTCCTATCGGGATTTGTCGGCACATTCGGGCGATGTTGCTGGTCTTGTTTTAACCTGTCGAAATGTCTTGTTGTACCGGGATACCGAGTCTGATCGGAATGTCTCGGGTGGAAGTATATTCCTTCGTTGACCGTGAGAGCTTGTCATGGGCTAAGTTGGGACTCCCCTGCAGGGATTGAACTTTCGAAAGCCGTGCCCGCGGTTATGGGTAGATGGGAATTTGTTAATGTCCGGTTGTAGATAACTTGAACCTTAATTTAATTAAAATGAATCAACCGAGTGTGTTACCGTGATGGCCTCTTCTCGGCGGAGTCCGGGAAGTGGACACGGTGTTGGAGTAATGTTTGCGCAGGTTGTTCTCTAGTTTCTCGCTCGCGCCTTGCCTCCTCTTCTCGCTCTCTTTTGCGAATAAGTTAGCCACCATATATGCTAGTCGCTTGCTGCAGCTCCATATATTTGCCCTACCCCTACCTTTAAGCTTAAATAGTCTTGATCGCGAGGGTGCGAGATTGCTGAGTCCCTGTGGCTCACAGATTACTATTACACCAGATGCAGGTCCAGGTGATTCCGCTCTAGGTGACGCGTACGAGCTCAAGTGGGAGTTTGACGAGGACTCTCAGCGATACTATGTGTCCTTTACTGATGATCAGTAGTGGTGCCCAGTTGGGGGTGATTGGGACCGTGTCGCATGTTGGGTTTTCTTCTATTTTGGCGCCGTAGTCGGGCCATGAGTGTTTGGTTGATGTATGTTATTTATGTACTTTATTGACGTGGCGAGTGTAAGCCAACTATGTTATCCCTTTTCATTATTTATATTACATGGGATGTTTGTGATGATTACCTGACTTGCGACATATGCCTTCAATGCGATTATGCCTCTAAGTCGTGCCTCGACACGTGGGAGATATAGTCGCATCGAGGGTGTTACACCGCGGTCTCTCTCGTGGAGTAGATCCGATATGGATGAGCAATGCTCTATCTCTCAAATGAGCTAAACCAATGCTAACCCTAGTACGGAGCTAAGGGACAAGTATATATAGTCCAAGGGGTAAGTTGGGGGATACATGGGGTGAAACCCCTTTCACTGCGCATAGGCAGGGTGGTAGTACCGGTCATGGGGGTAGTTGTACCGCTGGATGCTCAGGTGCGGGTTCCTGGAGGTGCTTCCTGATGTGCTCAGCGGTTGTACCGGTGCTTGGGGCGGTTGTACCGGTCAGGTGGCTGTTACGGGGATAAACCGGTGCTGCACCGGCCTTGCACCGCTCGATCACAGAAGCTTGGCCGGTTGTTGGGCGGTGGTCGAGTGGTTGCACCGCTTGTGGGCCTTCAGCGGTAGTACCGCTTGGTGTGGGCGGTAGTACCGCTCGGGCTGTAGCAGCTGGCTCTCCTTCCCTTGCTCCCGCGCACACTTGGCCTTGGTCCTTAGGCTCTCCATGGTCTCCTCGGATGGACCTGAGTATGCATAAGGTCCGCGCTTGAGGTAGCATCCATGTCTTACATGCGGAAAGGGAAGATTCGGAAAGGAGCGAGTTCACCTTGTGTCCAATGGTGTATACTTGAGGTCTCAACATGTGGGCACTAGGGACTTGGGGAGAAGTCGTAGTGTACATGGGGATGATCATAGGATGCTCCGCATCAATTGGGGGCGTATCCAGGGGCGTGCAACAAATGGCATGGAATCGTCGAGGAGGTCGCGGCTCGCCCGGAGAGCGGCGCCAGCGTTGAGGATCAGGTACGCACGCCGTTCGCCCGCATCTCTTCGTCGTCTACGCCCGCCGCCCGCCAACTATTTGTTCCTCCGCGCAGTTGCTGCGCATGTTCACCATGTATCGGCGCGACAACCTCGACGCCGACTTCAAGTTCCTCCACGTCTACAAGCGCATTGACAAGTGCGAGAAGTGGGCGGAAGTCCGACGTACCCTCGACAAGGCCAAGGAGACATACAAGCCGTACGCGACGACTCCGGGCGCGTCAGAGGGGTGGCCGGACGGCCACAAATTGGCAAAGAAGGGGAAAAACGCCGACGCGGCAACCGCGCGAGTGCAGGAGTCCATCGAGCATTGCCTCGCCGACGCCCAGGCCCGGGCCGTCCTACGTGAAGAGAAGACCGAGGCACGATGGTCGTCGCTGATGACAAACAGCGCCATCAAGCTCGACCTGCTCCGGACCAACGTCGACCTGCTCCGGACGAACGTCGCCGCGAAGAAGAGGAACACCGACATGGCTTTTCTGATGGGCGGGGCAGACATGCTCCAGAGCAACGACGAGCAGCTCAGGGCGTGGTACATAGCGGAGCGCGGCCTCATCCCGAACCATATGCAGACGGCAACGCCGACGACGCCAGCTCCCGCGCCCACGGGCACACGGACGCCAAGCCCGAACGACGTCTCTACATTGCCGCCCAGCAGTACCGAAGCCGCACCGACATAGCCCAGCACCGAAGCAGCTCCGACACCGCCGAGCCCGCGCACGCCGACTCCGCCAACGCCTGGAGCCGACCCCGCCGAGTGATTCGTTGCGCACGCGAACTTGCGGCGTGCGGCGCTCTGTTTTTTGTAATGCCAGACTATGTCCGATCGCCGGATTTGTGGTGTCTTTTGTGAGCGGGAACGACCTAGTTCAAATTTCTCGCATCCTGGGGTCGGCGCTTGGGGCGTGACTGGGAGCAAGGTCGCCCCCAGGGGCCGAACTAGCGTCGGCACGCCCCCAGGCCGCTCTATTTAGGCGCCCTGGGGGGCGAACGGCTGGAGATGCCCTTAGTGGGTTGGTTCAACATTGCATCTTTGGGAAGCCTCTAGGACCGGTTTTACCTTCCACATAATTGTTTCTTTCTCTATGTTTTTCTCTATCAGCCTTTTAATTTTTATTCCTTTTTCTCTTTTGTCATTTTCAAATGCATGTTGACTTTTTAAAATATGTATTTTTGTTATTTTTTGTATACAGGTCGAACATGATACACGTTGAATATTTTTCAAATAAATGTTGCACATTTGTAAAATGCACACAGAATTGTCGTAACATCTTATTTATGTGTTGGCATAAACCACGAGGCAACAGAAACATGCCATTGAATAGGTGGATATGGCCTAGGTTACAGATTTAATGAGGATCTCCTTTCCCCTGCTGATAAACACTTTTCCAGCCAGGCCTGAATTCTCTTTCAAATTCTATCTTTAACGTATTTAAAACATCATTTTTCTCTCTGCCAACATCAGAACGAAGTCCAAGGTACCGCTTAGTTAGGCTTTCATTCTACGCATTTAAATCTGCCTTGATACTTCTGGGCACCCTTTCCCAAAGGAAATGGAGGACTTCTCCAGATTAACTTTTTGTCTCGAGACATCACAGTATTTTTATGCAGCCCCTTACCCACTTTGCACCTTCATGCTTTGCCTTGAAAAAGAGAATTGAGTCGTCGGCAAACAGCAGATGGTTAATCTTGGGGCTGAATTTGCCACCCAAAACCCCACATGATACTCCTCTTTGGAAGCATTTAACAGACATGACAAGCCTTCAGTAGCAAGCAAGAATAAATATGGTGAAACTACTGAAGGAAATATGCCCTAGAGGCAATAATAAAGATATTATTTATTTCCTTATATCATGATAAATGTTTATTATTCATGCTAGAATTGTATTAACCGGAAACATAATACATGTGTGAATACATAGACAAAACAGAGTGTCACTAGTATGCCTCTACTTGACTAGCTCGTTGATCAAAGATGGTTATGTTTCCTAACCATAGACATAAGTTGTCATTTGATTAACGGGATCACATCATTAGGAGAATGATGTGATTGACTTGACCCATTCCATTAGCCTAGCACTTGATCGTTTAGTTTGTTGCTATTGCTTTCTTCATAACTTATACATGTTCCTATGACTATGACATTATGCAACTCCCGTTTACCGGAGGAACACTTTCTGTGCTACCAAACGTCACAACGTAACTGGGTGATTATAAAGGTGCTCTACAGGTGTCTCCGAAGGTACTTGTTGGGTTGGCGTATTTCGAGATTAGGATTTGTCACTCCGATTGTCGGAGAGGTATCTCTGGGCCCTCTCGGTAATACACATCACTCAAGCCTTGCAAGCATTGCAACTAATAAGTTAGTTGCGGGATGATGTATTACGGAACGAGTAAAGTGACTTGCCGGTAACGAGATTGAACTAGGTATTGAGATACCGACGATCGAATCTCGGGCAAGTAACATACCGATGACAAAGGGAACAACGTACGTTGTTATGTGGTCTGACCGATAAAGATCTTCGTAGAATATGTAGGAGCCAATATGGGCATCCAGGTCCCGCTATTGGTTATTGACCAGAGAGGTGTCTCGGTCATGTCTACATAGTTCTCGAACCCGTAGGGTCCGCACGCTTAACGTTCGTTGACGATATATTACTACATGAGTTATGTATGTTGATGACCGAATGTTGTTCAGAGTCCGAGATGAGATCACGGACATGACGAGGAACTCCGGAATGGTCCGGAGATAAAGTTTGATATATGGGATAGTAGTGTTTGATCTCCGGAAGGGTTCCAGAATTCACCGGAAGGGGTTCCGGATGTTTCCCGAAATGTTTGGGCACGAGAACACTTTATCTGGGCCAAAGGGGAAAGCCCACGAGGCTTTTGGAAAGTGCAAAAGGAAGTTTTGCGGAGACCAGAGGCTAGACGCCAGGAACCCTGGCGTCTATGGGGTAGACGCTGGGAACCCTGGCGTCTAGCCCTGGAGTCCGAGAAGGACTCTTGCCTTTCGGGTGAAACCGACTTTGAGGAGGCTTTTACTCCAAGTTTCGACCCAGGGCTCAACATATAAATAGAGGGGTAGGGCTAGCACCAAAGACACATCAAGAAACACCAAGCCGTGTGCCGGCAACCCCGTCCCCTCTAGTTTATCCTCCGTCATAGTTTTCGTAGTGCTTAGGCGAAGCTCTGCGGAGATTGTTCTTCACCAACACCGTCACCATGCCGTCGTGCTGCCGGAACTCATCTACTACTTCGCCCCTCTTGCTGGATCGAGAAGGCGAGGACGTCACCGACCCGAACGTGTGTAGAACTCGGAGGTGCCGTGCTTTCGGTACTTGGATCGATCGGACGTGAAGACATACGACTACATCAACCGCGTTGATATAACGCTTCCGCGAACGGTCTACGAGGGTATGTAGACAACACTCTCCCCTCTCGTTGCTATGCATCACCATGATCTTGCGTGTGCGTAGGAAAATTTTGAAATTACTACGTTCCCCAACAGTGGCATCCGAGCCTAGGTTTTATGCGTTGATGTTGTGCACGAGTAGAACACAAGTGAGTTGTGGGCGATATAAGTCATACTGCTTACCAGCATGTCATACTTTGGTTTGGCGGTATTGTTGGATGAAGCGGCCCGGACCGACATTACGCGTACGCTTACGCGAGACTGGTTCTACCGACGTGCTTTGCACACAGGTGGCTGGCGGGTGTCAGTTTCTCCAACTTTAGTTGAACCAAGTGTGGCTACGCCCGGTCCTTGCAAAGGTTAAAACAGCACCAACTTGACAAACTATCGTTGTGGTTTTGATGCGTAGGTAAGAACGGTTCTTGCTAAGCCCGTAGCAGCCACGTAAAACTTGCAACAACAAAGTAGAGGACGTCTAACTTATTTTTGCAGGGCATGTTGTGACGTGATATGGTCAAGACATGATGCTAAATTTTATTGTATGAGATGATCATGTTTTGTAACCGAGTTATCGGCAACTGGCAGGAGCCATATGGTTGTCGCTTTATTGTATGCAATGCAATCGTGATGTAATGCTTTACTTTATCACTAAGCGGTAGCGATAGTCGTGGAAGCATAAAATTGGCAAGATGACAATGATGCTACGATGGTGATCAAGGTGTCGCGCCGGTGACGATGGTGATCAGAAGGTGCTTCGGAGATGGAGATCACAAGCACAAGATGATGATGGCCATATCATATCACTTATATTGATTGCATGTGATGTTTATCTTTTATGCATCTTATCTTGCTTTGATTGACGGTAGCATTATAAGATGATCCCTCACTAAATTATCAAAGTATAAGTGTTCTCCCTAAGTATGCACCGTTGCGAAAGTTCTTCGTGCTGAGACACCACGTGATGATCGGGTGTGATAGGCTCTACGTTCAAATACAATGGGTGCAAAACAGTTGCACACGCGGAATACTCAGGTTTAACTTGACGAGCCTAGCATATAACAGATATGGCCTCGGAACACGGGGACCGAAAGGTCGAGCGTGAATCATATAGTAGATATGATCAACATATTGATGTTCACCATTGATACTACTCCATCTCATGTGATGATCGGACATGGTTTAGTTGATTTGGATCACGTGATCACTTAGAGGATTAGAGGGATATCTTTCTAAGTGGGAGTTCTTAAGTAATATGATTAATTGAACTTAAATTTATCATGAACTTAGTACCTGATAGTATCTTGCTTGTCTATGTTTGATTGGAGATAGATGGCTCGTGCTGTTGTTCCATTCAATTTTAATGCGTTCCTTGAGAAAGAAAAGTTGAAAGATGATGGTAGCAATTACACGGACTGGGTCCGTAACTTGAGGATTATCCTCATTGCTGCACAGAAGAATTACATCCTGGAAGCACCGCTAAGTGCCAAGCCTGCTGCAGGAGCAACACCAGATGTTATGAACGTCTGGCAGAGCAAAGCTGATGACTACTCGATAGTTCAGTGTGCCATGCTTTACGGCTTAGAACCGGGTCTTCAACGACGTTTTGAACGAAATGGAGCATATGAGATGTTCCAGGAGTTGAAGTTAATATTTCAAGCAAATGCCCGGATTGAGAGATATGAAGTCTCCAATAAGTTCTATAGCTGCAAGATGGAGGAGAATAGTTCTATCAGTGAACATATACTCAAAATGTCTGGGTATCATAATCACTTGACTCAACTGGGGGTTAATCTTCCTGTTGATAGTGTCATTGACAGAGTTCTTCAATCACTTCCACCAAGCTACAAAAGCTTCGTGATGAACTATAATATGCAAGGGATGAATAAAACTATTCCTGAGCTCTTCGCAATGCTAAAAGCCGCGGAGGTAGAAATCAAGAAGGAGCATCAGTGTTGATGGTCAATAAGACCACCAGTTTCAAGAAAAAGGGCAAAGGGAAGAAGAAAGCGAACTTCAAGAAGAACAGCAAACAAGTTGCTGCTCAGGAGAAGAAACCCAAGTCTGGACCTAAGCCTGAGACTGAGTGCTTCTACTGCAAGCAGACTGGTCACTGGAAGCGGAACTGCCCCAAGTATTTGGCGGATAAGAAGGATGGCAAAGTGAACAAAGGTATATGTGATATACATGTTATTGATGTGTACCTTACTAATGCTCGCAGTAGCACCTAGGTATTTGATACTGGTTCTGTTGCTAACATTTGCAACTCGAAACAGGGGCTACGGATTAAGCGAAGATTGGCTAAGGACGAGGTGACGATGTGCGTGGGAAATGGTTCCAAAGTCGATGTGATCGCGGTCAGCACGCTACCTCTACATCTACCTTCGGGATTAGTATTAGACCTAAATAATTGTTATTTGGTGCCAGTGTTGAGCATGAACATTATATCTGGATCTTTTTTGATGCGAGACAGTTATTCATTTAAATCAGAGAATAATGGTTGTTCTATTTATATGAGTAATATCTTTTATGGTCATGCACCCTTGAAGAGTGGTATATTTTTGATGAATCTCGATAGTAGTGATACACATATTCATAATGTTGAAATCAAAAGATGCAGAGTTGATAATGATAGTGCAACTTATTTGTGGCACTGCCGTTTAGGTCATATCGGTGTAAAGCGCATGAAGAAACTCCATACTGATGGACTTTTGGAACCACTTTATTATGAATCACTTGGTACTTGCGAACCGTGCCTCATGGGTAAGATGACTAAAACGCCGTTCTCCGGTACTATGGAGAGAGCAACGGATTTGTTGGAGATCATACATACAGATGTATGTGGTCCAATGAATGTTGAGGCTCGTGGCGGATATTGTTATTTCTCACCTTCACAGATGATTTAAGCAGATATGGGTATATCTACTTAATGAAACATAAGTCTGAAACATTTGAAAAGTTCAAAGAATTTCAGAGTGAAGTTGAAAATCATCGTAACAAGAAAATAAAGTTTCTACGATCTGATCGTGGAGGAGAATATTTGAGTTACGAGTTTGGTCTACATTTGAAACAATGTGGAATAGTTTCGCAACTGACGCCACCCAGAACACCACAGCGTAATGGTGTGTCCGAACGTCGTAATCGTACTTTATTAGATATGGTGCGATCTATGATGTCTCTTACTGATTTACCGTTATCATTTTGGGGTTATGCTTTAGAGACGGCTCCATTCACGTTAAATAGGACACCATCAAAATCCGTTGAGACGACGCCTTATGAACTGTGGTTTGGCAAGAAACCAAAGTTGTCGTTTCTGAAAGTTTGGGGCCACGATGC
This sequence comes from Triticum urartu, assembly GCF_056163025.1. Classification (NCBI taxonomy): domain Eukaryota; kingdom Viridiplantae; phylum Streptophyta; class Magnoliopsida; order Poales; family Poaceae; genus Triticum; species Triticum urartu. The sequence continues at coordinate 81,581,917 of NC_141875.1, forward strand.
TTATGTGAAAAAGCTTCAACCTGATAAGCTCGAACCCAAATCGGAGAAATGTGTCTTCATAGGATACCCAAAGGAGACTGTTGGGTACACCTTCTATCACAGTTCCGAAGGCAAGACTTTTGTTGCTAAATTCGGAGTTTTTCTAGAGAAGGAGTTTCTCTCGAAAGAAGTGAGTGGGAGAAAAGTAGAACTTGATGAGGTAACTGTACCTGCTCCCTTATTGGAAAGTAGTACATCACAGAAACCGGTTTCTGTGACACCTACACCAATTAGTGATGAAGCTAATGATAATGATCATGAAACTTCAGATCAAGTTACTACTGAACCTCATAGATCAACCAGAGTAAGATCCGCACCAGAGTGGTACGGTAATCCTGTTCTGGAAGTCATGCTACTAGATCATGATGAACCTACGAACTATGAAGAAGCGATGGTGAGCCCAGATTCCGCAAAATGGCTAGAAGCCATGAAATCTGAGATGGGATCCATGTATGAGAACAAAGTATGGACTTTGGTTGACTTGCCCGTTGATCGGCAAGCAATTGAGAATAAATGGATCTTCAAGAAGAAGACTGATGCTGACGGTAATGTTACTGTCTACAAAGCTCGACTTGTTGCAAAAGGTTTTCGACAAGTTCAAGGGATTGACTACGATGGGACCTTCTCACCCGTAGCGATGCTTAAGTCTGTCCGAATCATGTTAGCAATTGCCGCATTTTATGATTATGAAATTTGGCAAATGGATGTCAAAACTGCACTCCTGAATGGATTTCTGGAAGAAGAGTTGTATATGATGCAACCAGAAGGTTTTGTCGATCCAAAGGGAGCTAACAAAGTGTGCAAGCTCCAGCGATCCATTTATGGACTGGTTCAAGCCTCTCGGAGTTGGAATAAACGCTTTGATAGTGTGATCAAAACATTTGGTTTTGTACAGACTTTTGGAGAAGTCTGTATTTACAAGAAAGTGAGTGGGAGCTCTGTAGCATTTCTGATATTATATGTGGATGACATATTATTGATTGGAAATGATATAAAATTTCTGGATAGCATAAAGGGATACTTGAATAAGAGTTTTTCAATGAAGGACCTCGGTGAAGCTGCTTACATATTGGGCATTAAGATCTATAGAGATAGATCAAGACGCTTAATTGGATTTTCACAAAGCACATACCTTGACAAGGTTTTGAAGAAGTTCAAAATGGATCAAGCAAAGAAAGGGTTCTTGCCTGTGTTACAAGGTGTGAGGTTGAGTAAGACTCAATGTCCGACCACCGCAGAAGATAGAGAGAAAATGAAAAATGTTCCCTATGCTTCAGCCATATGCTCTATCATGTATGCAATGATGTGTACAAGACCTGATGTGTGCCTTGCTATAAGTCTAGCAGGGAGGTACCAAAGTAATCCAGGAGTGGATCACTGGACAGCGGTCAAGAACATCCTGAAATACCTGAAAAGGACTAAGGATATGTTTCTCATATATGGAGGTGACAAAGAGCTCATCGTAAATGGTTACGTTGATGCAAGCTTTGACACTGATCCGGACAATTCTAAATCTCAAACCAGATACGTGTTTTTACTGAACGGTGGAGCTGTCAGTTGGTGCAGTTCTAAACACAGCGTCGTGGCGGGATCTACATGTGAAGCGGAGTACATAGCTGCTTCAGAAGCAGCAAATGAAGGAGTCTGGATGAAGGAGTTCATATCCGATCTAGGTGTTATACCTAGTGCATCGGGTCCAATGAAAATCTTTTGTGACAATACTGGTGCAATTGCCTTGGCGAAGGAATCCAGATTTCACAAGAGAACCAAACACATCAAGAGACGCTTCAATTCCATTCAGGATTTAGTCCAAGTGGGAGACATAGAAATTTGCAAGATACATACGGATCTGAATGTTGCAGACCCGCTGACTAAGCCTCTTCCACGAGCAAAACATGATCAGCACCAAGGCTCCATGGGTGTTAGAATCATTACTGTGTAATCTAGATTATTGACTCTAGTGCAAGTGGGAGACTGAAGGAAAATATGCCCTAGAGGCAATAATAAAGATATTATTTATTTCCTTATATCATGATAAATGTTTATTATTCATGCTAGAATTGTATTAACCGGAAACATAATACATGTGTGAATACATAGACAAAACAGAGTGTCACTAGTATGCCTCTACTTGACTAGCTCGTTGATCAAAGATGGTTATGTTTCCTAACCATAGACATGAGTTGTCATTTGATTAACGGGATCACATCATTAGGAGAATGATGTGATTGACTTGACCCATTCCGTTAGCCTAGCACTTGATCGTTTAGTTTGTTGCTATTGCTTTCTTCATAACTTATACATGTTCCTATGACTATGAGATTATGCAACTCTCGTTTACCGGAGGAGCACTTTGTGTGCTACCAAACGTCACAACGTAACTGGGTGATTATAAAGGTGCTCTACAGGTGTCTCCGAAGGTACTTGTTGGGTTGGCGTATTTCGAGATTAGGATTTGTCACTCCGATTGTCGGAGAGGTATCTCTGGGCCCTCTCAGTAATACACATCACTCAAGCCTTGCAAGCATTGCAACTAATAAGTTAGTTGCGGGATGATGTATTACGGAACGAGTAAAGAGACTTGCCGGTAACGAGATTGAACTAGGTATTGAGATACCGACGATCGAATCTCGGGCAAGTAACATACCGATGACAAAGGGAATAAAGTATGTTGTTATGCGGTCTGACCGATAAAGATCTTCGTAGAATATGTAGGAGCCAATATGGGCATCCAGGTCCCACTATTGGTTATTGACCAGAGAGGTGTCTCGGTCATGTCTACATAGTTCTCGAACCCGTAGGGTCCGCACGCTTAACGTTCATTGACGATATAGTACTATATGAGTTATGTATGTTGATGACCGAATGTTGTTCAGAGTCCGAGATGAGATCACGGACATGACGAGGAACTCCGGAATGGTCCGGAGATAAAGTTTGATATATGGGATAGTAGTGTTTGATCTCTGGAAGGGTTCCGGAATTCACCGGAAGGGGTTCCGGATGTTTCCCGAAATGTTTGGGCATGAGAACACTTTATATGGGCCAAAGGGGAAAGCCCACGAGGCTTTTGGAAAGTGCAAAAGAAAGTTTTGCGGAGACCAGAGGCTAGATGCCAGGAACCCTGGCGTCTAGGGGGTAGACGCCGGGAACCCTGGCGTCTAGCCCTGGAGTCCGAGAAGGACTCTTGCCTTTCGGGTGAAACCGACTTTGAGGAGGCTTTTACTCCAAGTTTCGACCCCAGGGCGCAACATATAAATAGAGGGGTAGGGCTAGCACCAAAGACACATCAAGAAACACCAAGCCGTGTGCCGGCAACCCCGTCCCCTCTAGTTTATCTTCCGTCATAGTTTTCGTAGTGCTTAGGCGAAGCCCTGCGGAGATTGTTCTTCACCAACACCGCACCACGCCGTCGTGCTGCCGGAACTCATCTACTACTTTGCCCCTCTTGCTGGATCCAGAAGGCGAGGACGTCACAGAGCCGAACGTGTGCAGAACTCGGAGGTGCCGTGCTTTCGGTACTTGGATCGGTCGGACGTGAAGACGTACGACTACATCAACCGCGTTAATATAACGCTTCTGTGAACGGTCTATGAGGGTGTGTAGACAACACTCTCCCCTCTCGTTGCTATGCATCACCATGATCTTGCGTGTGCGTAGGAAAATTTTGAAATTACTACGTTCCCCAACAACTCCATCACCCTGCCTTAATCCTCTCGATGGTTTAAACTCTTATCCTCGTGTTATATTAAACAGTACTAAAAAAGAAATAGAGGACACACATCGCATAATAGTTGTCACCCATCATCGTGAGAAGCCCAACTTCAGTATGACTGCTTGTAAATAATTCCATGCAACCTTGTTGTATGCCTTCATCATGTCAAGCTTAAGAGCGTAATGACCATTCTTCTTACCCTTACTCTTTTTCATAAGATGTAAGCACTTATAAGCTTTTTTGCGTGAAAACTTTCGATCTATTCATTTTCAATCATGATAGTGCAACAAACATCAGAAATAATAAAAATTATATCCAGATTCGTAGACCACCTAGCGACGACAACAAGCACTGAAGCGAGCCAAAGTTCTGCCGCCGTCATCGCCCCTCCATCGCCGGAGTCGGGCACAACTCATAAGCTGCAATTACATTATCGACATGAGCCTACTAGGGAAAAATGTCGACTGCTCATCAGAGACTACTTTCAGAAGAATCTGTTTCAGCCTGTTAGCGAGTACTCTGATGCTATTTAATAGATCACATTGCACAAGCTAATTGGATGAACCGAGTACGAAATTTTGGGTTAGATACCTAAGGGATTAAGACGATGAACGTTTTGTTTACATCCTACATAGGGTCCTCTCCATTGAGCAAACACAACACTATAGTTGTCACCTCATTACCACAAATATCCCAATGTTTCTGAAATAAGTGACCGGGGAAACCATCTGGCCTTGGAGCTTTAGTAAGAAACATTTGGAATAGAGCTTCCTTCACCGCCTTTTCATTATATGGTGCATTGAGAATATCATTCATGTTTGCAGCAACTTTCATTGGCACATGTGATAACAACTCTTCGATGCCAAAAGTATTATCTTGATAATATAGCATCATTTTTTTTTCTAGGGAGCACACTGGTGTCACCCAATATGGTGTGTGCCCGAAAGAGAGAAGAAAAATGAGCTTTACTAAGATGGCCCACGTAGCTATTTTAGCGACTATTAATCGCATTAGGGGAGTTTAGGGGAGAAGGAAGCGGTCCATTTCTTACGTAAATTTTAGTTTCGGGCCCACACAATGTGGTTTGGGCCCACGACTTGTCTGAATGTTTTTTGGCGAGAAGAATAGAGGAGCTCCTATGTGTCGTGCTTTGCGTCAAATAGACGAGCACACTCACACGGGCTCCGCCCAACTAGGCGGCCCAAGTGGAGCCGCAAGCATTGAGCCGCACTGTATCAACATGGCTAATGTAGAAATTCAGCTGCTATCGCAACCAGAGTATTGTACGACGTTGCTACTGTAGCGACCCACACAAGTTCAGGTGCTATAGCGACTAGAGTACTGTACGTGGTCGCTATTGTAGCGACTCGGATAACGTAGCTAGGTTTTTTGGTCTCCTTTTATTTTGATCATTTAAAAAATCAAACATTAATTTAATTGGAAAATGTGAACCTTTTTTGAATGTGTAACAAATTTTTAAAATGGAATATTTAATAATTCCATAAAAAAATTTAAAAAGTTGAGCATATTTTGTATATTTCCGAGCAATTTTTGAAAGCACGAACAAGTTTTGAACTGATGAGCAAAAAAAATGGAAAACAGGACTTAAAAAAATACTGAATCTTTTTTCAAATGAGAACATTTTTAAAATTTGTGAATTTTTTGGAAAAGCGAATATTTTCTGAAACCCAAACAGTTTTATTATTGCTTGAAGAATTTTTTTTAAAGGGAACTTTTTATAAATTCCAAACAAAATATTTCAAACCATGAACATTTTTGGAAAGCAAACATGTTTTGAAATTTTGAACAAATTTATTAATTTCCAAATACATTTTCAAAAAGGAAACCTTTTAAGAAAATACAAAGAAAAACTATAAAAGGAACAATGGGAAAATAAAAAAAAAAAGCATGTCCTTCAAAACTGGAACCTTCTAGAAAGTTCCTAAAACCAGGGAAACATAAACCTGACTAAATGGGTTGGCCCAGTTGGATCGCTCTTCATCGACTCCATGCGAAACAAAATAATGTGCTTAAAAACTAGAACATTCTAAAGTTTCCTAAAACCAGTAAAACTAGGGAAACGGAAACCTAAGTTAATTGGCCGGTCTGGTTGGATCACTCCTTGTCGGCTTTGTGTGAAAGAACAACAATAAGATGCATCGAGCGTCACATAGGAAATTCAGGGGGATTCCTATTTGGCGCTTCATCGCTCGTTACTACACACTAGCACATATGCCCGTGCATTACAATGGGAGAGATAATTGACGTATCCACTGAAATATTCGTCAGCACGACCCAACAATATCTGAATTGGGCACAGCCACGACAGAGAAGTGCACACCGAGGTCTAGCAGAAATTCATTTCAGTAGTAAGCATGCTACACATACAATTCTTTTGGTGCAGTTTTTGTATGATTCTGATCTTAAAGAGCGTATTTAAAAAAAAAATCATACCAATGCATTATTTGTAAGTTGAAGCAATATTTGGAGTCTGCAACAAATCGTGAGAAAGTTCTCAATAAAAGGATTCTATTAAATATGGTTTAGACCATCTCTGCATATGCGGCAGTAACCACCGTGCCAACATGCCCGGTATGATAAATAACGTCATCTTCCATCTTTTCTTCTTTCTTCTTTCCTTTTTCTTTTTTCCTTTTAATGTTTTTTTGCCTTTTGCTTTTCCTTTTTTTTCTTTTTCTTCTTCGTGGTTTGATGTTTTTTTAATTCATGAACTTTTCTTAAAATCGATGAACTTTTTTCTCAAAATTGATGATTTTCTTATTCAATTTGATGTTTTTTTAAAATTTAATGAACTTTTTTTGAAATTTGTAGATTTTTTTAAATCCATGAAGTTATTTCAGTTTTGACGAACTTTATTCAAAATATGGATGAACTTTTTTGAAATCTGTGATTTTAAATAAAAATCGATGATTTTTTTCCAATTCGATAAACTTTTTATCAAAAAGTTGATGAACTATTTTTGCAAATTCGTAATTTTTTCTAAAACTCATGAACTTTTTTAAAATTTTGTTGAACTATTTTTTCATAAACAAAACAATTTTCTAAAAATAATAATTCAAAAATCTAATAAATAGCGTGGATACAATGGTTCTTAAACATTCCGGGTTCCTCAATCAGTAGCGCTTGGCAGCTGTAGTGGTTAGCGAAACACGTCGTCTGTTACAGCGGCATGTTTACACGAGATAATTTTATTACGTGCGCGTCGTGGGCCGGCCCATGAGGTGGGGCGCGTGGGAGCTCCCGAAATTGATCCTCAAAATAAATGGAGCTCCCGAAATTCGGAAGAATGGTTCGTTCTTCCTCCAAACATCGCAGCTCATTCGGGCCGAATCTGCTCACTGCCTTTAGTGTTTTTCTTTCATTCAGTTTGTTTTAGTTGCGCACGCCGTCGCCCGTCGGCGCACACGGTATATGCATGCAAAATTGCATCCGTGAGCGGACCATGCAATCACGCCCATTCGCAGCTCGTACCAAAGCATGAACGGGCTCATGTTATTTCAGGGAGAATTTTCTAGTCGCGGAAAGGTCCATCCTTCCCCCCGCGCGCCTCATCTTGTGGCTGAGAGCTGGTCACGCACACGGCCTAGCTAGCCAGCCGCGGCTGTGGCTATCCTCGTCGAACCGTGGCACCCGCGGCCGCCTCTCACACACAGGCGCCCGACATGGTAAACCCCGACACGACTCAACCCGCGCGCCGCGCACTGCGTCGCCGTTTCGGGCTCGGCGTGCCGCCTCGACCGGCATCGGCTTATCCATTCCGGCGTCGCCGGAAATACCCCGCCACGCGGCATGCCGCCCATGCTCGGACTTGTCAGTACGTACGTGATCGGCACAGCTGCTTTTGAAACCGGCCAGGCTAATCATTTGGGCGTAGCTACCGTCGACGGATGGACGCCCATCCGGTCTGATCCACACGGGTTGCGTGGAGAAACTTGATCGGCTTTTCTTCTTCCTCGAGCGAGGAATTTAATCGGGAGCGCCGCTTTGGAATGGATTGACTCGTGTCTTTCGACGGCCGAGCTGATGATATTTCGCGCTGGGAGGAGATTACTCCATAATTTTTCTACTTTTGGGCACTGGCCCAGCAAGTAGACGCAGATGCCGCACGAGTGCGACGTCGAGGTGTCTCACGCGATACGGTTCGCTTTAAAGCCTTGTTGATCTTGACAGCCATTTACTCTCTGCACTGCATTCATCTTTGGGACGATCCGTCGCTTCCTCTCTGCACTGCATTCAGTCCGTTCATGCAGCTCGCCCACACCACCGGGCAACTCTCCTATCTATCTCCGGTTATTTTGCATCCATAACGTGCTGGAATTAAGTGGTTTTCGTAAGAACGAAAAACGGACCTGGCTAAGTCAACTCCACGACAACCGTAGTAAAATGCTAACACGGCCATCTCACCTGCACATATGCGCGTTCCTAAGCATGCTCGTGAGGTGCAGCTAGCTGTCGAGATAGTTACACGCACTATCGTGGACCGATCGTTGCTTGATTAGTTTCTTATAATATATACATGCTCCCTCCAAACCAAAGTTTCCCTAACACATGTCCGGTTTAGTGGCCTGTACAGTAGCTTTACTCATTGCTTTTGGCGATGAACTAGCTTTATTACTTTGCTTAATGGCAGCGATCCCTGGCTTTACCATGCTCGTAGTGCTCGACACTTTTGCAAAGCACTCTGGTTCATATGTTTGCCGACTGCGACGTCCAGGCCGCAGCATTTCGATCTTTTCTACTCTCGCCGTTGACACATGTGTGGCTCGTTGAACAGTCCGACGAGCCCTCGGGGGGTCCACCAAGTCTCGAAGCGCTACGGGTGATAGGAGGCGATCGCCAGGGCGACCGCGTTCTCTCGCTAGGGTTAGGGTTTCGAAGCACTGGGGTGGTTGGATTCTGGCAAAGCTTGGGGCGGCGGCGACGTCTCCCGTGAGTCAGGCCAGTCAACTTGTGTCTCCGCACTTTGGAGCGGCACTCATGGCGGGAGAAGCAGGGGCGAAGGATGCCGACGCGGCGAACAAATCCACACCGATCCCATCTGGGACGGCGGCGGCCACGCCGGCGCGGAAGGGAGCCGGATCTGCTAGCAGGGAGGCGAGTAAGTCTCCCGTAGAGAGCAAAACGCCGGATGCGGCGGCAAGTCTTTCGGCGAGGTTAGGAGGCATGGTGCTTATGGACAAGGAGGAGGAGGGGTTTGTCTTCGAAGACCCACACCCGACTGTCCGTAAAGATCACCGTTGGTCTGCTGTAGGTAAAGTTTGTTCTCCCTGTCCTATGAAGATGTCCGTTGTGGAGAAGACGATGCCTAGGGCTTGGGGTCTACACAGAGAAGCTAAGTTTGCTGAGATTGGCCCTAATATTTTTGAAGTTCACTTTGGTTCTGAGGGTGACTATAGGCATGTCATACACAATGGCCCTTGGCAATTCGATTTCAGTGTGCTGGTGATGAAGAAGTATGAAGGAGATAAGAGACCGTCCGAGATGATTTTTGATAAAATTGATTGTGGGTAAGGATCTCGGACCTGCCACCAGACAAGAGGACTGAAGCCTTTGGGAGGGCATTGGAAGATTGGATAGGGGAGACGATGAAAGTTGATGTGGATAAAGATGGAGTTGCTAGAGGACAGAGTTTTAGGAACCGGACTAAGATCTCTGTGTTTGAACCGTTAATCCGTGGTATTTACTTGAGGAAGAAGAAGGATGATGAGGAGAAGACATGGTTTGATTTTTACTACGAGAAGATACCGCACTTTTGTTTTGACTGCGGTAGACTTGTCCACAAGGGGGGTGAGTGCGATCCCCCAGTTGACTCGTCGTCACAGTGGGGGGGGGGGGCTGGCTTCGGCCGTCCCCAGGGAGGAACAATGGGAGCAAAGATGGGTCAAAAACTGGAGGTATGGGAGGCCAGAACAGCCATGGAAGCTCTCACACGGGTGAGACGACTAACAACAACACCATGCACCCGAGGGTCAGGGATATGCCTACAAAAAGAAATCTACAAACGGAATTTTCGCGCACTTCGGACGGTCGCACTGGTGACCGTCCAGCGCATGCAACAGAGGAAGTATCCAGCCCAAACAGAGCTATAGAGAAGCTAGACATGACACGTGGGAGAGACCTCAGGGACAACCTTGAGGCCAGGAGGGAGGCGGAGATGAGAAGTAAACTAATGGAGCAGTGTGTTGGAAGTCAAAGGGGTGATATCAGGGAGGCGAGGCGCGAAGAGAAAACAAATGATGGCAGCAGGGGGTACAGCAGGAACCATGCTTCGGGGGGACATAATGGGCGCCATGCAGATCTGGAGCGGGGCGACCCACTGGGGGGACCCGGTATGCATGGGAATCGGGAACGACGTAGGGGTTACTACGTGAGGAAGGACATGTCAGATCATCAGGAGAGACGTCGCTCGGAACCAACCTCTTGGAGAGAGGGGGATAATAGGAAGAGGAGGCCGAGGCAGGTGTGGATACCAAAAGGAGAGGCAGAAGGGACAGAGATGATAATGATCGCCCAGGGCCACCGAGAGCAATGAATCTCCTTGCCTGGAACTGTCGAGGACTGGGTTGGACTCGACAGTGGGCGAACTGCGAGACCTTATTAGGTCTCACAACCCAGCGGTGGTGTTCCTTTCAGAAACAAAAAAATCAGCTAAAGCAATGGAACGGTTGAAATGGAGTCTAGGATTCACTAGTGGAGTTGCGGTGAGTTGCAATGGAAGAAGTGGGGGATTGGCTTTGTGGTGGAGGGAGAATGTTAAAATTACAGTGAGGCCGTGGTGCCAATACTTTATAGATGCTGAGATCGAGTGGGAGAGTAAACTCTATAGGATCACTGGATTCTATGGAGAACCCAAAACCGAGTTGAGGGAAAAAATCATGGGATGCTATCCGCTTTCTTCGGGCTCAAGATAATCTACCGTGGCTCTGTGTCGGCGATTTTAACGAGGCCCTCTTCCGTACTGATCAAGTGGGGGGTAACCCAAGGTGCTTCAATCAAATGGAGGATTTTCGAGATTGCTTAGCCGACTGCGGCCTAGCTGATCTTGGCTTTACTGGCTACCCCTACACATGGGATAACAAAAGGGATGGACAGGATAATATTCAGGTTCGGTTGGATCGTGCCACATGCAATGATGGTTTTTTGAGTTAGTTTCCTGAGACTTTAGTAGAGCATCTACTATGTGAAGAATCGGACCACCAAGCTCTCCTGGTGCGTATGTTGGAGACGGATCCACAGCGCCCGGGGATGGGGGATCGGCCGTTTAGATATGAGGAGGCTTGGACCAAACATGAACAGTATGAGGCCATGATAGCGGAGGCTTGGGAAGCGGCGAGCACGGGTAAGGAGGGGGTAACGGCAGTTTGGCAGAAAGTTGGCAAAATGGCGGGCTCAATGCAGAGATGGGCGCGAGAGGTATTTGGGTCGATACAGAGGAAGATCAAACAGTTGAAAGCCCAACTCTTGGAAGCAAAGGAACGGGCTCTTAGCTCATGTTATCAGCACGAGGTTCGGGAGCTAGAAGAGCAATTTAGGGAGGTATATGAACGAGAAGAAATTATGTACAGACAGCGCTCCATAGTGGATTGGCAAAAGGCAGGTGATCAAAATACTAAGTATTTTCAGAACCGGGCATCGCATCGTAAAAGAAAGAACACCATCAAGGCTTTGCGGCGACCCGATGGCACTAGGTGTACTGTGGACGAGGAGATGAGAGCCATGGCAGCTTCGTTCTATGAAGAGTTGTTCAGGTCAGAAGGATCGGTGGGGGTGGAGGGAGTGCTACAAAATATTCAATGGGCGGTTACACAGGAGATGAACACGGAGTTGACAGCACGGATTTCAGATTCTGAAATAGAGACGGCTCTATTTCACATGGGGCCGACTAAAGCCCCGGGGCCGGATGGGCTCCCCGCGCTCTTTTATCAGCGACACTGGTCGCTGCTCCGGGATGATATTTGCAGAGCTATGCGGGATTTCTTGGGTGGAGTAGCTACACCGGAGGGTTTTAATGCTACAGTGATAGTCATGATTCCAAAAGTCAACTCCCCGGAGCTGTTGTCCCAGTTTCGACCGATTAGCTTATGTAATGTGCTTTACAAGATAGCTACAAAGGTGTTGGCCAACAGATTAAAGGGTATACTTTCTTTGCTTATATCAGAGGAGCAGAGTGCTTTCGTGCCTGGGCGCCTTATCACAGATAACGTGCTAGTGGCCTATGAGTCTGTCCATGCCATTCGCAACAGGAAGAGGAAGAGACCCTTATGTGCTATAAAGCTTGATATGATGAAGGCCTATGACCGTGTTGAGTGGGTGTTCTTAAAGCAGATGCTGGAACGGTTTGGTTTTGCACCGTCATGGATAGAGATGATCATGCGGTGTGTGACGACGGCAAGCTTCTCAGTAAAGCTTAATGGTGCATGTTCTAGGTGTTTCTTACCCCCCGAGGTCTCAGACAGGGAGATCCTCTGTCGCCTTATCTGTTCTTATTTTGTGTCGAGGGTTTCTCTGCTCTGTTGAGGAAAGCTCAAGAAGAAAATAGACTGAAAGGAGTGACGTTTGGGAGCACTGGCCCCCATGTCACGCATCTCCTTTTTGTACATGATGGTATTGTGTTCTTGGAGGGATCCACTGAGTACCTAGAGACTCTAAGGGAGATCTTAGTGAGTTACGAGCAAGCTTCGGGATAGAAGGTGAATTTGCAGAAATCCTCGATTTTCTTTGGCAAGGGTTGTCAGGACAAAACGAAGGAAGAGCTCAAAGCGGTGTTGGGGGTGACCTCGGAAGCACTAAGTGAACGGTACCTCGGTCTTCCAACACTGGTTGGACGATCAAAAGAGGGCACTTTTCGCTATGTAACGGAGAGCTCAAAACGTAAATGTAGTGGATGGAAGGGTTTGGGTCTTTCAAAGAAGGCAAGGGAGGTACTTATCAAGTCTGGTCTCTAAGCAGTACCAACTTTCACCATGAGTTGTTTCCACATCACAAAGAAAACGTGCCGGAATCTGAATTCTATCTCGTCAAAATTCTGGTGGGGGGCAAAGGATGGTGAGAAAAAAGTACATTGGATTTCATGGCAAAAGATGTGCACCTCTAAAAGGGATGGAGGTATGGGCTTCCGCGACCTGATAGCGTTTAATCAGGTTCTACTTGCAAAGCAAGCCTGGCATGTCTTACAATACCCGGAGGCGTTAGTGGTAAGAGTGCTCAAGGCGCGCTACTTCAAAGAGGAATCCATTTTGAGCGCAACGTGTCCTGCTACGGCTTCATACACTTACATAAGCATTTTGCATGGCCGGGATCTACTTCGCGAAGGCTTGGTTTGGAGAATTGGAGACGACTCCAAGGTGAGTATACATCACAGTAACTGGATCCCGAGGGGCGGGTCCATGAAGCCGCTGGGACAGACGTATATTCCTGGAGTGACGAAGGTGGCCGATCTCCTTTTGCCGGATGGAAGAAGCTGGAATCGCGACCGAGTCAGGGAGATGTTCACCCCGGACGATGCTACCGACATTCTGGAGATTGTGGTGGGTGGTTTGGGTGTTGATGACTACCAATCTTGGAATTTCACAAATAATGGAATCTTCTCTATACGCTCAGCTTATCACCTGAAAATGGCCATGAGCAGATCGCGCTCCGGACGGCCGGAGCCATTCAGCTCGGTGAATAAACACAAGGCGTACATGGCCCTTTGGGGCACGAATGCACCTGGAAAGGCTAAGATTCATCTCTAGAGACTAATTTCAAATAGACTGGCAGTTGGATCAGAACTCCATCGACGAAGGATAAAACCTGGAGTCTTCTGTGTTGCTTGTGGGCGTGAGGAAACTATATTTCATCGGTTTTGGGCGTGTCCACACTCTGAACTTTTTTGGCAGCTATTTCGATCGGAGAAGGGAGATTTGGTGGCGATCCCACCATGCCAGATGGACTCCCAGAGAGAGATAGCACGTTGGCTACTACAGTGGCTGGCGGGAGCATCCGATGAAGCAAAGCAGGCAACGGTGCAGGCATTGTATAGCCTATGGCTGGCGAGGAACGAGACACGAGAAGGGAAAATGATCAAACACCCACATGAAATACTGGGTTCGGTTTTGAGGCAAATGGAGGAGCGGGAGCTGGCACATCTCGCATCAGGTAACACTCCGGCTCGCATGCAGATTCAGAAGTAGGAGCCACCGGACGAGGGTTGGATCAAGTTGAACTCCGACGGCGCAACATTCAAGATGGGAGACAAGGCTGGAGGTGGTGCTGTGCTAAGGGATCATATGGGAGCATTCAGAGCTGGTATGTGCCACCATTTCCAGGAGGTGGTCGATCCTGAGGTGGCTGAGATCTTGGCATGTGAGCGGGCTCTCCAGGTAGCAAAAGAAATCAACGCGACACTCGTGCATGTCGAGCTAGACTCTAAAGGAGTCGTGCAGATGTTGAAGAAACACACTAAGGAGCTCTCGGCGTCCGGGCCACTGGTGGAGGAGATCAAATCCATGATGCGGTCTTTTGTCGACTATAAGGTGACTTGGGTTAGACGTTCTGCTAATGCTGCTGCGCATAAGCTAGCTAGAGTAGGAGTTGGTGATGAACTATGTAAGGTTTGGTTGGGGGCTCCCCCGGACATCGTTCTTTCTGTTTTGTCGAATGAGATTCCGAACATCGTAAGTTAATAAATGCGGCAGTATTTTCCCTTAAAAAAAACTCTCGCCGTTGACTTGGGTGAAAAAAAAAGACATTCCGTCTTATATTTTGTCGTGTCACGTCAACTTTTCCATACCACTCTCCACGCAAAAAAAAAACCCAGGAGGCGTGGCGTGGTAACTTCGCAGACTCCTCCAGTCCTTGCGGAGATAGTTTTGGTTGGGTGAGATAGATACTTTGCAGCGCCGCGTGCCCGGCCCGGGGGGAAGATGGTTTGGAGTGAAACGCACATCTCTCCACGTGCACGCCAGGGCGCTCATGGCGGACGGGTCCCAACCGCGCGCATCAAGACGTGCGCGCGCGAGTCTCTCCTCTCTCGATCGCCTTCTTTCTTGATCGCCGCCAACGTTCGTCCGTACGTCGGGAAGAACCTCACCTGCGTGCGCGCCCGACCGCCAGCCTCGTCTTCTCCACCTCTCCGTCTCCTCGCCTGCCTGCCTGCCGTACTTCTTGCCCGCCGCCGTCGGCCATGGCCTGACGGACAAGATCCATCCTTTGGGTTGGTATATGGGTCGTCGCCGCCGGCCAACCTAGTTAGTTACCCGTTCCTTGCCCTGCTCCTGGGATGCATGTGTACTGCAGGTCGCCGCCGTCAAGCCGGCACGGGAGCGCTAGCTCACCACCGACAAATCCTTTCCCGAGTCCCCATGCACGACCTGCAGCTTCATGCTTAATTTGTTTCGCCGGACCTCCCAATGTAAGCTAAAAATGTGCATGTGTCATTAAAAAGGTTCACAGACTTAATATTCTTCTTGAAAAACCAATAGTGCACAACTTAATCCCGAAATCACTAATTAAGGAGTACTCGTTGCAAGGAGCACTCCACTTTCCCAGGTCGCGACAAGTGGCACACATGCCGCGCGCCACTTGTCGCAACCTGGGAGTTTTCCCTTTTTTCGTAGATTCGTTTATTTAAAACGTTTTATCTCTTAAACCCTGTGTCCAAATCTCGAACCGTTTTCACCGTTGGATTCCTCGCGTTGAGATCTTTAAAACTAGATCTCATGTTGATAGGTTTTGACGAACTTCTTTTTTTCACGAAAAAAACGGGCGAAAAAACCTGACCGGGGGTATGGTTTTTTTCCTTTTTCGAAAGAGGCACGTCTGTACGTCTCGCGAAATCACAACCATGCCTCTCGTGGAAGCAAAACCGTGACTCTCGTGAAAGGAAAAAAAAAACAAAAAACGTGTTTTTTTCGTTTCCGAGAGGCACGGCCGTGACTCTCGCGAAAGCACAACCGTGCCTCTCGCGAAAACAAAACCGTGACTCTCGCGAAAGAAAAAAAAGACAGAAAACGCGTATTTTTTCCCTTTCCGAAAGGCACGGCCGTGACTTTCGCGAAAGCACAACCGTGCCTCTCGTGGAAGCAAAACCGTGACTCTCCCGAAAGAAAAAAAAACAGAAAACACGTTTTATTTTTCCATCTCTCGCGAAAGCACAACCGTGCCTATCGCGGAAGCATAACCGTGACTCTCGCGAAAGAAAAAAAAAGACAGAAAACGCGTATTTTTTCAAGCACAACCGTGCCTCTCGCGGAAGCAAAACCGTGACTCTCTCGAAAGAAAAAAAAACAGAAAACGCGTTTTGTTTTTCCCTTTCCGAGAGGCACGGTCGTGACTCTCGCGAAAGCACAACCGTGCCTCTCACGGAAGCAAAACCGTGACTCTCGCGAAAGAAAAAAAATGTGTTTTTTTTCGTTTCCGAAAGACACGGTCGTGACTCTCGCTAAAGCACGTGCTAAGAAAGACCGGGGGAAACCAAAACGTCGAGAAAAACCCGGAAAAAACCGTTTAAAAAGCCGAAAACACGTGCGGAAAAATAAAAAAATAAAATCCGAAGGAAGCGTCCAGAGCGCGACACGTGGCAAATAGCTGAGAACGCGCCAAGTGGCGCTGATCGTTGCGAGGCTCCCGAAAAAGCGCTCGTTAACTAGTTGCTCCCACTTAATCCACTAAAAAAAGAAATGAAAAATACAAAATTAGAAAACGAAAAAATAGAAAATTAACAGAAAAAATAAAGAAAACATAGAAAACTGAAGGAGGAAGTCAAAACAAAAACAAAAGGCAGTAAAAAATGAAAGAAACCCAACCTAGCAAAAAAAAACGCAGTACCCGGAAATGAGCCGGCCATTCGCACGTGTCCGTTCATATCCCCTAAGTTATTGCAGACTTCTCGCCTACGGCGTTCGCTTTAGTGGGTTGGTTCAACATCGCGTCTTTGGGAAGCCTCTAGGACCGGTTTTACCTTCCACACAATTGTTTCTTTCTCTATGTTTTTCTCTATCAGCCTTTTAATTTTTATTCCTTTTTCTCTTTTGTCATTTTCAAATGCATGTTGACTTTTTAAAATATGTATTTTTATTATTTTTTGTATACAGGTCGAACATGATACATGTTGAATATTTTTCAAATAAATGTTGCACATTTGTAAAATGCACACTGAATTGTCGTAACATCTTATTTATGTGTTGGCATAAACCATGAGGCAACAAAAACATGCCATTGAATAGGTGGATATTGCCTGGGCTACAGATTTAATGAGGATCTCCTTTCCCCTACTGATAAACACTTTTCCAGCTAGTTCCGAATTCTCTTCCAAATTCTATCTTTTACGTATTTAAAACACCATTTTTCTCTCTGCCAACATCAGAAGGAAGTCCAAGGTACCGCTTAGTTAGGCTTTCATTCTACGCATTTAAATCTGCCTTGATACTTCTGGGCACCTTTTTCCGAAGAAAATGGAGGACTTCTCCAGATTAACTTTTTGTCTCAAGACATCATAGTATTTTTTTTATACAGTCCCTTACCCACTTTGCACCTTCATGCTTTGCCTTGAAAAAGAGAATTGAGTCGTCGGCAAACAACAGATGGTTAATTTTGGGGGCTGAATTTGCCACCCAAACCCCCACATGATACTCCTCTTTGGAAGCATTTAACAAACATGACAAGCCTTCAGTAGCAAGCAAGAATAAAAATGGTGAAACTCCATCACCCTGCCTTAATCCTCTCGATGGTTTAAACTCTTGTACTCGTGTTATATTAAATAGTACTAAAAAAGAAATAGAGGGACACACATCGCATAATAGTTGTCACCCATCATTGTGAGAAGCCCAACTTCAGTATGACTGCTTGTAAATAATTCCATGCAACCCTGTCATATGCCTTCATCATGTCAAGCTTAAGAGCGTAATGACCATTCTTCTTACCCTTACTCTTTTTCATAAAATGTAAGCACTTATAAGCTTCTTTTTTTGCGAGAAAACTTTCAATCTATTCATTTTCAATCATGATAGTACAACAAACATCAGAAATAATAAAAATTATATCCAAATTCATAGACCACCTAGCGACGACAACAAGCACTGAAGCGAGCCAAAGACGTGCCGCCATCATCGCCCTCCATTGCCGGGGTCGGGCACAACTCATAAGCTGCAATGACATTATCAGCATGAGCCTACTAGGGAAAAATGTCGACTGCTCATCAGAGACTACTTTCGGAAGAATCTGTTTTAGACTGTTAGTGAGTACTTGGGTGCTATTTAATAGATCACATTGCACAAGCTAATTGGATGAACCGAGTACGGAATTTTGGGTTAGATACCTAAGGGATTAAGACGATGAACGTTTTGTTTACATCCTACATAGGGTCCTCTCCACTGAGCAAACGCAGCACTATAGTTGTCACCTCATTACCACAAATATTCCAATGTTTCTGAAATAAGTGACCGGGGAAACTATCTGGCCTTGGAGCTTTAGTTAGAAACATTTGGAATAGAACTTCCTTAACCGCCTTTTCATTGTATGGTGAGAATATCATTCATGTTTGCAGCAACTTTCATTGGCACATGTGATAACAACTCTTCGATGCCAAAAGTATTATCTTGATGATATAGCATCATTTTTTTCTAGGGAGCACAGTGGTGTCACCCAATATGGTGTGTGCCCGAAAGAGAGAAGAAAAATGAGCTCTACTAAGATGGCCCACGTAGCTATTTTAGCGACTATTAATCGCATTAGAGGAGTTTAGGGGAGAAGGAGGCGGTCCATTTCTTACGTAAATTTGAGTTTCGGGCCCACACAATGTGGTTTGGGCCCATGACTTGTCTGAATGTTTTTTGGCGAGAAGAATGGAGGAGCTCCTATGTGTCGTGCTTTGCGTCAAATAGACGAGCACACTTACAGGGGCTCTGCCCGACTAGGCGGCCCAAGTGGAGCCGCGAGCATTGAGCCGCACTTATCAACATGGCTAATGTAGCAATTCAGCTGCTATAGCAACCAGAGTATTGTACGACGTTGCTACTGTAGCGACCCAGACAAGTTCAGCTGCTATAGCGACTAGAGTATTGTACGTGGTCGCTATTGTAGCGACTCGGATAATGTAGCTAGGTTTTTTGGTCTCCTTTTATTTTGATCATTTAAAAAATCAAACATTTATTGAATTGGAAAATGTGAACCTTTTTTGAATGTGTAACAAAATTTTAAAATGGAATATTTAATAATTCCATACAATTTTTTAAAAAAGGTGAGCGCATTTGAATATTTCTGAGCAATTTTTGAAAGCACGAACAAGTTTTGAACTGATGAGCAAAACAAATTGAAAAAAGGACTTAAAAAATACTGAATCTTTTCTAAAATGAGAACATTTTTAAAATTTGTGATTTTTTTTGGAAAAACGAATATTTTCTGAAACCCAAACAGTTTTATTATTGCTTGAAGAATTTTTTTAATGGGAACTTTTTTATAAATTCCAAACAAAATATTTGAAAGCATGAACATTTTTGGAAAGCAAACATGTTTTGAAATTTTGAACAAATTTATTAATTTCCAAATACATTTTCAAAAAGGAAACCTTTTAAGAAAATACAAATAAAAATATAAAAGAAATAACAGGAAAAGAAAAAAAAAGCATGTCCTTAAAAACTGGAACCTTCAAGAAAGTTCCTAAAACCAGAAAAACTAGGGAAACATAAACCTGACTAAATGGGTTGGCCCAGTTGGATCGCTCTTCATCGACTCCATGCGAAACAAAATAATGTCCTTAAAAACTAGAAAATTCTAGAATTTCCTAAAACCAGTAAAACTAGGGAAACAGAAACCTAAGTTAATTGGCCGGTCTAGTTGGATCGCTCCTTGTCGGCTCTGTGTGAAACAACAACAATAAGATGCATCGAGCGTCACATAGGAAATTCAGGCGAATTCCTATTTGGCGCTTCATCACCCGTTAGTACACACTAGCACATATGCCCGTGCGTCACAACGGGAGAGATAATTGACGTATCCACTGAAATATTTGTCAGCACGACCCAACAACATCTGAACTGGGCACAGCCACGACAGAGAAGTGCACACCGAGGTCTAGCAGAAATTCATTTCAGTAGTAAGCATGCTACACATACAATTCTTTTGGTGCAGTTTTTGTACGATTATGATCTTAAAGAACCTATTTTTTTAAAAGTCATACCAATGCATTATTTGTAAGTTGAAGCAATGTTTGGAATCTGCATCAAATCGTGAGAAAGTTCTCAATAAAAGGATTCTATTAAATATGTTTTAGACCATCTCTGCATATGCGGCAGCAACCACCGCGCCAACATGCCCGGTATGATAAATAACATCATCTTCCATCTTTTATTCTATCTTCTTTCCTTTTCTTTTTTCCTTTTAATGTTTTTTCGCTTTTTGTTTTTATTTTTCTTCTTCGTGGTTTGATGATTTTTTTTTAAAATTCATGAACTTTTCTGAAAATCGGAACTTTTTTCTCAAAATTGATGACTTTTTTATTCAATTTGATGTTTTTTAAAATTTGATGAACTTTTAAGTTATTTCAGTTTTGACGAACTTTATTTAAAAATTTGGGTGAAGTTTTTTGAAATCAGTGATTTTAACTAAAAAATGGATGGACTTTTTTCCAATTCGATAAACTTTTTATCGAAGTTGAAGAACTATTTTTTCAAATTCGTAAATTTTTCTAAAACTCATGAACTTTTTTTAAATTTTGTTGAACTATTTTTTCATAAACAAATCAATTTTCTAAAAAAAAAATCAAAAATCTAATGAATAGCGTGGATACAATGGTTCTTAAAAATTCCGGGTTCCTTTCAATCACTAGCGCTTGGCAGCTGTAGTGGTTAGCGAAACACTTCGTCCGTTGCAGCGGCATGTTTACACGAGATAATTTTACCTTGCGCGTCGTGGGAGCTCCCGAAATTGACCCTCAAAATAAATGGAGCTCCCGAAATTCGGAAGAATGGTTCGTTTTTCCTCCAAACATCGCAGCTCATTCGGGGCGAATCTGCTCACTGCCTTTAGTGTTTTTCTTTCATTCAGTTTGTTTTACTTGCACACGCCGTCGCCCGTCGGCGCACACGGTATATGCATGCAAAATTGCATCCGTGAGCGGACCGTGCAATCACGCCCATTGAAGACGACGCTACATCCAATGGCTGTGCTGCAGTTTTTCCTTTGCATGGATGGTTAGATTGACTGTATCGTCCCCAAATCGGCTCTGCAGCGTCGTTTGTATAGCAGCACTCTTGGCAGCTCGTACCGAAGCATGAATGGGCGCATGTTATTTCAGGGAGAAATTTGTAGTCGCGGAAAGGTCCATCTGTTCCGAGTATACTATCCTTCCCCCGTCTTGAGGCTGAGAGCTGGTCACGCACACGGCCTAGCTAGCCATCCGCGGCTGTGGCTATCCTCGTCGAACCGTGGCACACGCGGCCGCCTCTCACACACAGGCGCCCGACATGGTAAACCCCGACACGACTCAACCCGCGCGCCGCGCACTGCGTCGCCGTTTCGGGCTCGGCGTGCCGCCTCGACCGGCATCCGGCCGGAGCCCAACGCAAGCAGGTGGGCAGCGGCTTATCCATTCCGGCGTCGCCCGAAATACCCTGCCACGCGGCATGCCGCCCATGCTCGGACTTGTCAGTACGTGCGTGATCGGCTCGGCTGCCTTTGGAACCGTCCAGGCCAGGCTAATCATTTGGGTGCAGCTGCCGTCGACGGATGGATCATGGACGCCCATCCGGTCTGATCTACTACACGGGTTGCGTGGGGAAATTTGATCGGCTCTTCTTCTTTCTCGAGCGAGGAATTTAATCGGCATGGATGGATCGACTTGTCTCCCGACGGCCGAGCTGATGATATTTCGCGCCGGGATATTACTCCATCATTTTTCTACTTTTGGGCGCTGGTCCAGCTAGTAGACGCAGATGCCCGCACGAGTGCGACGTCGAGGTGTCTCACACGATACGGTTCGCGTTAAAGCTTTGCTTTGCTGATCACGACGGCCAATTACTATTTTTGGGACGGTCCGTCGCTTCCTCTCTGCACTGCATTCAGTCTATTCATGCAGCTCGCCCACACCACCGGGCCACTCTTCTATCTATCTCTGGTTATTTTGCATAAATAACGTGCTGGAATTAAGTGGTACGAAAAACGGACCTGGTTAAGTCAACTCCACTACAACCGTAGTAAAGCTAACGCTGGCACGCTGCCATCTCACCTGCACATATGCGCATTCCTAAGCATGCTCGTGAGGTGCAGCTGGCTGTCGAGATAGTTACACGCACTATCATGGACCGATCGCTGCTTAATTAGTTTCTTATCATATATAATACATGCTCCCTCCAAAGTTTCCCTAACACATGTCCGGTTAGTGGCCTGTACAGTAGCTTTACTCATTGTTTTTTGCGATGAACTAGCTTTATTACTTTGCTTAATGGCAGCGATCCATGGCTTTACCATTGCTAGTGCTCGACACTTTCGCAAAGCACTCTGGTTCATATGTTTGACGACGGCGACGTCCAGGCAGCAGCATTTCGATCTTTTCTACTCTCGCCGTTGACTTGGGTGAAAAAAAAAGACATTCCGTCTTATATTTTGTCATGTCACGTCAACCTTTCCATACCACTCTCCACGCAAAAAAAATAATCCAGGAGGCGTAGTAGCTTCGCAGACTCTTCCGGCCTTTCGCTTTCGTGGGCAAACCAGCGGGAGCCCGCGGTCTCCTTCCGCCCACTCTCGTCGCGGCCCGGCGGCTGGAGCCCACCACGGCCTGACGCGCGGGCCCGGCGCCGCAGGGAGATGCGCAAATATCCTTTGCTCCTCCGCCATTGGCCGGGCCGATCGCCACCCACCACCACTTGCGCTGCGCCGAGCCGTGCAGCTGCGCACCCACCGAGATACTTGTGGCGCGCGGAGATAGTTTTGCTTGGCTGGGATACTTTGGAGCGCCGCGTGGCCGGGCGGGGAGATCGTTTGCTTGGCTGGGGATACTTTGCAGCGCCGCGTGGCCGGGCGGGGAGATCGTTCGCTTGGCTGGGACGGCTCCCGCCGATTGACCGGGAGGGAGGGAGATCGTTTGCTTGGCTCACAGGCGCCTCTGCAGCAGTATCGTATCAGCCAGCGTCGGCACACGGACGGGGCAGCGGCAGCGCTGGGCGGCTCGCGGCCACGAGGTCGATCGATTTCCTGTTACGGGGGTGCTTTCGTGTCGTGATGTTCCATGTTCCTTCGGATAGGTAGATGCGCGCCTCCAGAGGATGATAGATGGATAGACAGACCCTCTGACGACGATGTGTTTCTCTGATCACGTGTAACGGTGCCCTGGTTATGGTTAGGCTCACGCGTGGATGATCTCACTTGGAGATCAACACTGTAGCGACGCAAAGCTGACCCGCAAATGTTTCCCTATGTGTTTGTTTTTATGTTCGGATGTAGTCCATGAACATTATGTCGATCGAGCCATTCAAAATTATTCATAGATTAATCCGTTGAAGAAGAGAGAGGGTAGAGGGAGACCATGCATGTGGTGGGACTTGTGAAGCTGTGGTGTGTTGTTCGGTTGGGAGTAGAGAGACTAGAGGAGGATCATGCATGTGAAGAGAGAGAAAAAGGAGAAGCACGCCAAGGTTCTTGGTTGATCAATTGAATGTCCGGACTCCAACAAAACCCCCGTGTCTGTCTCTATGATACCGGAATTTGTATGTTCGGACTGCTAAGCGGACATAAACAGGTCCGTGTTGGATGACAAAAGTGGTTGGACACTATGGTCCATGCATATAGTGAAGGTTTGAGGACCACTTTGAAGATGCCTTTAGGCTGTTGCAGCACATGAGTTCTTAGATGGGATGCTAGATGCATTAAAAAATAGCAAGTAAAGTCCCCAATGCATAGGTGTGTATTGTGTTGTTGCTAAGCTTCCTTAATTTAGTTGTTTAACAACTAAATATTTCATGCATAGGGCAAACTTATTTTATTGAAGTGTTTTGCATAGGTTCGTGCTTTTGGCATTGGTTTTTTTCTAGGGTCATCAAACTCCTCTCTCTCCTATTAAATACCTTGTCATGTCAGATTTGTTGTCTATGTGGCATGTTTAAAGCATCTCCAATAGCATGTGTATATTTGGATGTCTATATATTCATATAGACAATGGTCTAAAAATATTCCCTTTGTATACACGCTCCAGTTTTGCATTAAAATGTCTATATACAGGGACCATGACATGTGGGCCGTCGCTAGGGGGGAGGGGGAGAAATTATGACTGCAGCTGAATTTAGACAACGCCTTCACAATGTCCAGGCGTGGACATTGTCGAGGTCGATTTAGAGGATGTGTATACTTGGATGACCATATAGACAAGCTGTTGGACGCCTATTTTGGGCTCACGTCGTGGAAAACGAGTATAGACATCCATATAGACAAGCTATTGGAGATGCTTTTAGCACATGTACATCGTGTGACACTGAGAAAGGCCTTAGGGCATCTTCAACGCTGACACGCAAACCGGACATCACATCCGTCAGCAGACAGATCCATCAGTCCGCGGACACTAATGCGGGAGTCGGCCATCCAAAGTTAGCCGCATACATCCGCCACCAATTTTTTAAAGTCCACACGCTCAAAATAGTTGCATATCTAGTTCCAGTTTGGCTAAAAAATATTCAAATGTTCAAATGTAGCACTAGTTCTAATGTAAATGTTACAATCCAACAAAGTATTCAAATTGTAATAGTTCATATTTGAATTTAACTCGCACATAGGTACTAGTTGTCCCCTTTAACCATTCAGAGATGCTCAATCAAATCTTTCTTTGGTTGGCTTGATGCCGAATTTGTTCATGCATTTAAACAAACTCATCAAATGTGGTTGGATTCTGCTCCGGATTATGGCTCAGACGGCGGAGCAAACCAACAAGGACGGTGTTGCCCAATCCCGACCTGCGATGGCAGGGTCCTCGATATCGTTCCTATGCTGAGAGCATTGTGTTTAGAGACATGGCTTGGAAGTTCAGTGTTACGTTCCTCCGGTGCTTGTCGTTGTTCTGGGTTGAACTTCGAGGGTGTAACGTAGGTGTCATTAGTAAGCCCAATAGGACGACTTTCTTGAGGGTGTAACCGTGTCCCGCCACTTTCTCGTAGACTCCTTTAGGCCTTCAAGAGTGGTTTGTGCGTCGACATTGAAAGTTTCATTGGAGTTGTTGCTCTTCGGAGATGTTCAGTCTAGGGAGGTACCCTTTTGTGGCGCGGTTGAAATGGCTATGGTGGCTAGTCTTCAGATTAGCTATGGTCTCGAGTTTGTCGATGCTTGTTGTTTGCAGTGAGGGGTAGTCTTTTTGTAATTGCTCACTACCTTCTATAAAAATGGTATGATACATCACAATTGCGTCGAGATATTTTTTGTAGAATATGCATAAATATGTGTACCATTGTATTAAAGAATAAATAACAAAGAAGGCGGGTACGAGGCATTTCGACCATTACAAATTACGAGAATTAGCCGCCACACCCACCATGCACACCCACCCTGCTTACTATGGCACATACTTTCCTAGTCCAACCTCATGCCAATGACAATGAGGCAACCCACAGGGCAACCAAGCCACACCACAACCAATGTCGAGACCTCTACAACAAAAAGGCCAAAACAAACAAATGTATCACCACCCATTTGCGCCAAGGGAAAGTCGGCAAGTGAACGACAGGGCCTGAGCGGACCTAGGGAATGTGTCGTTGAGAGAGCGTCGACGATGGTGTACATTGTGCCTAGGAGGCCCACGCCCAGAGCAGTGATACGTTTCCAACGTATCTATAATTTTTCATTGTTCCATGCTATTATAGTATGAACATTGGATGTTTTATATGCAATTATATGTCATTATATATCTTTTTTGGGGACTAACCTATTAACTTAGTGCCAAGTGCCAGTTGTTGTTTTTTGCCTATTTTTTGTTTTCCAGGAAATCAGTACTAAACGAAGTCAAAATGTCACAAAAAAATTTGATGATTTTTTTTCTGGACATGAAGCTTCGGGGGGAATTCAGAAGGCGAAGAAGGTAACCACAAGCCACCAGGGAACGCCCGAGGGAGGGGGTAGGCGCACCCTGGTGCCTTGTGGTCCCACCTTTGCTCCGTTTGACCTAATTCCGCCTTTATAAATTCTTTGAAATCGGGAAACCAACAAAGAGCCACCCAAAACACTTTTTTCGTCACCATAAGTTTATGTTCTCGCAAGATCCCATCTGGAGGCCTTTTCCGGCACTCTACCAGACTGGGATTCGATCATGGAGGGCCTCTACATCACCCTTACTCTTTGATGATGTGTGAGTAGTTTAACACAGACCTACGGGTCCATAGCTAGTAGCTAGTGAAGAAAATATGCCCTAGAGGCAATAATAAAGTTGTTATTTATATTTCCTTATATCATGATAAATGTTTATTATTCATGCTAGAATTGTATTAACCGGAAACTTAGTACATGTGTGAATACATAGACAAACAAAGTGTCACTAGTATGCCTCTACTTGACTAGCTCGTTGAATCAAAGATGGTTAAGTTTCCTAACCATAGACATTAGTTGTCATTTGATTAACGGGATCGCATCATTAGAGAATGATGTGATTGACTTGACCCATTCCGTTAGCTTAGCATTTGATCATTTAGTATATTGCTATTGCTTTCTTCATGACTTATACATGTTCCTATGACTATGAGATTATGCAACTCTCGAATATCGGAGGAACACTTTGTGTGCTACCAAATGTCACAACGTAACTGGGTGATTATAAAGGTGCTCTACAGGTGTCTCCGATGGTACTTGTTGAGTTGGCATAGATCAAGATTAGGATTTGTCACTCCGATTGTCGAAGAGGTATCTCTGGGCCCTCTCGGTAATGCACATCACTATAAGCCTTGCAAGCAATGCAACTAATGAGTTAGTTGCGGGATGATGTATTACGGAACGAGTAAAGAGACTTGCCGGTAATGAGATTGAACTAGGTATTGAGATACCGACGATCGAATCTCGGGCAAGTAACATACCGATGACAAAGGGAACAACGTATGTTGTTATGCGGTTTGACAGATAAAGATCTTTGTAAAATATGTAGGAACCAATATGAGCATCTAGGTTCCGCTATTGGTTATTGACCGGAGATGAGTCTCGGTCATGTCTACATAGTTCTCGAACCTGTAGGGTCCGCACGCTTAACGTTCGGTGATGATCGGTATTATGAGTTTATGTGTTTTGATATACCGAAGGTAGTTTGGAGTCCCGGATGTGATCGCGGACATGGCAAGGAGTCTCGAAATGGTCGAGACATAAAGATTGATATATTGGATGGCTATATTCGGACACCGGAAAGGTTTCGGGTGATCTCGGAGAAAACCGGAGTGCCGAAGGTGTTACCGGAACCCCCGGGGGCTAATGGGCCTTGTTGGGCCCTAGTGGAGAGAGAGAGGGGCCGACCAGGGCAGCCCCCCCTTGAGTCTGAATAGGACAAGGAAGGGGGGGGGGCGACGCCCCCCTTGCCTTTCCCCTCTCCCGCTCCTTCCTTCCCCCACCTAGTGGGACTAGGAAAGGGGAGTCCTACTCCCACTAGGAGGAGGACTCCTCCTCTTGGCGCGCCCTCCTAGGGCCGGCCAGCCTCCCCCTTGCTCCTTTATATACGGGGGCAGGGGGCACCCCATGACACACAAGTTGATCATTGATCTTTTAGCCGTGTGCGGTGCCCCCCTCCACCATAATCCACCTCGGTCATATCGTAGCGGTGCTTCGGCGAAGCCCTGCGTCGGTAGCTTCATCAACACCGTCGTCACGCCGTCGTGGTGACGGAACTCTCCCTCGAAGCTCTATTGAATCATGAGTTCGTGGGACGTCACCGAGCTGAACGTGTGCAGATCGCGGAGGTGCCGTACGTTCGGTACTAGGATCGGTCGATCGTGAAGATGTACGGCTACATCAACCGCGTTGTCATAAAGCTTCCGCTTACGGTCTACGAGGGTACGTGGACGATACTCTCCCCTCTCGTTGCTATGCATCACCATGATCTTGCGTGTGCATAGGATTTTTTTTTTGAAATTACTGCGTTCCCCAACAGCTAGATGACTTCTTCTATCTCTATGATCTTGAATACAATGGTCTCCTCGATGTTATTAGAGATATATTCAATGTAATCCTTTTTTGCGTGTGTTTGTTGGGATCCGATGAATTGTGAGTTTATGATCAAATTGTCCATGGATATTATTTGAGTCTTCTTTGAACTCTTTTATGTAGAATTATTATAGCTTTGTATTTTTCTCTGATCTATTGATTTGGTTTGGCCAACTAGATTGATTTATCTTGCAATGGGAGAGGTGCTTTGTGATGGGTTCAATCTTGCGGTGACTTATATCCCAGTGATAGAAGGGGAAAAGACACGTATTTGTATTGTTGCCAATAAGGATAAAACGATGGGGTTTATTCATATTGCTTGAGTTTACTTTGTCTACATCATGTCATCTTGTTTAAGGCGTTACTCCATTCTTTATGAACTTAATACTTTAGATGCATGGTAGATATCGGTCAATGTGTGGAGTAATAGTAGTAGATGCAAGCAGGAGTCGGTCTACTTGTCTTAGACATGATGCCTATATACATGACCATTGCCTTGGATATCGTCATGATTATTCGTTTTTCTATCAGTTGCCCAACAGTAATTTGTTTACCCACCGTATGCTATTTTCAAAAGAGAAGTCTCTAGTGAAAAATATGGCCCCTAGGTCTATCTTTATCATATACTAGATGATACCCCATGCGTTGCAGCGGGAATTTAAAGTAATTAATTTCCAAGGAAACAAATGCCAATTGTATTATATACATGTGATGGAAAATAATGTAATAAATCTACCTATGTTGTCTCAGCATAGCCGGTCCCAAGCCTTGGTAAAGGAGGAGGGTTTTGATAGGCTTGGCGAGCCAACGTAAAACTAAACCACTCTTATGGCGATGAAACCCAAAAGATTTTCGTTGGGGTGTAACCCTCTTAGCGACGCGCCACATCGGAACCCGGGTGTGGTGGAAAATGGGCAAGGGCCAGGCCATCACCCCCCAGGTGGCGCGCGCGCTACATCGGCGCCCGGATGTAGTGGGAAATGAGCAAGGGTCTTCACATTTAACTCGACGAGTGCGAAGGGTAAGGAAGCTAGCCGAGCCTAGGAGGATTCGCTTGGGTAGCTGGAACGTAGGGTCTCTGGCAGGGAAGCTTCGGGAGCTAGTTGATGCAGCGGTGAGGAGAGGTGTTGATATCCTTTGCGTCCAAGAAACCAAATGAAGTGGACAGAAGGTGAAGGAGGTGGAGGATACCGGCTTCAAGCTGTGGTACACGGGGACGGCTGCAAACAAAAATGGCGTAGGCATCTTGATCAACAAGAGCCTCAAGTATGGAGTGATAGATGTCAAGAGACGTGTGGACCAGATTGTCCTGGTCAAGCTGAGAGTTGAGGACTTGGTTCTCAATGTTATCAGCTCGTATGCCCCGCAAGTAGGCCACAATGAGAACACCAAGAGGGAGTTCTGGGAAGGCCTGGAAGACATGGTTAGGAGTGTACCGATTGGTGAGAAGCTATTCATAGGAGGAGACCTCAATGGCCACGTGGGTACATCTAACACAGGTTTTGAAGGGACGCATGGGGGCTTTGGCTATGGCATCAGGAATCAAGAAGGATAAGATGTCTTAAGCTTTGCTCTTGCCTACAACATGATTGTAGCTAACACCCTCTTTAGAAAGAGAGAATCACATTTGGTGACTTTTAGTAGTGTCTAACACTCTAGCCAGATTGATTTCATCCTCTCGAGAAGAGAAGATAGGCGTGCGTGCCTAGACTGTAAGGTGATACCTGGAGAGAGTGTTGTAC
Source organism: Triticum urartu (assembly GCF_056163025.1). Taxonomy (NCBI): domain Eukaryota; kingdom Viridiplantae; phylum Streptophyta; class Magnoliopsida; order Poales; family Poaceae; genus Triticum; species Triticum urartu. The sequence goes on from NC_141875.1 coordinate 81,611,560, forward strand.
CCCAACATAAGCTGGTGGTTGCTGACTTCCGCTTTCGGATTCGTGTCTAGCGGGATAAGCATGCCAAAGACGCTAGAACGAAGTGGTGGAAGCTCAAGGGGGAGGTAGCTCAGGCGTTCAAGGAGAGGGTCATTAAGGAGGGCCCTTGGGAGGAAGGAGGGGATGCAGACAATGTGTGGATGAAGATGGCGACTTGCATTCGTAAGGTGGCCTCGGAGGAGTTTGGAGTGTCCATGGGAAGGAGAAGCGAAGATAAGGATACCTAGTGGTGGAATCATGATGTCCAGAAGGCGATTAAAGAGAAGAAAGATTGCTTAAGACGCCTATACCTGGATAGGAGTGCAGACAACATAGAGAAGTACAAGATGGTGAAGATGGATGCAAAGCGAGCTGTTGGTGAAGCAAGGGGTCGGGCATATGAGGACCTCTACCAATGGTTAGGCACGAAGTAAGGCGAAAGGGACATCTATAAGATGGTCAAGATCCGAGATAGGAAGACGAGGGATATTGGCTAAGTCAAATGCATCAAGGACGAAGCAGGCCAACTCTTCGTGAAGGACGAGGAGATTAAGAATAGATGGCGGGAGTACTTTGACAAGCTATTCAATGGGAAGAATGAGAGTTCTACGATTGAACTAGACGACTCCTTTAATGAGACTAGCATGCATTTTGTGCGGCGAATCCAGGAGTCTAAGGTCAAGGAGGCTTTAAAAAGGATGAAAGGAGGCAAGGCGATGGGCCCTGATTGTATCCCCATTAAGGTGTGGAAAGGTCTCGAGGACATAGCGATAGTATGGCTAGCCAAGCTTTTCAACCTCATTTTTCGGGCAAACAAGATGCCAGAAGAATGGATACGGAGTATATTAGTACCAATCTTCAAGAACAAGGGGGGTGTTCAGAGTTGTACTAATTACCGTGGAATTAACCTGATGAGCCATACAATGAAGCTATGGGAGAGAGTCATTGAGCACCACTTAAGAAGAATGACAAGCATGACCAAAAATCAGTTTGGTTTCATGCCTGGGAGGTTGACCATGGAAGCCATTTTCTTGGTACGACAACTTATGGGGAGATATAGGGAGTAAAAGAAGGACTTGCATATGGTGTTCATTGACTTGGAGAAGGCTTATGATAAGATATCGTGGAATGTCATGTGGTGGGCCTTGGAGAAACACAAAGTCCTAGCAAAGTACATTACCCTCATCAAGGACATGTACGATAATGTTGTGACAAGTGTTCAAACAAGTGATGTCGACACTGATGACTTCCCGATTAAGATAGGACTGCATCAGGGGTCAGCTTTGAGCCCTTATCTTTTTGCATTGGTGATGGATGAGGTCACAAGGGATATACAAGGAGATATCCCATGGTGTATGCTCTTTGCGGATGATGTGGTGCTAGTTGACGATAGTCGGACGGGGGTAAATAGGAAGTTAGAATCATGGAGACAAACTTTGGAATCGAAAGGGTTTAGGCTTAGTAAACTAAAACCGAGTACATGATGTGCGGTTTCAGTACTACTAGGTGTGAGGAGGAGGAGGTTAGCCTTGATGGCCAGGTGGTACCCCGGAAGGACACCTTTCGGTATTTGGGGTCAATGCTGCAGGAGGATGGGGTATTGATGAAGATGTGAACCATCGAATCAATGCTGGATGGATGAAGTGGCGCCAAGCTTCTTGCATTCTCTCTGACAAGAGAGTGCCATAAAAGCTAAAAGGCAAGTTCTATAGGACGACGGTTCGACCCACAATGTTGTATGGCGTTGAGTGTTGTCTGACTAAAAGGCGACATGTTCAACAGTTAGGTGTGGCGGAGATGCGTATGTTGAGATGGGTGTGTGTCCACTGCTACCTCTTGAGCACTGCGTTGGTTTTCCCTTGAAGAGGAAAGGATGATGCAGTAAAGCAGCTTAAGTATTTCCCTCAGTTTTTGAGAACCAAGGTATCAATCCAGTAGGAGATAACGATCAAGTCCCACGCACCTACACAAACAAATAAGAACCTCGCAACCAATGCGATAAAGGGGTTGTCAAGCCCTTCATGGTCACTCACGAGAGTGAGATCTGATAGATATGATAAGATAATATTTTTGGTATTTTTATGATAAAGATAAATAAAGATGCAAAGTAAAATAAACGGCAAAGGAAATAACGAAGTGTTGGAAGATTAATATGATGGAAGATAGACCCCGGGGCCATAGGTTTCACTAGTGTCTTCTCTCAAGAGCATAAGTATTACGATGGGTAAACTAATTATTGTCGAGCAATTGATAGAATTGAGCATAGTTATGATAATATCTAGGTATGATCATGTATATAGGCATCACGTCCGAGACAAGTAGACCGAAACGATTCTGCATCTACTACTATTACTCCACACATCGACCGCAATCCATCATGCATCTAGAGTATTAAGTTCAAAAGAACAAAGTAATGCTTTAAGGAAGATGACATGATGTAGAGGGATAAACTCATGCAATATGATATAAACCCCATCTTTTTATCCTCGATGGCAACAATACAATACGTATCGGTTCCTTTTCTGTCACTGGGATCGAACACCGCAAGATTGAACCCAAAGCTAAGCACTTCTCCCATTGCAAGAAAGATCAATCTAGTAGGCCAAACCAAACTGATAATTCAAAGAGACTTGCAAAGATAAAACAATCATACATAAAAGAATTCAGAGGAGAATAAAATATTGTCCATAGATAATCTGGATCATAAACCCACAATTCATCGGATCTCGACAAACACACCGCAAAAGAAGATTACATCGAATAGATCTCCAAGAAAATCGAGGAGAACTTTGTATTGAGATCCAAAGAGAGAGAAGAAGCCATCTAGCTAATAACTATGGACCCGTAGGTCTAAAGTTAACTACTCACACATCACCGGAGAGGCCATGGAGTTGATGTAGAGGCCCTTCGTGATCAATGCCCCCTCCGGTGGAGCTCCGGAAAAGGCCCCGAGATGGGATCTCTCGAGTACAGAAGGTTGCGGCGGTGGAATTAGGTTTCCGTGGTGCTCCTGGATGTTGGGGGGGGGGTACGTGGATAAATATAGGAGGAAGAAGTACGTCGGTGGAGCAACGGAGGGCCCACGAGGGTGGAGGGCGCACCCAGGGGGGTAGGCGCGCCCCCTGCCTCGTGCCTTCCTCCCTTGTTTCTTGACGGCCACTACAAGTCTCCTGGATCACGTTTGTTGAGAAAATCACGTTCCCAAAGGTTTCATTCCGTTTGGACTCCGTTTGATATTCCTTTTCTCCAAAACCCTAAAATAGGCAAAAAAACAACAATTTGGGTTGGGCCTTCGGTTAGTAGGCTAGTCCCAAAAATGATATAAAAGTGTAAAATAAAGCCCATTTACATCCAAAATAGATAATACAATAGCATGGAGCAATCAAAAATTATAGATACATTGGAGACGTATCAAGCATCCCCAAGCTTAATTCCTGCTCGTCCTCGAGTAGGTAAATGATAAAAGAAGAATTTTTGATGTGGAATGATTTCTAACATATTTCTCAATGTAATTTTTCTTTTATTGTGGCATGAATGTTCAGATCCATAAGATTCAAGATAAAAGTTTAATATTGACATAAAAATAATAATACTTCAAGCATACTAACTAAGCAATTATGTCTTCTCAAAACAACATGGCCAAAGAAATTTATCCCTACAAAATCATATAGTCTGGCTATGCTCTATCTTCACCACACAAAATATTTAAATCATGCACAACCCCGATGACAAGCCAAGCAATTGTTTCATACTTTTGATGTTCTCAAACTTTTTCAATCTTCACGCAATATATGAGTGTGAGCCATGGATATAGCACTATGGTGGAATAGAATGGTGGTTGTGGAGAATACAAAAAGGAGAAGATAGTCTCACATCGACTAGGCGTATCAACGGGCTATGGAGATGCCCATTAATAAATATCAATGTGAGTGAGTAGAGATTTCCATGCAACGGATGCACTAGAGCTATAAGTATATGAAAGCTCAACAAAATAAACTAAGTAGGTGTGCATCCAACTTGCTTGCTCATGAAGACCTAGGGCATTTTGAGGAAGCCCATCATTGGAATATACAAGCCAAGTTCTATAATGAAAAATTCCCACTAGTATATGAAAGCGATATCATAGGAGACTCTCTATATGAAGAACATGGTGCTACTTTGAAGCACAAGTGTGGAAAAAGGATAGTAACATTGTCCCTTCTCTCTTTTTCTCTCATTTTTTTATTTGGGCCTTCTTTCTTTTTCTTTTTTTGGCCTCTTTTTTCGCCTGGAGTCTCATCCCGACTTGTGGGGGAATCATAGTCTCTATCATCCTTTCCTCATTGGGACAATGCTCTAATAATGATGATCATCACACTTTATTTACTTACAACTCAAGAATTACAACTCAATACTTAGAACAAAATATGACTCTATGTGAATGCCTCCGGCGGTGTACCGGGATGTGCAAAGATGCATGAGTGACATGTATGAAGAATTATGAACGGTGGCTTTGCCACAAATACGATGTCAACTACATGATCATGCAAGCAATATGACAATGATGAAGCGTGTCATAATAACGGAACGATGGAAAGTTGCATGTCAATATATCTCGGAATGGCTATGGTAATGCCATAATAGGTAGGTATGGTGGCTGTTTTGAGGAAAGTATATGGTGGGTTTATGATACCGGCGAAAGTTGCGCGATACTAGAGAGGCTAGCAATGCATAGTGGAAGGATGAGAGTGCGTATAATCCATGGAATCAACATTAGTCATAAAGAACTCACATACTTATTGCAAAAATCTATTAGTTATCAAAGCAAAGTATTACGCGCATGCTCCTAGGGAGATAGATTGGTAAGGAAAATACCATTGCTCGTCCCCGACCGCCACTCATAAGGAAGACAATCAATAAATAAATCATGCTCCGACTTCATCACATAACGGTTCACCATACGTGCATGCTACGGGAATCACAAACTTCTGTTGGGGATCGTTGCAGAAATTAAAAAATTTCTACGCATCACCAAGATCAATCTATGGGGAGACTAGCAACGAGAGAGAGAGAAGTGTATCTTCATACCCTTGAAGATCGCGAAACGGAAGCGTTACAAGAACGCATATGAAGGAGTCGTACTCGCAGCGATTCAGATCGCGGTTGATTCCGATCTAAGCACCGAACAACGGCGCCTCCGCGTTCAACACACGTACAGCCCGGGGACGTCTCCTTCTTGATCCAGCAAGGGGAAAGGAGAAGTTGGGGAAGAACTCCGGCAGCACGACGGCGTGGTGGTGAAGCTCACAGTTCTCCGGCAGGGCTTCACCAAGCTCAACGGAGGAGGAGGAGATGTTGGGAGAGGGAGGGCTGCGCCTTGGAAGTGCTGTTGCTGCCCTCCCTCCACCCCTCTATTTATAGGGTGAAGGGGGGAGGAGGCCGGCCCCTCTAGATGAGATCTAGAGGGGGGGGGGCAAGGGGAGGGGGCTTGCCCCCCAAGGCAAGGGGACGCCCCCTTTAGGGTTCCCCCCAAACCCTAGGCGCATGGGCCCTAAGGGGGGTGGATCCCAGCCCACTTAGGGGCTGGTTCCCTTCCACATACAGCCCATAGGGCCCTCTGGGGTAGGTGGACCCTCCTGGTGGACCCCCGGAACCCCTTCGGTGGTCCCGGTATAATACCGATAAACCCCCGAACACTTCTGGTGACCGTATGATGACTTCCCATATATAAATCTTCACCTCCGGACCATTCCGGAACTCCTCGTGATGTCTGGGATCTCATCCGGGACTCCGAACAACATTCAGTAACTGCATACTATTTCCCATAACAACTCTAGCATCACCGAACCTTAAGTGTGTAGACCCTACGAGTTCGGGAATCATGCAGACATGACCGAGACATCTCTCTAGCCAATAACCAACATCGGGATCTGGATACCCATGTTGGCTCCCACATGTTCCACGCTGATCTCATCGGATGAACCACGATGTCGGGGATTCGATCAATCCCGTATACAATTCCCTTTGTCTACCGGTATGATACTTGCCCGAGATTCGATTGTCGGTATCCCTATACCTTGTTCAATCTCGTTACCGGCAAGTCTCTTTACTCGTTCCGTAACACATCATCCCGTGTTCAACTCCTTGATCACATTGAGCTCATTTTGATGATGTCTTACCGAGTGGGCCCAGAGATACCTCTCCGTCACACGGAGTGACAAATCCCAGTCTCAATTCGTGCCAACTCAATAGACACTTTCGGAGATACCCGTAGTGTGCCTTTATAGCCACCCAGTTACGTTGTGACGTTTGGCACACCCAAAGCATTCCTACGGTGTCCGGGAGTTGCACAATCTCATGGTCTAAGGAAATGATACTTGACATTAGAAAAGCTTTAGCAGACGAACTACACGATCTTGTGCTATGCTTAGGATTGGGTCTTGTCCATCACATCATTCTCCCAATGATGTGATCCCGTTATTAACGACATCCAATGTCCATGGTCAGGAAACCGTAACCATCTATTGATCAACAAGCTAGTCAACTAGAGGGTCACTAGGGACATGTTGTGGTCTATGTATTCACACATGTATTACGATTTCCGGATAACACAATTATAACATGAACAATAGACAATTATCATGAACAAGGAAATATAATAATAACCATTTTATTATTGCCTCTAGGGCATATTTCCAACAGTCTCCCACTTGCACTAGAGTCAATAATCTAGTTACAATGTGACGAATCGAACACCCATAGAGTTCTGGTGTTGATCATGTTTTGCTCATGGAAGAGGTTTAGTCAACGGATCTGCGACATTCAGGTCCGTGTGCACTTTACGAATATCTATGTCTCCATCTTGAACATTTTCACGAATGGAGTTGAAGCGACGCTTGATATGCCTAGTCTTCTTGTGAAACCTAGGCTCCTTGGCCAGGGCAATAGCTCCAGTGTTGTCATAGAAGAGAGCCATCGGGCCTGACGCATTAGGAATAACTCCTAGGTCGGTAATGAACTCCTTCATCCAGATTGCTTCATGTGCTGCCTCCGAGGCTGCCATGTACTCCGCTTCACATGTAGATCCCACCACGACGCTTTGCTTGCAACTGCACCAGCTGACTGCCCCACCATTCAAAATATACACGTATCCGGTTTGTGACTTGGAGTCATCCATATCTGTGTCGAAGCTAGCATCGACGTAACCCTTTACAACAAGCTCTTCATCACCTCCATAAACGAGAAACATATCCTTAGTCCTTTTCAGGTACTTCAGGATATTCTTGACCGCTGTCCAGTGTTCCATGCCGGGATTACTTTGGTACCTTCCTACTAAACTTACGGCAAGGTTTACATCAGGTCTGGTACACAACATGGCATACATAATAGACCCTATGTACGAGGCATAGGGGATGACACTCATCTTTTTTCTATCTTCTGCCGTGGTCGGGCATTGAGCCGTGCTCAATCTCACACCTTGCAATACCGGCAAGAACCCCTTCTTGGACTGATCCATATTGAACTTCTTCAATATCTTGTCAAGGTACGTGCTTTGTGAAAGACCAATGAGGCGTCTCGATCTATCTCTATAGATCTTGATGCCTAATATATAAGCAGCTTCTCCAAGGTCCTTCATTGAAAAACACTTATTCAAGTAGGCCTTTATGCTTTCCAAGAGTTCTATATCATTTCCCATCAATAGTATGTCATCCACATATAATATGAGAAATGCTACAGAGCTCCCACTCACTTTCTTGTAAACACATGCATTGCTTACAATTGTTATATGACCACTATACAAATAGCTGAAGTTAATTTTACGAAACAAAAAAGGTGGATTATGGGAGTGTGTGACTAGAATTATTTATTTGGCCATGCAGATAAAGAATTGGATCTGCCACATTAGAATTCACAACCAAAGGTGTCTCCGCATCCAATCAACATGTAATTCCCCTACCTAGGAAGGATAGGCTGGTTCACTTGAGGAGAATATCTTCTATGATCATACCGCAACCATGTCATCCATGAACAGGCTCCGTAAGATCCCATAGAGTAGAAATGGAATAAGTCATGTGACATGATCCAGTTCTCTATTTATTACACTTACCTTTTTATTATAGTATGGAAATGCATTCATTTTCTTTGCATCGATTGTGATCCGCAATACTATCGAAGTAAAAGAAGGGATCTAAGGAAGAATGTAGGCTAAACTTTTTGATTTTTTATTAGTAACAAGTAAATATTTTGTTTGGAGGTAAGAAACTTGCGATATTGAGGGGATAAATACCAACTAATCAAGAGACATGAGACAATCCACAAAGCAATTGATCATGATCAAATTTGTAAGCCCACTTGGATATTGAGCATTTACCCATAAGAATAGGATTATTTTCAATGAGTAGTTGTAGGTGCAACTTCGGAAAAGAGAATCTGATAAAGCTTTTCTTGCCTAGAGTCATTGAGTCATTATAAACCTTAATTCTATTAAGGATCTTCCGCGGTCTTATTTCTTTCACTCTTGCTCGAGCTGGATGATGATAAATTCTCATGTCCGGTTCCTTTGGGGGATGGATCCTAAAGAGTTCACCTATCCCAATAACAAAGAAACCATACTTAAATGATCCTGTATTAAGAGCTAAATTAGCTAAAGGGATGGGACATAATTATTACGGGGAACCCGCATGGCCCAACGATCTTTTATATATTTTTCCAGTAGTAATTCTAGGTACTATTGCATGTAATGTAGGTTTAGCGGTTCTCGAGCCATCAATGATTGGTGAACCGGCAGATCCGTTTGCAACTCCTCTGGAAATATTACCCGAGTGGTACTTCTTTCCCGTGTTTCAAATACTCCGTACGGTACCCAATAAGTTATTGGGCGTTCTTTTAATGGTTTCTGTGCTAACAGGCTTATTAACATTACCTTTTCTAGAGAATGTCAATAAATTCCAAAATCCATTTCGCCGCCCAGTAGCTACGACCGTTTTTTAATCCGTACTGTAGTAGCTCTTTGGTTAGGTATTGGAGCAACATTACCCATTGATAAATCATTAACTTTAGGTCTTTTTTAGATATTTTTTGATTCATTCAACCGTGAAGTACCATAGGTATCTAGGAAATAGTTACTTCCAAGTGAATCTTCCCTAGATACCTAAAATCCATCTTATTATGATCCATTTCGCGAAAATATAGATTGTACCAAAGATGCTAAATTGTTTTCTTTTTATTCTAACTCGAAAAAGAAAAGAAGAAAATAAAATCAATTGGGAGATGCTTCTCTAGAGTGTCCCATATATGTTTTCTATCTTCCATACGAAAACTGTCAATTCTCAGAAGATCTTCTTCAGTCTTACTCAAAAGGTCCAATAGTGTATGTATATTGGCCCTTTTTAGACAATTATACGTTCTAGAAGTCAATTCTAATTGATCAATAAAAATACAATTCAATGGAATTCCTTTTTTGTTCTTCTTTATATTAGTTAATCTTTTTTGAAAAGTAAAAAGGGGTGGAGTAAACCTGTTTTTATTTTCTTCGAAACTAGCGCCCTCTTCCTCCGCGTGTAGAAAAGGAAGAAATAAATCAATCAAATTACGAGAAGCCTCATAAAGTGCTTCCTTAGGGGTTAAACTTCCATTAGTCCATATTTCTAGAAAAAGTATCTCATGTTTTTCATTTCCATTCCCACAAGAAAAAATACTATAATTCACATTTCGAACAGGCATGGATACAGCATCTATAGGATAACTTCCATCTTGATAGTTCTTTCTGAGTTCTGTCTGATATCCACGATCTCTCTTGATCTGTAAATCAATACAGAAATCAACGGGCTTTGTCAAGTTAGCTATAGGTTGTGCCGTATCAACGATTTCTACAGAAGGCGGTAAGATGATATCTTGAGCAGTTATGTATCTAGGACCTTTGACGCAAATGGATGCGTCTCTAACTCCATAGAGATTACTTCTCAATACAATTTCTTTCAAATTTAGTAAAATTTCTTGTACGGATTCTTCAATACCTGCTATTGTAGAATACTCGTGCGGCACGCTCCCAAATTTTGCACGTGTGATACATGTTCCTTCTATTTCTCCAAGTAAAGCTCTTCGCAAGGCAATACCGACGGTGTTTGCTTGACCTTTTCTAAGCGGGGACAGAATGAAACGACCATAATAAAGGCGCTTACTATCTACTCTTGATTCAACACACTTCCACTGTAGTGTTTGAGTGGATCCTGCTACCTCCTCTCGAACCATAATAGACTAGTATTATTATTTTATCATTGAATCGTTTATTTCTCTTGAAATGAAAGTTGAAAGCGGGTTAATTCTTTTACAGACGTCTTTTTTTAGGCGGCCGACATCCATTATGCGGCATAGGTGTTACATCGCGTATACAACTTAATCGCACACCACTTTTAGCAATGGCTCGTAATGCGGCATCTCTTCCACTACCAGCGCCCTTTACCATAACTTCTGCTCGTTGCAAACCTACTGTACGAATAGCATCTACCGCTGTTCTTTGACCAGCATAGGGTGATGCTTTTCTTGAGCTTTTGAATCCACAAGTACCGGCCGAGGACCAAAAAACCACCCGACCTTGTGGGTCTGTAACAGTTATAATGGTATTGTTGAAACTAGCTTGAACATGAATAACCCCTTTTGTTATTCTACGTGCACTCTTCCGTAAACTAAAACGTGCATTCCTACGTAAACCAATACACACTTTCTTACGTGAACCAATTTTTGGTATAGCTTTTGCCATATTTTATTATCTCATAAATATGAGTTAGAAATAAAAAAGAAAAAAAGATACAAAGATATCCGTTTCAAGGTAAAATAAACCCTTTACTTTAATTATTTTAAATGAAATTATTTTATTTGGAATTGGAACATTTCCGCGGGTACTTTTTTTTACTTTTTAGAAAGTAAAGTTCTTTTTCGAAAGATTACCCCTGTCTTTGTTTATGCTTCGGATTAGAGCAAATGACTCTAATTCGTCCACGCCTACGAATCAGTCAACATTTTGTACAAATTTTACGAACGGAAGCTCTGATTTTCATATTTCCGTATCCTTTTTTAAACTATGAATCTAATCTTTTGGAAAAAATAAGTCTCTTCGCTTGAATTTTAGAACTTAGAATTTATTACCCTAGAAAAAAAGAAAAACCTAATCCTTTGAATCTTTGGTATCCTTCAAATCTTCGCTATCCTTCAAATCTTCGCTATCCTTCGAGTCTTCGATACGCTTCGAATCCTTATGGGGAAGTCTATAAATTATACGTCCCTTGCTTGAATCATAACGACTTACTTCAATTTTGACCCTATCCCCCATCAGTATTCGTATAGAAGTAGACCGTATCTTTCCTGAAATATAGCCTAGGATGATGGTGTCATTCTCTAGCCGAACGCGGAACATTCCATTGGTTAGGGCTTCCGTAACTAAACCTTCGAAAGTTACTTTTGCTTCTCTCGAGTTTTTTTTTCTCTCCTATTTTTTTTCTGTCATATTTTTTCTCCTATTTTTCTATTTTTATTTTAAAAATAGGAAGGGCGAGATAGAATTCGAGCACTATAGGCGGGGCAATTACCATATATAACATAAGACTTCTCCCCCAATTCTGTTTAGTTGAGCTTCTCGATCTGTCATTATTCCTCGAGAAGTAGAAAGAATAGCAATTCCCATTCCACCCAAAACTTTAGGAATTCCTTGATAGTTGGTATAAATTCGTAAGCCGGGTCGGCTGATACGCTTTAAAAAGGTTCTTGTTCTATATATTCCTTTTCTAGTCTTTCTCTTTTGATGTCGCAAAGTTGAAACCAAGAAATATCTGTTACATTCCTGATGTTTCCGAACACTTTCAATAAAACCCTCTCGTAAAAGTATTTTAACAATGTTTTCGGTAATATTTGTAGATACTAATCGAACTGTTCCTTTTTTATTCATGTCCGCATTTCTTATAGAGGTTAGTAAATCAGCAATAGTGTCCTTGCCCATAAGACTCTAATTCTAGGCCCCCTCCTAATTTTTCTATAATCAAAATGTTTTTTTTTCATTTTGGATTTTAAAACATATACGTAAAACACAATCTACTAAATTAATTCTTTGGTCTCAATTTCGCCTACTAGTATTTATAATACTTCAGGAGCTAATGAAACTATTTTGGTAAAATTCAATTCCCTCAATTCCTCGGCAATCGCGCCAAAAACTCGAGTTCCTTTTGGATTACCTTTTTGATCAATTATAGCCGCAGCATTGTCATCATAGCGGATTATTATACGGTCTTCGCATTTGAACTCTTTACATGTACGTACAATTACAGCTCGAATTACTTCGGATCTTTCTAGAGGCATTTGGGGCAATGCGTCTTTGATTACAGCAACAATAACATCACCAATACGAGCATATCGCTGATTACCAGCAGCTCCTATGACTCGAATACACATCAATTTTCGAGCTCCACTATTATCTGCTACATTTAAAAGGGTCTGAGGTTGAATCATATTATTTTGATTTCAATTTGTTATTTCAATGCAAAAGGATGAAAGAAATATTGTATTTCCAGAAAGAAAAACTGGGCATTTTTTTATCTTCCATACCTCTTTTAGGGTTCTATATCTCTAATCGAATAAATTGACTTCGTATGGGCATTCTACTGGCAGCTATGGAGATAGCTGCTCTAGCTACAGTTTCAGATACTCCCCCCATTTCATAAAGTATACGACCAGGTTTAACAACGGATACCCAATATTCGGGGGACCCCTTTCCCGAGCCCATACGTGTTTCCGTGGGTCTTAGTGTAACCGGTTTGTCGGGAAATATACGTACCCATATTTTTCCATCACGACGTGCATATCGTGTTATTGCTCTTCGTCCTGCTTCTATCTGTCTCGCCGTGATCCAAGCGGGTTCAAGTGCTTGAAGAGCATATCTACCAAAACAAATACGATTGCCTCGGCAGGATTTTCCTTTCATTCTTCCTCTATGTTGTTTGCGAAATCTGGTTCTTTTGGGGTTATAGTCGATGGTTCTCTTTCTTAGTTCCATCTCTACTGCAAAACTGGACATGAGAGTTTCTTCTCATCCAGCTCCTCGCGAATGGAATGAGAAAGCATGTAAATTTCTCTAATTCATAATATTCCAAAATATTATGGTACGGATAGATACACATTAATATATAATAGAAAAAGTTCGGTTTTTTTATATTGAATTTGTTAAAACAGAAAAATATAATATATAGTCAAAAAAGAAGATCTAGAATATATCCAGATGTGTGTGTATATTTATCTAAATTCTATATAGATAATGTAATCCTTCTTAAAAAAATCCTTATTTTTACTCTTATTGAATCGCGGTAAAGTATTCTAATTCAATAAGAATTTCGTGGGCGAATATTTACTCTTTCCTGTCTTATTTGTTAATTTATAAACTTACCAAATAAGACATTTTTTTTGGTTTGTTCCGCCATCCCACCCAATGAAGTGTTAGGATTCTTTTCAATAAAATCCTATGGAATCATAGGTTCTGTCGTTCCCACTGCTTCTCCTTGAATGGTTAGGTCTGAATCCCGCAACGGAGCTTCCAAAAAATTTCTTTCCGAGTTAATTTTCTCAGTTTTATTAACCCGGGCGGCTCTTTATTATTGCTTCAAATTTGTAGTTCTTGTTTCAAGTTACAATTTTTAATTCTCTATTATTTTTATTATATTGATGCTTTATCACATTGCCTTTTATGATGTAATTCATAGACCATACATAGTGGAATCCTATATCTTATTTATTTCCTCTTCCTTCTTTCTATCATCCCTCCCTTTATCCACATACCTTTAGTTTTGCTTCACAACCTAGAATCCCTTTTCTTTTTTAGAGAAAAAATTGCAGTTGCTACAACTATATGACACATCTACTCATTTATGATAGAGGTATTTATTCATATAGTGACCGTTTCTTAGTTAGGATCTTGACAATACGAAGCAATAGGTTGGTTATTAGTTAATTTTCTATAATTACTAAGTTTTTTTCTTAAAAAAAGAAAAAAATAACGAGTCACACACTAAGCATAGCAATTATATTAAATGATTTATCAATTTTCATTAAATCTTATAGAAAGAGGTATAATTTCTTCTTTTGCAGGGATTTCAGGAAAAAAGTCTCTTGTCATTTTTTATTCTATCAATGGACAGAATCCGAAGACAAGATTACTTATTCTTCGTCTACGAATATCCAAATTTTTACACCTAATACTCCATAGATAGTCTGAATTGGATAGCAGCAATAATCAATTTTAGCGCGAATTGTTTGGAGGGGAAGTCTACCCTTTTTAATAGATTCGGCGCGTGCAATTTCTTTTCCTCCAAGACGACCCGCAATTTTTACTTTTACTCCCCTTATATCTGCTTTTTTAGTTAATTCAATGGCTTTTTTCATTGCCTTTCAGAATGAAACTCTATTTTTTAATTGGAAAGCTATATATTCTGCAAGAATGTTAGGCTGTCTATAAGGTTCTTTAACTTTTTTGATAGAAATATTAAATCTCTGGTTTACAGAGTTAATTTCCTTTTGTAGATCTTTCTCTAATTCTTCGATTGCTCCTTTTTTCTTTAATAAATTTGGGAATCCAATATGGATTATGACGTGGATCGTATCGATTTCTTTTTGGATTTCTATATGTGTAATTACTTCGGAACTTGAACCTGAGTCCATTTTTCTATTATGTGTAATTACTTCGGAACTTGAGTCTGATTCTATTTTTCTATTCGAGCCCTTTTTCCTATTCTTTTGTATATAGTTCTTGATACAATCCCTTATTTTTTTATCTTCCTGTAGACCTTCAGAATAATTTTTTGGTTGTGCGAACCAAAAGGAATGGTGTTTTTGGGTTGTACCAAGTCTGAAACCAAGTGGATTTATTTTTTGTCCCATATTTTTCTATTCTATATTTTTTTACTGGGAATCGAAATCTTAGATGGATCTAAAGGTTATTTAGATTTCTTTACTATATTTAGTACAATTGTTATATTTAGTTCAGAAGGTTTTCTCCCACATTCCTCAAACTAACTTCCACTCACTTTCTTGTAAACACAGGCTTCTCCATAAATCTGCGTAAGCCCAAACACTTTGATCATCTAATCAAAGCGAATGTTCCAACTCCGAGATGCTTGCACCAGCCCATAGATTGAGCGCTGGAGCTTGCATACCTTGTTAGCATTCTCAGGATCGACAAAACCTTCTGGCTGCATCATATACAATTCTTCCTTAAGGAAACCATTAAGGAATGTCGTTTTGACGTCCATTTGCCATATCTCATAATCATAGAATGCGGCAATTGCTAACATGATTCGGACGGACTTCAGCTTTGCTACGGGTGAGAAAGTCTCATCATAGTCAACCCCTTGAACTTGTCGATAACCCTTAGCGACAAGCCGAGCTTTATATATGGTCACATTGCCATCCGCGTCCGTCTTCTTCTTAAAGATCCATTTATTTTCTATGGCTCTCCAATCATCGGGCAAGTCTGTCAAAGTCCATACTTTGTTTTCATACATGGATCCTATCTCGGATTTCATGGCTTCAAGCCATTTGTTGGCATTTGGGCCCGCCATCGCTTCTTCATGGTTCGAAGGTTCACCGTTGTCTAACAACATTATTTCTAGGACAGGGTTGTCATACCATTTTGGTGTGGAACGTGTCCTTGTGGACCTACGAAGTTCAGTAGTAACTTGATCATCATCATTAACTTCCTCTCTAGTCAGTGCAGGCACCACAGAAACATTTTCTTGAGATGTGCTACTTTTCGGTTCAAGAGGCAGTACTTCATCAAGTTCTACTTTCCTCCCACTTACTTCTTTCGAGAGAAACTCTTTCTCTAGAAAGGATCCATTCTTGGCAACAAAGATCTTGCCTTCGGATCTGAGGTAGAAGGTATACCCAATAGTTTCCTTAGGGTATCCTATGAAGACACATTTTTCTGACTTGGGTTCGAGCTTTTCAGGTTGAAGTTTCTTGACATAAGCATCACATCCCCAAACTTTCAGAAATGACAACTTATGTTTCTTTCCAAACCATAGTTCATACGGTGTCGTCTCAACGGATTTTGACGGAGCCCTATTTAAAGTGAATGCAGCAGTCTCTAAAGGATAACTCCAAAATGATAACGGCAGATCGGTAAGAGACATCATAGATCATACCATATCTAATAGAGTGCAATTACGATGTTCGGACACACCATTACGCTGAGGTGTTCCAGGCGGCGTGAGTTGTGAAACAATTCCACATTTCCTTAAGTGCGTGCCAAATTCGTGACTCAAATATTCTCCCCCACGATCTGATCGTAAGAACTTTATTTTCCTGTCACGTTGATTCTCAGCCTCATTCTGAAATTCCTTGAACTTTTCAAAGGTGTCAGACTTGTGTTTCATTAAGTAGACATACCCATATCTACTCAAGTCATCAGTGAGGGTGAGAACATAACGATAGCCACCGCGAGCCTCAACGCTCATTGGACCACACACATCAGTATGTATGATTTCCAATAAGTTGGTCGCTCGCTCCATTGTTTCGGAGAATGGAGTCTAGGTAATTTTTCCCATGAGGCATGGTTCGCACGTGTCAAATGATTCATAATCAAGAGACTCCAAAAGTCCATATGCATGGAGTTTCTTCATGCGTTTGACACCAATGTGACCAAGGCGGCAGTGCCACAAGTATGTGGGACTATCATTATCAACCTTACACTTCTTGGTATTCACACTATGAACATGTGTAACATCACGTTCGAGATTAAACAAGAATAAACCATTATCCGGCGGGGCATGACCATAAAACATATCTCTCATATAAATGGAACAACCATTATTCTCGGATTTAAATGAGTAGCCATCTCGCATTAAACGAGATCCAGATACAATGTTCATGCTCAAAGCTGACACTAAATAACAATTATTGAGGTTTAAAACTAACCCCGTAGGTAAATGTAGAGGCAGCGTGCCGACGGCGATCACATCGACCTTGGAACCATTCCCGACGTGGATCGTCACCTCGTCCTTCGCCACTCTCTGCTTATTCCGTAGCTCCTGTTTTGAGTTACAAATATGAGCAACCGCACCGGTATCAAATACCCAGGAGCTACTACGAGTACTGGTAAGGTACACATCAATAACATGTATATCATATATACCTTTGGTATTGCCAGCCTTCTTATCCGCTAAGTACTTGGGGCAGTTCCGCTTCCAGTGACCGTTTCCCTTGCAATAAAAGCACTCAGTCTCAGGCTTGGGTCCATGCTTTGGCTTCTTCCCGTTAGCTTGCCTACCGGGCGCGGCAACTCCCTTGCCGTCCTTCTTGAAGTTCTTCTTACCCTTGCCTTTCTTGAAACTAGTGGTTTTATTGACCATCAACACTTGATGTTCCTTTTTGATCTCCACCTCCGCTGATTTCAGCATTGAATATACCTCAGGAATGGTTTTCTCCATCCCCTACATATTGAAATTCATCACAAAGCTCTTATAGCTAGGTGGGAGCGACTGAAGGATTTTGTCAACGACCGCGTCATCCGGGAGATTAACTCCCAGTTGAGACAAGCGGTTGTGCAACCCAGACATTTTGAGTATGTGCTCACTGACAGAACTATTCTCCTCCACCTTACAACTGTAGAACTTGTCAGAGACTTCATATCTCTCGACCCGGGCATGAGCTTGGAAAACCATTTTCAGCTCTTGGAACATCTCATATGCTCCATGCTGCTCAAAACGCTTTTGGAGCCCCGGTTCTAAACTGTAAAGCATGCCGCACTGAACCAGGGAGTAATCATCACTATGCGACTGCCAGGCGTTCATAACGTCTTGAGTTGCTGGGAAAACAGGTGCTTCACCTAGCGGTGCTTCAAGGACATATTCTTTCTTGGCAGCTATGAGGATAATCCTTAGGTTACGGACCCAGTCCGTGTAGCTGCTGCCATCGTCTTTTAGCTTGGTTTTCTCTAGGAACGCATTGAAGTTGAGGGCAACATTAGCGTGGGCCATTTGATCTACAAGACATATTGCAAATTTTAGACTATGTTCATGATAATTAAGTTCATCTAATCAAATTATTTAATGAACTCCCACTCAGATTGACATCTCTCTAGTCATCTAAGTGATACATGATCCGAGTCAACTAGGCCGTGTCCGATCATCACGTGAGACGGACTAGTCATTATCGGTGAACATCTTCATGTTGATCGTATCTTCTATATGACTCATGTTCGACCTTTCGGTCTTCCGTGTTTCGAGGCCATGTCTGTACATGCCAGGCTCATCAAGTCAACCTAAGTGTATTGCGTGTGTAAATCTGGCTTACACCCGTTGTATGCGAACGTTAGAACCTATCACACCCGATCATCACGTGGTGCTTCGGAAGAATGGACCTTAGAAACGGTGCACAGTTAGGGGGGACACTTTCTTGAAATTATTGCGAGGGATCATCTTATTTATGCTACAGTCGTTCTAAGCAAATAAGATGTAAAACATGATAAACATTACATGCAATCAAATAGTGACATGATATGGCCAATATCATTTTGCTCCCTTTTGATCTCCATCTTCGGGGCGCCATGATCATCATCGTCACCGGCATGACACCATGACCTCCATCATCATGATCTCCATCATCGTGTCTTCATGAAGTTGTCTCGCCAACTATTACTTCTACTACTATGGCTAACGGTTAGCGATAAAGTAAAGTAATTACATGACATTTATGTTGACACGCAGGTCATAAATAAATTAAGACAACTCCTATGGCTCCTGCCGGTTGTCATACTCATCGACATGCAAGTCGTGATTCCTATTACAAGAACATGATCAATCTCATACATCACATATATCATTCATCACATCCTTTTGGCCATATCACATCACACAGCATATGCTGCAAGAACAAGTTAGACGTCCTCTAATTGTTGTTGCATGTTTTTACGTGGCTGCTATGGGTTTCTAGCAAGAACGTTTCTTACCTACGCAAAACCACAACGTGATTTGCTAATTTCTATTTACCCTTCATAAGGACCCTTTTCATCGAATCCGATCCGATTAAAGTGGGAGAGACAGACACCCGCTAGCCACCTTATGCAACTAGTGCATGTCAGTCAGTGGAAACTGTCTCACGTAAGCGTACGTCTAAGGTCGGTCCGGGCCGCTTCATCCCACGATGTCGCCGAATCAAGAGAAGACTAGTAACGGCAAGTAAATTGACAAAATCGACGCCCACAACAACTTGTGTTCTACTCGTGCATAGAAAATACGCATAGACCTAGCTCATGATGCCACTGTTGGGGATCATTGCAGAAATTAAAAATTTCTACGCATCACCAAGATCAATCTATGGAGAGACTAGCAACGAGAGAGAGGGGAGTGTATCTTCATACCCTTGAACATCGTGAAACGGAAGCGTTACAAGAACGCGGATGAAGGAGTCGTACTCGTAGCGATTCAGATCGCGGTTGATTCCGATCTAAGCGCCCAACAACGGCGCCTCCGCGTTCAACACACGTACAACCCAGGGACGTCTCCTCCTTCTTGATCCAGCAAGGGGAAAGGAGAAGTTGGGGAAGAACTCCGGCAGCACGACGGCATGGTGGTGAAGCTCACAGTTCTCCGGCAGGGCTTCGCCAAGCTCAACGGAGGAGGAGGAGATGTTGGGAGAGGGAGGGCTGCGCCTTGGAAGTGCTGTTGCTGCCCTCCCTCCACCCCTCTATTTATAGGGTGAAGGGGGAAGGGGGCCGGCCCCTCTAGATGAGATCTAGAGGGGGGCGGCGGCCAAGGGGAGGGGGCTTGCCCCCCAAGCCAAGGGGCGCCCCTTTAGGGTTCCCCCCAAACCCTAGGCGCATGGGCCCTAAGGGTGGTGGTGCCCAGCCCACTTAGGGGCTGGTTCCCTTTCAAATACAGCCCATAGGGCCCTCCGGGGCAGGTGGACCCTCCCGGTGGACCCCTGGAACCCCTTCGGTGGTCCCGGTATAATACCGATAAACCCCCGAACACTTCCGGTGACCGTATGATGACTTCCCATATATAAATCTTCACCTCTGGACCATTCCGGAACTCCTCATGACGTCTGGGGTCTCATCTGAGACTCCAAACAACATTCGGTAACTGCATACTATTTCCCATAACAACTCTAGCGTCACCGAACCTTAAGTGTGTAGACCCTACGGGTTCGGGAATCATGCAGACATGACCGAGACATCTCTCTGGCCAATAACCAACAGCGGGATCTGGATACCCATGTTGGCTCCCACATGTTCCACGATGATCTCATCGGATGAACCACGATGTCGGGGATTTGATCAATCCCGTATACAATTCCCTTTGTCTACCGGTATGATACTTGCCCGAGATTCGATCGTCGGTATCCCTATACCTTGTTCAATCTCATTACCGGCAAGTCTCTTTACTCATTCCGTAACACATCATCCCGTGATCAACTCCTTGATCACATTGAGCTCATTTTGATGATGTCTTACCGAGTGGGCCCAGAGATACCACTCCGTCACACGGAGTGACAAATCCCAGTCTTGATTCGTGCCAACTCAATAGACACTTTCGGAGATACCCGTAGTGTGCCTTTATGGCCACCCAGTTACGTTGTGACGTTTGGCACACCCAAAGCATTCCTACGGTATCCGGGAGTGGCACAATCTCATGGTCTAAGGAAATGATACTTGACATTAGAAAAGCTTTAGCAGACGAACTACACGATCTTGTGCTATGCTTAGGATTGGGTCTTGTCCATCACATCATTCTCCCAATGATGTGATCCCGTTATTAACGACATCCAATGTCCATGGTCAGGAAACCGTAACCATCTATTGATCAACGAGCTAGTCAACTAGAGGGTCACTAGGGACATGATGTGGTCTATGTATTCACACATGTATTACGATTTCCGGATAACACAATTATAACATGAACAATAGACAATTATCATGAACAAGGAAATATAATAATAACCATTTTATTATTGCCTCTAGGGCATATTTCCAACAACTTCAACACAATTATTTCTCAAATTCACAACTACTCAACTAGCATCACTCTAATATCACCATCTCCATATCTCAAAACAATTATCAAGTATCAAACTTCTCATAGTATTCAATGCACTTATATGAAAGTTTTTATTATTTCCATGTTGTTCTAAAGGACTCTCAAAATAATATAAGTGAAGCATGGGAGAAAAGTAGTATCTATAAAACAAATCCACCACCGTGCTCTAAAAGATATAAGTGAAGCACTAGAGCAAAAACTATGTAGCTCAAAATATATAAGTGAAGCACATAGAGTATTCTAATAAATTTCAAATCATGTGAGTCTCTCTCAAAAGGTATGTACAACAAGGATGATTGTGGTAAACTAAAAATCAAAGACTCAAATCATACAAGATGCTCCAAGAAAAACACATATCATGTGGTGAATAAAAATATAGCTCCAAGTAAAGTTACCGATAGACGAAGACGAAAGAGGGGATGCCTTCCGGGGCATCCCCAAGCTTAGGATTTTTGGTGTCCTTGAATTTTACCTTGGGGTGCCATGGGAATCCCCAAGCTTAGGATATTGCCACTCTTTGTTCCATAATCCATCAAATCTTTACCCAAAACTTGAAACTTCACAACACAAAACTCAAAATAGAAAATCTCGTGAGCTCCGTTAGCGAAAGAAAACAAAACACCACTTCAAGGTACTGTAATGAACTCATTCTTTATTTATATTGGTGTTAAACCTACTGTATTCCAAATTCTCTATGGTTTATAAACTCTTTTACTAGCCATAGATTCATCAAAATAAGCAAACAACACAAGAAAAAACAGAATCTGTCAAAAACATATCAGTCTGTAGTAATCTGTAGCTAACGCAAGTTCTGGAACCCCAAAAATTCTAAAATAAATTTCTGGACGTGAGTAATTTATCTATTAATCATATTCAAAAATAACTAACTAAATATCACCTTCCAGATAAAAATGGCAGCAATTCTCGTAAGCGCTAAAGTTCCTATTTTTTACAGCAAGATCAAAAAGACTTTCCCCAAGTCTTCCCAACGGTTCTACTTGGCACAAACACTAAATAACCACAAAAAGCATAACCAAAACAGAGGCTATATAAATTATTTATTACTAAACAGGATCAAAAATCAAGGAATAAAAATAAAATTGGGTTGCCTCCCAACAAGCGCTATCGTTTAACGCCCCTAGCTAGGCATAAAAGCGAAGATAGATCTAGGTATTGCCATCTTTGGTAGGTAATCCATAAGTGGATCTCATAATAGATTCATAAGGTAATTTAATTTTCTTTCTAGGGAAGTGTTCCATGCCTTTCCTTAACGGAAATTGGAATCTAATATTCCCTTCCTTCATATCAATAATTGCACCAATCGTTCTAAGGAAAGGTCAACCAAGAATAATACGACATGAAGGATTGCAATCTATATCAAGAACAATGAAATCTACGGGCACATAGTTCCTATTTGGAACAATAAGAACATCATTAATTCTTCACATAGGTTTCTTAATAGTGGAATCCGCAAGGTGCAAGTTTAAAGAACAATCATCAAAATCACGGAAACCTAGCAAATCACACAAAGTTTTTGGAATCGTGGAAACAGTAGCACCCAAATCACATAAAGCATAGCACTCATGATATTTAATTTTAATTTTTATTGTAGGTTCCCACTCATCATAAAGTTTTCTAGGGATAGAAACTTCCAACTCAAGTTTTTCTTCATAAGATTGCATCAAAGCATCAACGATATGTTTAGTAAAAGGTTTATTTTGACTATAAGGATGAGGAGAATTTAGCACGGATTGCAACAAGGAAATACAATCTATCAAATAGCAATGATCATAATTAAATTTCTTGAAATCCAAAATAGTGGGTTCATTGATATTCAACGTTTTAATCTCTTCAATCCCACTTTTAACAATTTTTTCATCAAGATCTAAAGACTCCGAATTTTTGGAGCGCCTTCTAGGTAAGGGTGGCTCATATTAAAGCCCATAATTACCAAGATTCATATTGCAAAACAAATATTTAATAGGAGACACATCAATAACTTTTAGATCTTCATCCTTATTATCATGAAAACTAGAAGAACACGCTTTTATAAAGCAATCTTTCTTAGCACGCAT
Organism: Triticum urartu; assembly: GCF_056163025.1. Lineage (NCBI taxonomy): Eukaryota > Viridiplantae > Streptophyta > Magnoliopsida > Poales > Poaceae > Triticum > Triticum urartu. Next base: position 81,634,706 of record NC_141875.1, read on the forward strand.
CCTAGCGGTTCTTTCTTTGCACTCATCAATGGAAATTCTCATGGCTTTGAGAGACTCATTGATATCATGCTTAGGTGTAATAGATCTAAGTTTCAAAGAATCAACATCAAGAGAAATTCTATCAACGTTCCTAGCCAACTCATCAATCTTAAGCAAATTTTCTTCAATCAAAGCACTGAAACACTTTTGCGAAGTGATAAATTCTTTAATATTAGATTCAAAATCAGAGGGAATATTATTATAATTTCCATAGGAATTGTTGTAGGAATTACCATAATTATTAGAGGAATTACTAGGAAACGACTTAGAATTAAAATTACCTCTACACGCATTATTACCAAAATTGTTCCTACCAACAAAATTCACGTCCATAGATTCATTATTATTCTCAATCAAGGTAGGCAAAGGCATATCATTAGGATTAGTAGGAGCACTCTTATTAGCAAACAATTTCATAAGTTCATCCATCTTTCCACTCAAAACATTGATCTCTTCAATTGCATGCACTTTTTTATTAGTAGATCTTTCGGTGTGGCATTGAGAATAATTAACCATAAATTATCTAGGAGTTCAGTAGCTTCTCCTAAAGTGATTTCCATAAAAGTGCCTCCTGCGGCCGAATCTAATAGATTTCTAGAAGCAACATTCAATCCGGCATAAAAGTTTTGTATAATCATCCAAAGATTCAAACCATGTGATGGGCAATTACGTATCATTGATTTCATCCTCTCTCAAGATCGTGCAACATGTTCATGATCAAGTTGCTTAAAATTCATAATATCGTTTCTAAGAGAGATGATCTTAGCGGGAGGAAAATACTTAGAGATAAAAACATCTTTGCACTTATTCCATGAATCAATACTATTTTTAGGCAAAGACGAAAACCAAGTTTTAGCACGATCTCTAAGCGAAAACAGAAATAGCTTCAATTTAACAATATCATTATCCACATCTTTCTTATTTTGCATATCACACAAATCAACAAAGTTGTTTAGATGGGGAGCGGCATCTTCACTAGGAAGGCCGGAAAATGGATCTTTCATGACAAGATTCAGCAAAGAAGTATTGATTTCACAAGATTCAACATTGTTAAGAGGAGCAATCGGAGTGCTAATAAAATCATTATTGTTGGTATTGGCAAAGTCACACAATTTAGTATTATCTTGAGCCAACGTGACAAGCGAGAAATCCAACACACAAGCAAACAAGAAACGGGCAAAAAGGCAAATAGAAAAAGAGAAGGGGAACGGAAAGAGAGGGAGAGAGGAAAAGAGGGCGAATAAAACGACAAGGGTGAAGTGGGGGAGAGGAAAACGAGTGGCAAATGGCAAATAATGTAATGCGAGGGATAAGAGTTTGTGATGGGTACTTGGTATAATTTGACTTGTAATGGCGCCAGAAATGATTCGTTGTGGGAGTCAAATCTTGACTTGATTGGCGCGAATCTCCCCGGCAATGGCTCCAGAAATCCTTCTTGCTACCTCTTGAGCACCGCATTGGTTTTCCCTTGAAGAGGAAAGGGTGATGCAGTAAAGCAGCATAAGTATTTCCCACGGTTTTTGAGAACCAAGGTATCAATCCAGTAGGAGATCACGCTCAAGTCCCACGCACCTACACAAACAAATAAGAACCTCGCAACCAACGCGATAAAGAGGTTGTCAAGCCCTTCATGGTCACTTACGAGAGTGAGATCTGATAGATATGATAAGATAATATTTTTGGTATTTTTATGATAAAGATAAATAAAGATGCAAAGTAAAATAAACGGCAAAGGAAATAACTAAGTGTTGGAAGATTAATATGATGGAATATAGACCCGGGGGCCATAGGTTTCACTAGTGGCTTCTCTCAAGAGCATAAGTATCACGGTGGGTAAATGAATTACTATCAAGCAATTGATAGAATTGACCATAGTTATGAGAATATCTAGGTATGATCATGTATATAGGCATCACGTCCGAGACAAGTATACCAAAACGATTCTGCATCTACTACTACTATTACTCCACACATCGACCGCAATCCATCATGCATCTAGAGTATTAAGTTCAAGAGAACAAAGTAATGCTTTAAGGAAGATGACATGATGTAGAGGGATAAACTCATGCAATATGATATAAACCCCGTCTTTTTATCCTCGATGGCAACAATATAATACGTATCGGTTCCTTTTCTGTCACTGGGATCGAACACCGCAAGATTGGACCCAAAGCTAAGCACTTCTCCCATTGCAAGAAAGATCAATCTAGTAGGCCAAACCAAACTAATAATTCAAAGAGACTTGCAAAGATAAAACAATCATACATAAAAGAATTCATAGGAGAATAAAATATTGTTCATAGATAATCTGGATCATAAACCCACAATTCATCGGATCTCGACAAACACACCGCAAAAGAAGATTACATCGAATAGATCTCCAAGAAAATCGAGGAGAACTTTGTATTGATATCCAAATAGATAGAAGAAGCCATCTAGCTAATAACTATGGACCCGTAGGTCTGAAATAAACTACTCACACATCACCGGAGAGGCCATGGAGTTGATGTAGAGGCCCTCCATGATCAATGCCCCCTCCGGTGGAGCTCCGGAAAAGGCCCCGAGATGGGATCTCTCGAGTACAGAAGGTTGCGGTGGTGGAATTAGGTTTTCGTGGTGCTCCTGGATGTTTGGGGGGGGGGTGCTACGTCTTGAGCTTGCGTTGGTTTTCCCCGAAGAGGAAGGGATGATGCAGCAGAGTAGCGTAAGTATTTCCCTCAGTTTTTGAGAACCAAGGTATCAATCCAGTAGGAGGCCACGCTCAAGTCCCTCGTACCTGCACAAAACGATAGCTACTCGCAACCAACGCGATTAGGGGTTGTCAATCCCTTCATGGTCACTTATGAGAGTGAGATCTGATAGATATAACATTTTTGGTATTTTTGGTATAAAGATGCAAAGTCAAAAGTAAAGGCAAAGTAAAAAAGCAAAACAAGATTAAAGTGATGGAGATTAATATGATGAGAATAGACCCGGGGGCCATAGGTTTCACTAGTGGCTTCTCTCAAGAGCATAAGTATTCTACGGTGGGTGAACAAATTACTGTTGAGCAATTGACAGAATTGAGCATAGTTATGAGAATATCTAGGTGAAGGTGTCCTAGACTAGGGGGTACTCACCACGTCGTCTCCCGATCTGTTAGATTGGGCCGAGGACCCCCATGGCCGTATACTCATGGGCCAGTTCGGACAACTGCCGCATACATGGAAGATTCCACAAGACTTGGAGATCAAGACAAGGACTCCTCTCCACCGGCGTATTCGGCTAGGACTCTTGTTATCCTAGGCCTCTGGTGCATTATATAAACCGAGGCCAGGCTAGTCGATAGATCATATACAACAACAATCATACCATAGGCTAGCTTCTAGGGTTTAGCCTATCCGATCTCGTGGTAGATCAACTATTGTAATATTCATATCATCAAGAATAAATCAAGCAGGACATAGGGTTTTACCTCCATCAAGAGGGCCCGAACCTGGGTAAACATCGTGTCCCCTGCCTCCTGTTACCATCGATCCTAGATGCATAGTTCGGGACCCCCTACCCGAGATCCGCCGGTTTTGACACCGACATTGGTGCTTTCTTTGAGAGTTCCGCTGTGTGATCGGCAAAAGGATCGATGGCTCGCCCGCAGGTCAACTGTGACGTCGGCTTCTTCCTCACCGGCTCGGCCGGTCACCTTGGCTGGACCAATGACTGTGCCCTACCTCCGATCGTCATGTTCGGATGAGGGCCTTCATCAACATCAACTCCAATCTCTATCAAGATCATGGAGAAATCATCTAGGGAGCCCGGGGGCTCAACGTCAACACTACCCTCGGGTGACCGTGCTGTTTTTCTGGACAGCGAACTCGTATCCGCCGCCACAGCCTCTCAAGTTTCATTTTAATGATTTCTTCGGTGTAATTGCGCGGAATTGAGTCTACAACAACCCTGGAAAAATTCGTCGAGTTCCGATGGAGGAATCTCTGGCAATCCGCGATATACCGGAGCCTTGTCAAATCTGGACGAGTTTATGGAGTGGTGTCCAGATTCTAGCTCAGACGTCCTTTGGAAGATCCAACCGTTCATCTACTGCATAATTCCCATATCTACCATCCCTCCAAATTTCAGCTCAATCCGACGGTTCATACTCCGGGATCCTTCCGATGAGTGGACAAATTTTCAGATCCATTTTCTGCGCGAATACGGATCCGACCCGAATTCATGTTTCTTTATGAACGTGATATTGGACAACCTTTTTAGAGGAATTCTCTTCTAGGGTATTGTGCGTTGTTCTTAAACACGTGCCCGTAAGTTTTTAAGCCTCCCCTGAGGTCGCCTTCATCATCATGCTGGTGTCAAACCAGTCCGGCGATATTGCTCCAAGGCTGCCGACCTGCGCTAGACACGTCGTCACTTTGTTGAGCCGAGCTCAACTTCTTTGGATCATCATCTCGGCAAGCCGAACAAGAGTCCGGCATCGCAAAGGATAAATCATCGCCAACATCGCCGCCCCGCGGATTATACGGAGCGGGCATACCGGCATCGCCGCACGACCACTTCATTAAGCTGGCATCGACCACGTCACGACCTGCATCGGCAGGGCCGCACTATTGCTTCTTCAAACTGGTGTCCATCACGCCGACCTACTTTGACTCATCGGCTGACATCGAGGCTTCGACATCTCGGCTGGACCGGGGGCTTTGCCATCAACCTACTCCGGAGACTTCGGCGTCACTAGCTGACCAGCTCCATCATGTTAGCTGGACCGAGGGCTTTGCCTCGGCGAGCCAACCTATGCCAGCATCGCCATACCGTCGCTTTATCGCCCATCAGGCATTGGGTGTGCGGATCGAGTCCCAATTTTGGGAATCACCTTTCTTCGGATTGCTACAACAAATAAACTAGGTGCTATTAATCCTAGTATTTTTTGCTTGTTTGGGTTTATTTTTCCCAAGGAATTATTACTCTGGTTTGTCCATCATCTGTACACAGGTCTATCAAATGATGGCCGCATTAACGACGGTCGCGTGGTGGTTCGGTCAGTTTCCGTACATAGTCCGGCGAACGCCGCATCCGGAACTCGGACCGACCTGTGAATTCAGGCTTTGCCACGCCTTTACCGCATCACGCCGATGCCCTGCATCGACGTTGACTTCGGCGCCAGGCCATATTTCTTTTATTACTCACTTTGCATAAATTATTTATTATGCAACGATTTTTTTAATTATTATTATTACTATTATGTCCGATTTGCACTATTTTTTATGCACAGGAAAATGATCCGGGGACTTCGGCATCACTCTGCCGGTCTGCATTGACCGTGCTATGTCACCACTTCGGCGTGTCGAGCTCTCCGCTCCGCCACCTCGGGACCGGCTTGGGGGACGGAACCTTATCCCGCATCAAGCTCGGACCGCGTCATCAATGCCGAACACATTAACCAGCTAAGTCGCTTTCATGCTCAAAGTTTTAATTTTTAACTTGTGTTCGGTTCGACCAAGCATTATACTTTTTGAAAAAAAGTTGCTTGTAAAAAATCTCCTTGTCAAAACTTCATTTGTGGCATGCCAATTCAAATACCCCATTTACTTGGGGGCTTCCTTCATGAAGCTTTTTCCTCTTGCATATGATTATACTTGTACGGCTTCGCTCCTTGTTCGTGTATTACGCCACAATATGCACCATATTGACTTAAGCGATTTGCAAGCTGGGTTGCCTGGCTCCTGTGCTTACCCCTACGTTCCCGATTGTTCGGCTAGGGAGTAAAGGGAGCACATCTGCGATTGTCACGACCGGGTCCTCCGAGTTCTGACCTCAGACTGGGTGAAGCCGAAAGCTAGCGCTCTTATTGTTTTCAATCATGGTCGGCACACAATGGAACTCATGAGTACAAAAAATCTATTGCACAAGTCTCATAGTAATAACGAGCACCGAAGAAAGGTATCGGTGGGGGTACTATTTTCTTCGAAGATGCTTCTTACACTTCGTCTGTAATATAGCATAAGTTTCCTGAGCGCTTTGTCTGTTACAGTCTTATGGCCCGGTTGCCTGGTTATCGGAAACACTGTCGATATTCTCGACAGGTGGAGTACATAACACTTTCGGTCCTTGACCGAAGAGGGAGAAGCCGACGGTCGGTCAAGACGCATTTAAAGTTCGGTTGAACAAAGATATGATATAAGTACTTCGGTACATACAATCATTATACATAAAATCTTTTACCCAAGTCACTTGGGGGCTCTTAAAATTTATATGAGCTATTTTATAGTAAATGTGTTTTCTTCTTGGTCATTGCAAAGTCTTTTTCTATCGCTCCTTTTTCGACGTGAGTGTGTGGTCAATAGCCAGATAACCCATTTTCTCTCTAGTGACCGCTCGAGTTTAGTTCGCTATACTGGTCTAACGAGAAGCACTCCGCCTTCGGGATAGGAGGCTGCAGCCGTAGGCTGACCCGCTTGAAGTCTTGAGATCGGATGTGTAATATTAATGCACGACAAAAGCATGATTCCCCCCCCCCCCAATTTTAGGATTGGCACCGAACACTTGATCTTGTTCAGACGTCAAGTTTTTACTGACATTTTTTTGGTTTTCCAAGCTTATGGCACTTTTAAACTATTTGTGTGTTTTCAGCACAAGTCTCGCAGTGCAATGCCGGACACCTTTATAGATTTGGCAAAAACATTCTCGGATCTCGCTATATATGCATTGGTTTCTAATTGTGTCTTCGGTCAATAGTTGGGTTGCCCGGCTCTTGCGCTTGCCTCCTACGTTCCACTTTGTTCGGCTAGGTGTGCAAAGGGAGAACCACTGCGATTGTGCGTCTAGCTCACATGGTTAAGCACCTCAGTGGAGAAAGCCGAAAACTGACTGTCACAATAAGCGTAAACTGGTCAGCAATCCGATGACAGTGTTAAATGACGGGCCATTCATAACAATGGCCGAAGTGTTTACGGCTTGACCTCGACTGTCGCTGAACACTACCGGGGGCTATTAACTGGCCTCCCAAACTAAATCCTCGATATTTTTCTCTTACATTAGAGCTGAGGCTGCATGATCATGCTTAGCATGACAACCCAAAGAAAGGAACCGATGGCGGGACTATTTTCTTTGAAAGACATTTCTTATGTTAAACAGTAATATAACATATCTCTCTGCGTACCTTTTTTTATAAAACCGTATGGCCAGATTGCCTTGTCTGTCGTAAATCTTTGCCCTCATAAAGGCTTTATAAAGTAGGACAAACACTCCTCGGCTACTAGCCGAGGAGGTGGAAACCGATGGTCGGTCAACAAAGTTTTGTACAATGCGGATCCGAGCATTAATGACGTAAAGTACTTGGATACATGGAGTCATTACACATAATTTGTGATTTTACTATGGATATCGATCCTTAATTCGGCCACCCGTGCCCGCATTAAGGCTCGGGGGCTATTGGGCTTTGGGCTTATTATTTACAAATATTAAAGGGGCACATCGATCCCTTGATCTGGTGTTGCCACCCGACTAGTGTCTCGGGGGCTACTGCATTGCCTGTTCAATGCAGAAAATTTTAAGTGCAATACAGTTTCCGAGGAGATTTTGATCCTCAGGTTGGTCGGCCGCACCCAACCTGAGTCTCGAGGACCGAGCACGCCGCTTTTTGTGTCCCGAAGTATTCTGCCGAGCTAGGACTTGATCCTCAGGCCGATTTTGCATATCAACCTGAGTCTCAGCGGCTACTGGGATCAGCGGTCTTATGTCATCCTTCAGGTGCATCTTGGGTTTTAGACCGATACACACCTTGAGGGCTACTGGCTATATATCTCGGCAGAGAATAAATTGCACTAATAAAAAATATTGACAAAAAATTGACCCACAGTCGGGGTGGTGCACCACCTCGGAAGTAGTCCGGCATAAAGCTCGAGCACTACTGGCTGGCTCCATAGAGGGCATTTCCAGCATTAAGCTCGGCTAAACTCCTTCAACTTTTTTGGACCAAGATGATCTATGACATCTTGGATATAGTACGGTATTGGAGCTTGGACACAGTCCGGCGTTGGAGCTCGGATACATTTCAGCATTGGAGCTCGGAAGCAGTCCAACATTGGTGCTCGGCTGCAAAAGATACCTCGAATGCAGTCCGACGTTATAGCTTGGATGCAAGAGGACACTGCCTCCCGGGAACAACTTCAAACCCGAGGTGTGGCATAAAAATAACAAGTCATTGATAAAGGCCGGAAACTTAAAGGGGCTCCTCGGATACCCGACGTGCAAACTCGTCGAATGCATTTCGGCGATCCTCAAGATCGAAGATGAGAAGATTTGTTGAACCAGTTTTCAAGACCGACAACCAAAGATGAAGAACAGTTCAGAAGAATCGAGGGGCGTCCCTAACTTGAAGACCGGTTCAGGGGGCTACTGACGGTGTCCTGGACTAGGGGGTACTCACCACGTCGTCTCCCGATCTGTTAGATTGGGCCGAGGACCCCCATGGCCGTATACTCATGGGCCAGTTCAGACAGCTGTCGCATACATGGAAGATTCCACAAGACTTGGAGATCAAGACAAGGACTCCTCCCCACCGGCGTATTCGGCTAGGACTCTTGTTATCCTAGGCCTCTGGTGCATTATATAAACCGAGGCCAGGCTAGTCGATAGATCGTATACAACAACTCATACCATAGGCTAGCTTCTAGGGTTTAGCCTCTCCGATCTCGTGGTAGATCAACTCTTGAAATATTCATATCATCAAGAATAAATCAAGCAGGACGTAGGGTTTTACCTCCATCTAGAGGACCTGAACCTGGGTAAACATCGTGTCCCCCGCCTCCTGTTACCATCGATCCTAGACGCATAGTTCGGGCCCCCTACCCGAGATCCGCCGGTTTTGACACCGACACTAGGCATGATCATGTATATAGGCATCACGTCCGTGACAAGTAGACCGAAACGATTCTGCATCTACTACTATTACTCCACTCATCGACCGCTATCTAGCATGCATCTAGAGTCTTAAGTTAAAAACAGAGTAACGCCTTAAGCAAGATGACATGATGTAGAGAGATAAATTCATGCAATATGAAATAAACCCCATCTTGTATCCTCGATGGCAACGATGCAATACGTGCCTTGCTGCCCCTTCTGTCATTGGGAAAGGACGGCGCAAGATCGAACCCAAAGCTAAGCACTTCTCCCATGGCAAGAACTACCAATCTAGTTGGCCAAACCAAACGGATAATTCGAAGAGACTTGCAAAGATAACCAATCATACATAAAATAATTCAGAGAGGATTCAAATATTATTCATATATAGACTTGATCATAAACCCACAATTCATCGGTCTCAACAAACACACCGCAAAAAGAAGATTACATCAAATAGATCTCCACAAGAGAGGGGGAGAACTTTGTATTGAGATCCAAAAAGAGAGAAGAAGCCATCTAGCTACTAACTATGGACCCGAAGGTCTGAGGTAAACTACTCACACTTCATCGGAGAGGCTATGATGATGTAGAAGCCCTCCCTGATGACGGCCCTCTTCCGGCGGAGCTCCGGAATAGGCCCCAAGATGGGATCTCGTGGATACAGAAAGTTGCGGCGGTGGAATTAGGTTTTTGGGTCCTATTCTGATCGTTTGGGGGTACGCATGTATATATAGGAGGAAGGAGTACGTCGGTGGAGCACCAAGGGGCCCACGAGGTAGGGGGGCGCGCCCCCACCCTCGTGACCACCTCTTTGACTCCTTGGAGTAGGGTCCAAGTCTCCTGGATCATGTTCGGTGAGAAAATCACGTTCCCGAAGGTTTTATTCCGTTTGGACTCCGTTTGATATTCTGTTTTTTCGAAACACTGAAATAGGCAAAAAACAGCAATTCTGGGCTGGGCCTCCGGTTAATAGGTTTGTCCCAAAAATAATATAAAAGTGGAAAATAAAGCCCAATATAGCCCAAAACAGTAGATAATATAGCATGGAGCAATCAAAAATTATAGATACGTTGGAGACGTATCAGGCATCCCCAAGCTTAATTCCTGCTCGTCCTCGAGTAGGTAAATGATAAAAAGAGAATTTTTGATGCGGAGTGCTACTTGGCATAATTTCAATGCAAGTCTTCTTAATTGTGTTATGAATATTCAGATTTGAAAGATTCAAGGCAAAAGTTTATATTGACATAAAAAAATACTTCAAGCATACTAACAAAGCAATTATGTCTTCTCAAAATAACATGGCTAAAGAAAGTTATCCCTACAAAATCATATAGTCTGGCTATGCTCTATCTTCACCACACAAAGTATTTAAATCATGCACAACCCCGATGACAAGCCAAGCAATTATTTCATACTCTAACTTTTTCAAAACTTTTTCAATCTTCACGCAATACACGAGCGTGAGCCATGGATATAGCACTATAGGTGGAATAGAATGGTGGATGTGGAGAAGACAAAAAGGAGGGGAAGATAGTCTCACGTCAACTAGGCGTATTAACAGGCTATGGAGATGCCCATCAATAGATATTAATGTGAGTGAGTAGGGATTGCCATGCAACGGATGCACTAGAGCTATAAGTATATGAAAGCTCAAAAAGAAACTAAGTGGGTGTGCATCCAACTTGCTTGCTCATGAAGACCTAGGGCAATTTGAGGAAGCCCATCATTGGAATATACAAGCCAAGTTCTATAATGTAAAATTCCCACTAGTATATGAAAGTGATAACATGAGAGACTCTCTACTATGAAGATCATGGTGCTACTTTGAAGCACAAGTGTGGTAAAAGGATAGTAACATTGTCCCTTCTCTCTTTTTCTCTCATTTTTTATTTGGGCCTTTTCTCTATTTTTATGGCCTCTTTTTATTTTGGCTTCTTTGGCCTCTTTTTATTTATTTATTTTTCGTCCGGAGTCTCATCCCGACTGATGGGGGAATCATAGTCTCCATCATTCTTTCCTCACTGGGACAATGCTCTAATAATGATGATCATCACACTTTTATTTTTCTTACAACTCAATACTTAGAACAAAATATGACTCTATATGAATGCCTCCGGCGGTGTACCGGGATATGCAATATGACAATGATGGAGTGTGTCATAATAAACAGAACGGTGGAAAGTTGCATGGCAATATATCTCGGAATGGCTATGGAAATGCCATAATAGGTAGGTATGGTGGCTGTTTTGAGGAAGGTATATGGTGGGTGTATGATACCGGCGAAAGGTGTGCGGTATTAGAGAGGCTAGCAAAGGTGGAAGGGTGAGAGTGCGTATAATCCATGGACTCAACATTAGTCATAAAGAACTCATATACTTATTGCAAAAATCTAGAAGTTATCAAAGCAAAGTATTACGCGCATGCTACTAGGGGGATAGATTGGTAGGAAAAGACCATCGCTCGTCCCCGACCTCCACTCATAAGGAAGACAATCAATAAATAAATCATGCTCCGACTTCATCACATAACGGTTCACCATACGTGCATGCTACGGGAATCACAAACTTTAACACAAGTATTCTTTAAATTCACAACTACTCAACTAGCATGACTTTAATATTATCACCTCCATATCTCAAAACAATTATCATGCTTCAATCTTTTCTTAGTATTCAACACACTCAAAAGAAAGTTTCACAAATCTTGGATACCAAGCATATTATTATTAAGCAAATTATCATGCTATTAAGAGACTCTCAAAATAATTTAAGTGAAGCATGAGAGATCAATAGTTTATTTAAAAAAATCCACCACCGTGGTCTAAAAGATCTAAGTGAAGCACATAGAGCAAGATTATAACGCTCAAAAGATATAAGTGAAGCACATAGAGCAAAACTACATAGCTCAAAAGATATAAGTGAAGCACATAGAGCAAAAACAACTTAGCTCAAAAGATATAAGTGAAGCACATAGAGTATTCTATCAAATTTTAATTCATGTATGGCTCTCTCAAAAGGTGTGTACAGCAAGGATGGTTGTGGCATACGAAGAAACAAATAATACAAGACGCTCCCAGCAAAACACATATCATGTTGGTGAATAAAAATATAGCTCCAAGTAAATTACCGATTGTAACATCCCAAATTTGCAATTTGGAATGTTATACACTAGATCATCATGCATATCATATTTTCATGCATTTTGGTTGATCCTAGAAATTTCACGCAACTCAAGGACCCACGGAGAGAGTTGGAGATTTTGTTATTTTCATATTTGAGTTCTCTCAAATTTTGGAAAAGAGGATCATTTGATTTATTTATTTCATCTTCAATTATTTTTCCAATATCAAAAAAAATGAGAGAGGGAATAATATGACTTTCCCAAAGTTAGGAAAAATGAAGATTTAATGAATAAGTCAAATTTTGGTTTTGCCAGAGTTTTGTTTGCTTTTTATTTGGATAGGGAAAAATGCGCATTTTCCAAAATTGCATTTTAGGCCCGGAGAAAAGTTCATTTTGTTTGACTCATTCTTAGGAGTCGGGGAAAATTTACTTTAGAATTTTGGAGTTCGTTTAGATTTTCTTTCTTTTGTTTTTCTGCACGCGTAACCGGTTTAAAAAAAAAGAAGGGACGCAGGCCCAGCCACCTGGGCCAAGGCCTGCCCAGCCGCCAGCCCCGCCGCCAGGCCGAGTCCCAGCGGGACTCCAGCCGCCGCCGCCTCCCCTTGCCCCCTTCCCCAAGTCTCTAGCCCCCCTCCTATATAAATACCCAACACCCCCCCTCTCCTTCCCAAGCCGCCACCCGCGCCCCAAGCCGCGCCGCCGCCGCTGCCTAGCGCCACCGCCGCCGCCGCTTTGCCGCCGCCGCTGCCTAGCGCCGCCGCCTAGCCGCCCTAGCCGCAGCCCTAGCGCCGCCGCCGCCCTTGTACCCCGCCGCCGCTGGAGCCCCTCGCCGGAGCCTCGCCCGAGGTAGCCCCGCGCCGCGCCTCTCTTTTTCCTCGCCTCGGTTCGGTTTTATTTTAGAAACCGTTCCGATTCTTTTCTGTTTTCTTTCTGGTTTTCTTTTCGGTTTCTTTTCCGAAAACCCTAGATCGGTTTTCGTTCTTCTTTCGGACCGTTCGTCTCAACGAACGTGATCACCGATTTTTCCCGGTTAACGTCGCCCGTTCGTTTAACCGTTCATCTCTTTCTTTTCGTCGGATTTATTCCGCGATCGCGATCTCAGATCCGATCTTCGTTCTAGTCTTTCTTCCGGCTCGTTTATCGGAATCAGGTGATTCAAGCGCCTGGTGTTTCGTTTCGAAACCGCCGTTCCGACTAATCAACTTGAACAAGTTTTTGCCATAATAAAATTTGACCTAGTTTCAACTGCTAGAACCGAGTTGTTTTCTTCCGCCGTTTGTTTTCTGTTTCTTTGTTCGGTTCGTTCTTTCTTTGCAACCGGAGTTCTTAAGTTGAACTTTCTGGTTTGTTCTCTTGTTTGAGTTTTACCTGTGCATTAGATGAGTACTTATTTTGTGCTTGTTGTTTGTCTGCGATAAATCACCCGGATTGCGCCGCTTGTTACTTCGAAACCCTAGGTCTCGCGGATCATCAGCAAGGCAAGTAACACTTTGATCATACCTTTTCTACAACCCACATTTATTGCATTAGATCAATCCTCTCACATTGCATGATTAGGATCTAATTAAATTGTGGGATGGGAAGTAGATGAGGTAGTACCTATCACCTGTATTATTATGAAACCTTTGGGAGTTACTTCTACGTTTGCTTATTATGCCATGCTATGCTAGTAGACGTGGATTGGGTGAGTGATATCCATGACAGATGTGAGATTGTTAATTTAATGGTTTACCTAAGGTGGAAACTTAAACACACATCTGGGTGGATTGAGGCACCTGATGTCTATCAGGACTTGCCTGTTTTTATTTCGGACCGCCACCCAGGCTCAAAGGGATCATAAGATCATTCATGCTAGTAACTTCCGTGTGCAGCCACAAGCCATTATGGGCTCTGGCATAGTTAATTAAGTCGTGCGAACTCTTACAGGTAGACTAGCAGATGTAGGGGAAAGTAGGTGTACCGGTCTACCAACATGTAAGGTGCTAGCGCTTCTGAAAGACTGTGTCTCGGTCATCCGTCTTCTCAAACACCATGTAGTGCGAGAAACCAAACGGAGGCGATCGAGTCTTGTGGGGAAAAGTGCGCAAACCTCTGCAGAGTGTACAAACTAATCATGATTAGCCGTGTCCCCGGTTATGGACAACTTGAGTATCTAGTACTTGAATATCATGTGAATCTCAACATGTTACTTCTAATTAATGTTGTTGGGTTTTAATTGTTCACTTAATTGGGATCGGAATGCTGTCAACCATTCTCGATGTTTAACAACTACCATGATAGTTAAATAAATTTATTCCTTTGCAGTAGGGAAAAACTGGCTTTACGCAAAACTGTAACCATAGAGCTTTCCACCAGCCATATATGCATATAGTATAGCTGTTTCATTCCATTACTCTCTATGTGTTACATTGCCAGCATATGCCATGTGCTGACCCATTTTCGGGCTGCAACTTCTCATGTTGCAGACTTTTCATACGACGAGTAAGGTGCTTTTAGGTCGTGGTTCTATACTCAGTGATGCCGTTGGAGTTGATGGACCCATTTATCTTCCGAGTCTTCCGCTGTTATCGTTATTAGATGGCCTTAAGCCATTTTTATTGTAATAAAGTTCTCTTTGAGACAACGATGTAATAAGTGTGTGATTGCCACTCTGCTATAAATCCTTCGATGTACTGTGTGGTGTCAGCATTACTGATCCAGGGATGACACCGGAGCACAGTAGACTTGATCCATTCGGGTCGGGTCGCCACAGAGATGGTATCACAGCACACGCTGACTGTAGGACACGACCACTAAGTTAAAGCCATAGATCACCATTCTCTTCTCATTTTCTAACTCCTCATCTTTTCTACTCCTTTAGGATGACGAACGCGAAGATTAAGTACGCTCAACCGGATGAAGGCACACCATTTGGATTTCACCTGAAGGAAGTCACCAAGTACCTGAACATTGGATTACCAAGCTTCACGGGAACCTTCAACGCCACTCTGCCTGAAGAGGAGCACTGGAAGATTCAAGCTCACGTTCCGGGAAGGACATTCGCACCAATCACGAAGCCCATAGATAGTGTTTTCAATGCACCAACCTGGAGTCTGGGAAGGAGCATGGTAGCTCATATCACCATGGGACGCATTGGAGAAGTTTATCAAGAAGACCTCAAGGACACTATCTACCAGATTTGCGGACGCCGAGACGAACAATGGGAGTTAGTCAGCACCAAGAAGGATAGATCCATTGCATCTTTCATCCAGGAGTTAAACCAGCACATTCGACGCCACGAGAACCAGATGTGCAATGATATGCTAGAGTTGAAGAATGCGAAGGCAAGGATCATCGAGCTAGAAGGAGAACTGAAGTCTACACGCAAGGACTACATGGACGAGATCGTAGCTCTAGCGAGATACAATGACGATCTTAAGCAGGAGATTGAAGAACTCAAGAGGAAGTTAGCATCCAAGGAGGAAGACGAGTACGTCGCATGTCCGGACAACTACATCATCATCGACGACACCGATTCGGATCCAAGTGAACCCGACTTTGAAGACGAAGCTGGAGCAGATATCATGGAGTCTTCCACCGGTTCAAATTTCTAGATGACCACCAGATAGTAGTAGTATTCCCCCATGTAAACATTATAGTCGAGCACTTTTGCGATAGTTTTAGACCGTTTGTAAGCCCTTGTTTGATTGAATGAAGTGATTTTGTGTGCATTGCTCATGTGCATTGGGGTAGTGTTTTCCCTTTAGACCCCCTCTATTCTTATATCTCATCTTTTCTAAACCCTCAGATGCCTCCGAGACGTGACCCCGGATTTGCCTTTCCACCGGAGCTCACTCAGTTGATCCAGCAGCAGAATCAATTGATGCAGATGTTAGTCCAGAACCAGCAGAACAACAACAACCCACCACCACCACCACCACCTGTTGACCACTTAGCCCATTTCCTTAGGCTGAATCCGCCGGTGTTTTCCAGTAGCACCGAGCCAATAGTAGCAGACGATTGGCTCCGCAAGATAGGAAGGGAGTTGACCACTACAGGATGCACGGATGGTGAGAAAGTGAAGTTTGCCGCTCACCAGCTTGACGGACCCACGGCAGCATGGTGGGAGAATTTCACAGCCACTTACCCAGTTGACACTGTCACATGGGATCAGTTTCAGCAAGCTTTCCGCACTGCCCATGTTTCAGCAGGAGCTATGGCCATGAAGAAGCGTGAGTTTCGCAACTTACGCCAAGGAGGAAGGACAGTTGGCCAGTACATTGACGATTTCAGCAAGTTAGCACGTTATGCCCCAGATGACGTTGCTACGGATGCAGCTAAGCAGGAGAAGTTTCTGGAAGGACTGAATGATGAACTAAGCATGCAGTTGATGGTAGCAAGTTTCAACAACTACCAGGAGTTGGTAGATCGTGCCATCATGATTGAAGGGAAGCAACAGTAGATTGAGAACCGTAAGAGGAAGTATGGACAGGGGAAGTATAACTCTGGAGCCCAGCAGAAGCCCCGTTTTACCCCTAAACCGGGATTTCAGTTTCAGCATACCCATGGAGGAGGTAGTTCGCACAACCATAATGGCCACAAGAATGGTAATGGGAATGGAGGAAGCAACAGCCAGAACCGGACCACCCCATCGACCCCAACCAAGAGAGATCTGAGTCAAGTCACTTGTTTCAAGTGTTCCAAGACCGGACATTATGCCAATGAATGTCCCAAAGGCCAGAATGGAAATGGCAATGGAAGCTCTGGGAATAAGCCGAACCCTTTCAATAGGGGACAGGTGAACCACGTTAATGTGGAGGAGGTTGAAGATCAGCCTGATGCAGTAATCGGTAAGTTTTTGGTTAAGACATTTACCGCACTCGTTCTTTTTGATACTGGTGCATCGCATTCATACATATCAAGGGGATTTGTGGAAAAGTATAGCCTACCCACTAGGATTCTTAAAACACCTATGCTAGTAAGCTCACCAGGAGCGGAGTACATGGCCAGACAAGGATGTTTCCAAGTACCATTAAGTATTGGAAGGCATGTTTTCCCAACGGATTTAATTACTCTGGAGTCCCAAGGTCTGGATGTGATTCTTGGTATGGATTGGCTGTCGATGTATGGAGGAAACATCGATTGCGCCAGTAAGACAATTTTGCTTACCACACCAGAAGGAAGAAGGATCAAGTATGTATCCCGGCATGTGCCAAACAGGACACAAGTAAACTGCCTAACAGGAGTTGTGCAAGAGGAAGTACCAGTGGTGAAGGATTTTCCTGATGTATTTCCTAAGGAATTGCCAGGCATGCCACCGGATAGAGACATTGAGTTTTTGATTGAGTTATTGCCAGGTACATGCCCAATATCGAAGCGGCCGTACCGGATGCCAGCAAAGGATTTGGTGGAAATTAAGAATCAGATTAAGGAGTTATTGGATAAAGGTTACATTCGCCCAAGTTCTTCGCCTTGGGGATCACCCGTACTTCTAGTGGAAAAGAAGGATGGATCATTAAGGATGGTTGTAGATTATCGGGGATTGAATGAAGTAACCATCAAGAACAAGTACCCACTGCCAATGATCAACGATCTGTTTGATCGGTTGCAAGGAGCTAAAGTGTTTTCCAAGATCGATTTGCGATCAGGGTACCATCAATTGAAGATTCGGGAGCAGGACATACCTAAGACAGCATTCACCATGAGATATGGACTGTATGAGTATACCGTTATGTCATTTGGATTGACTAACGCACCTGCCTATTTTATGAACCTGATGAACAAAGTGTTTATGGAGTTTTTCTATAAGTTCGTCGTAGTGTTCATTGATGACATCCTGGTTTATTCAAAGAATGAAGAGGAGCATAAGGAACATTTGCGTTTGGTTTTGGAGAAACTAAGGGAACATCAGTTATACGCCAAATTCAGCAAATGTGAGTTTTGGTTGAAGGAAGTTGGATTCCTCGGACACGTTATATCCGGAGAAGGTATAGCAGTTGACCCCACAAAGGTTGAGACCGTAACCGAATGGGAAGCACCAACAACAGTTGGAGAGATCCGGAGTTTTCTTGGACTCGCAGGATACTACCGGAGATTCATTGAGAACTTTTCAAAGATTGCAAAGCCTATGACTGAATTGTTGAAGAAGGATACTAAGTTCAAATGGACTGAGGAGTGTGAGGCTAGTTTCCAGGAGTTGAAGAAACGCTTGGTTACCTCACCAGTACTGATTTTGCCAGATCAGACCAAGGATTATGAGGTGTATTGCGACGCTTCACGTCGAGGACTTGGAGCAGTGCTTATGCAGGAAGGAAGAGTTGTTTCGTATGCTTCACGACAACTGAAGCCTCATGAGTTGAATTATGCCACGCATGATTTGGAGTTAGCAGCCGTAGTGCATGCATTGAAGACGTGGAGACATTTCCTCATTGGAAATCATTGTGAGGTGTACACAGATCACAAGAGTTTGAAGTACATTTTCACTCAAAAGGAGTTGAACCTCCGACAAAGGAGATGGTTGGAGCTCATCAAGGATTATGACATGAGATTGCATTACCATCCCGGAAAAGCTAATGTAGTAGCTGACGCATTGAGCCGTAAGAGCCATGTCAATACTCTAATGACGGGGAAAATACCCAAGGAATTAGCAGAAAACCTTCGTGAGCTATGTTTGGAAATAGTTCCGAGAGGCTATGTAGCAACATTGGAGATTCAGTCAACATTGATGGATAAAATCAGAGAAGCTCAGAAATCTGACAAGGAGATTACTGCTATAAAAGAGAAATTGAGCGAAGGAAAAGCAAAGGGATTTCATGAGGATGAGCACGATACCTTATGGTTTGAGGACCGTGTTTATGTGCCAAATGACCCGGAGATCAGGAAGTTGATTTTGCAAGAGGCACATGATTCACCGTATTCGATTCACCCAGGGAATACCAAGATGTATTTGGATTTGAAGGAAACATTCTGGTGGACCGGAATGAAGAAGGATATTGCAGCATATGTAGCAGTTTGTGACGTATGTCAGAGAGTAAAGGCAGAGCATCAGAAGCCAGCCGGATTGTTACAATCATTGCCGATACTCGAATGGAAGTGGGATAAGATAGGCATGGATTTTATCACAGGACTACCCAGGACGAAAGCAGGCTATGACTCGATATGGGTAGTAGTTGATCGTTTGACAAAGGTAGCACATTTTATTCCAGTTAAGACCACTTACACCAGTGCTAAGTTGGCAAAGATATACATGACTAGGATCATTTGTTTGCATGGAGTTTCGAGGAGTATCATATCAGATAGAGGAACTCAATTTACCTCAAAATTTTGGAATAAGTTGCATGAAACTTTAGGAACCAGACTAGAGTTCAGCACAGCTTTTCATCCGCAGACAGATGGACAGACCAAGAGAGTCAATCAGATTTTGGAAGATATGCTGAGAGCTTGTGCACTAGATTATGGATCTAGCTGGGATGATAACTTGCCGTATGCGGAGTTTTCTTATAACAACAGTTACCAAACCAGTTTGAAGATGGCACCTTTCGAAGCTTTATACGGAAGGAGGTGTAGGACACCGTTGTCATGGGACGAAGTTGGAGACCGTCAATTCTTTGGACCAGATTTGATTAAGGAGTCTGAACGGAAAGTTAAGTTGATTCGCGATAGGCTCAAGGTAGCCCAGTCCAGACAGAAGAGCTACGCAGATTCTAAACGCAAGGAGACAGTTTACGAAGTCGGAGACAGAGTTAACCTTCGAGTATCTCCATTTCGAGGAGTTAAGCGCTTTGGAGTTAAGGGAAAGTTAGCACCGCGTTTCGTTGGACCGTATAAGATCTTGCAACATATGGGAGATGTCGCTTATAAGTTGGAATTACCAGAGGGACTGTCAGGAGTTCATGATGTATTCCATGTTTCTCAGCTGAAGAAATGTCACGCTGAGATGGCGGAGGTACCACTAAGAGATACCGTGCCACTCGAAGCAATTCAGTTGAAGGACGACTTAACGTATGAGGAGAAGCCAGTCAAGATTCTCGATTATGCCAGCAGAGTTACCCGCAGCAAGGTTATCAAGTTTTGCAAAGTTCAGTGGAACCACCACTCAGAGGATGAAGCCACCTGGGAGAGAGAAGAAGATTTTCTTAAGGACCACCCTCACCTATTTTCTAGCCAACCCGAATCTCGAGGGCGAGATTCATCTTAAGGGGGGTAGGTTTGTAACATCCCAAATTTGCAATTTGGAATGTTATACACTAGATCATCATGCATATCATATTTTCATGCATTTTGGTTGATCCTAGAAATTTCACGCAACTCAAGGACCCACGGAGAGAGTTGGAGATTTCGTTATTTTCACATTTGAGTTCTCTCAAATTTTGGAAAAGAGGATCATTTGATTTATTTATTTCATCTTCAATTATTTCTCCAATATCAAAAAAAATGAGAGAGGGAATAATATGAATTTCCCAAAGTTAGGAAAAATGAAGATTTAATGAATAAGTCAAATTTTGGTTTTGCCGGAGTTTTGTTTGCTTTTTATTTGGATAGGAAAAAATGCGCGTTTTCAAAAATTGCATTTTAGGCCCGGAGAAAAGTTCATTTTGTTCGACTCATTCTTAGGAGTCGGGGAAAATTTACTTTAGAATTTTGGAGTTCATTTAGATTTTCTTTCTCTTGTTTTTCTGCGCGCATAACCGGTTTAAAAAAAAGAAGGGACGCAGGCCCAGCCGCCTGGGCCAAGGCCGGCCCAGCCGTGCGCGTCAGCTGCCAGCCCCGCCGCCAGGCCGAGTCCCAGCGGGACTCCAGCCGCCGCCGCCTCCCCTTGCCCCCTTCCCCAAGTCTCTAGCCCCCCCTCCTATATAAATACCCAACACCCCCCCTCTCCTCCCCAAGCCGCCACCCGCGCCCCAAGCCGCGCCGCCGCCGCTGCCTAGCGCCGCCGCTTTGCCGCCGCCGCCTAGCCGCCCTAGCCGACGCCCTAGCGCCGCCGCCGCCCTTGTACCCCGCCGCCGCCGGAGCCCCTCGCCGGAGCCTCGCCCGAGGTAGCCCCGCGCCGCGCCTCTGTCTTTTTCCTCGCCTCGATTCGGTTTTATTTTTGAAACCGTTCCGATTCTTTTCCGTTTCTTTCCGGTTTTTCTTTTCGGTTTCTTTTCCGAAAACTCTAGATCGGTTTTCGTTCTTCTTTCGGACCGTTCGTCTCAACGAACGTGATCACCGATTTTTCTCGGTTAACGTCGCCCGTTCGTTTAACCGTTCATCTCTTTCTTTTCGTCGGATTTATTCCACGATCGCGATCTCAGATCCGATCTTCGTTCTAGTCTTTCTTCCCGCTCGTTTATCGGAATCAGGTGATTCAAGCGCCTGGTGTTTCGTTTCGAAACCGCCGTTCCGACTAATCAACTTGAACAAGTTTTTGCCATAATAAAATTTGACCTAGTTTCAACTGCTAGAACCGAGTTGTTTTCTTCCGCCGTTTGTTTTCTGTTTCTTTGTTCGGTTCGTTCTTTCTTTGCAACCGGAGTTCTTAAGTTGAACTTTCTGGTTCGTTCTCTTGTTTGAGTTTTACCTGTGCATTAGATGAGTACTTATTGTGTGCTTGTTGTTTGTCTGCGATAAATTACCCGGATTGCGCCGCTTGTTACTTCGAAACCCTAGGTCTCGCGGATCATCAGCAAGGCAAGTAACACTTTGATCATACCTTTTCTACAACCCACATTTATTGCATTAGATCAATCCTCTCACATTGCATTATTAGGATCTAATTAAATTGTGGGATGGGAAGTAGATGAGGTAGTACCTATCACCTGTATTATTATGAAACCTTTGGGAGTTACTTCTACGTTTGCTTATTATGCCATGCTATGCTAGTAGACGTGGATTGGGTGAGTGATATCCATGACAGATGTGAGATTGTTAATTTAATGGTTTACCTAAGGTGGCAACTTAAACACACATCTGGGTGGATTGAGGCACCTGATGTCTATCAGGACTTGCCTGTTTTTATTTCGGACCGCCACCCAGGCTCAAAGGGATCATAAGATCATTCATGCTAGTAACTTCCGTGTGCAGCCACAAGCCATTATGGGCTCTGGCATAGTTAATTAAGTCGTGCGAACTCTTACGGGTAGACTAGCAGATGTAGGGGAAAGTAGGTGTACCGGTCTACCCACTTGTAAGGTGCTAGCGCTTCTGAAAGACTGTGTCTCGGTCATCCGTCTTCTCAAACACCATGTAGTGCGAGAAACCAAACGGATGCGATCGAGTCTTGTGGGGAAAAGTGCGCAAACCTCTGCAGAGTGTACAAACTAATCATGATTAGCTGTGTCCCCGGTTATGGACAACTTGAGTATCTAGTACTTGAATATCATGTGAATCTCAACATGTTACTTCTAATTAATGTTGTTGGGTTTTAATTGTTCACTTAATTGGGATCGGAATGCTGTCAACCATTCTCGATGTTTAACAACTACCATGATAGTTAAATAAATTTATTCCTTTGCAGTAGGGAAAAACTGGCTTTACGCAAAACTGTAACCATAGAGCTTTCCACCAGCCATATATGCATATAGTATAGCTGTTTCATTCCATTACTCTCTATGTGTTACATTGCCAGCATATGCCATGTGCTGACCCGTTTTCGGGCTGCAACTTCTCATGTTGCAGACTTTTCAGACGACGAGTAAGGTGCTTTTAGGTCGTGGTTCTATACTCAGTGATGCCGTTGGAGTTGATGGACCCATTTATCTTCCGAGTCTTCCGCTGTTATCGTTATTAGATGGCCTTAAGCCATTTTTATTGTAATAAAGTTCTCTTTGAGACAAGATGTAATAAGTGTGTGATTGACACTCTGCTATAAATCCTTCGATGTACTGTATGGTGTCAGCATTACTGATCCAGGGATGACACCGGAGCACAGTAGACTTGATCCATTCGGGTCGGGTCGCCACACCGATGGAAGTGGACGAAAGAGGGGATGCCTTCCTGGGCATCCCCAAGCTTTGACTTTTTGGTGTCCTTGGATTATCTTGGGGGTGCCATGGGCATCCCCAAGCTTAGGCTCTTGCCACTTCTTGTTCCATAATCCATCACAAGAATTCACCCAAAACTTGAAAACTTCACAACACAAAACTTAAAGTAGAAAACTCGTGAGCTCCGTTAGCGAAAGAAAACAAAAGACCATTTCAAGGTACTGTAATGAACTCATTATTTATTTATATTGGTGTTAAACCTACTGTATTCCAACTTCTCTATGGATTATAAATTATTTTACTAGCCATAGATTCATCAAAATAAGCAAACAACACACGAAAAACAGAATCTGTCAAAAACAGAACAGTCTGTAGTAATCTGTAGATAGCGCAAGATCTGGAACCCCAAAAATTCCAAACAAATTGCTGGACGTGAGTAATTTATCTATTAATCATCTGCAAAAACAATTAACTAAATATCACTCTTCAAATAAAAATGACAGCAGTTCTCCTGAGTGCTAAAGTTTCTGTTTTTTACAGCAAGTTCAACAAGACTTTTCCCAAGTCTTCCCAACGGTTCTACTTGGCACAAACACTAATTAAACACAAAAAAACACAACCAAAACAGGGGCTAAATAATTTATTTATTACTAAGCAGGAGCCAAAAGCAAGGAATAAAAATAAAATTGGGTTGCCTCCCAACAAGTGCTATCATTTAACGCCCCTAGCTAGGCATAAAAGCGAGGATAGATCTAGGTATTGCCATCTTTGGTAGGCAATCCATAAGTGGCTCTCATGATAGTTTCATATAGCAATTTATTTTCTTTCTTGGAAAGTGTTCCATTCCCTTTTTTAATGGAAATTGAAATCTAATATTCCCTTCCTTCATATCAATAATCGCACCAACCGTTCTAAGGAAAGGTCTACCAAGAATAATATGGCAAGAAGGATTGCAATCTATATCATGAACAATGAAATCTACAGGCACATAATTCCTATTTGCAACAATAAGAACATCATTAATCCTTCCCATAGGTTTCTTTATAGTGGAATCCGCAAGATGCAAGTTTAGAGAGCAATCAAGAAAATTACGGAAATCTAGCAAATCACACAAAGTCTTGGGAATAGTGGAGACACTAGCACCCAAATCACACAAAGCATAAAACTCATGATCTTTAATTTTAATTTTAATAGTTGGTTCCCACTCATCATAGAGTTTTCTAGGGACAGAAACTTTCAACTCAAGTTTTTCTTCATAAGATTGCATCAAGGCATCAACAATATGTTCGGTGAAGGCTTTTTTTGACTATAAGCATGTGGAGAATTTAGCACGGATTGCAACAAGGAAATACAATCAATTAAAGAGCAATTTTTATAATTAAATTCCTTGAAATCCAATATAGTGGGTTTAGCAACATCTAGATTTTTTTCTTTCAATCCCACATCAATTTCATCATTAAGATCTAAATACTCCGAATTTTTAGAACGCCTTCTAGGTAAAGGAAGATCATATTCAGTTTCATCAAGATTCATATTGCAAAACAAAGATTTAATAGGGGACACATCAATAACTTTTAGATCTTCATCTTGATTTTCATAGGTATTGGAAGAACACGCTTTAATAAAGGCATCTTTGGTAGCACGCTTCCTAGCGGTTCTTTCCTTGCACTCATCAATGGAAATTCTCATGGCTTTGAGAGACTCATTGATATCATGCTTAGGAGGAATAGATCTAAGCTTTAAAGAATCAATATCAAGAGAAATTCTATCAACGTTTCTAGCCAAATCATCAACTTTAAGAAATTTCTCTTCAAGAAAAGCATTAAAATTCTTTTGTGATTCATAAACTCTTTAACACTAGTCTCAAATTCAGAGGGCATCTTATTATAATTTCCATAAGAGTTGTTGTAGGAATTCCCATAATTATTAGAAGGATTACTAGGATATGGCCTAGGATTAAAATTCCCTCTATAAGTGTTATTACCAAAATTATTCCTACCAACAAAATTCACATCCATAGATTCATTATTATTCTCAATCAAAGTAGACAAAGGCATATCATTAGGATCAGAAGAAACACTCTTAGTAGCAAATAATTTCATAAGTTCATCCATCTTTCCACTCAACACATTGATTTCTTCTATCACATGCACTTTTTTACTAGAAGATCTTTCAGTATGCCATTGAGAATAATTAACCATAATATTATCTAGGAGTTTAGTAGCATCTCCTAAAGTGATTTCCATAAAAGTGCCTCCCACGGCCGAATCCAAAAGATTTCTAGAAGCAAAATTCAATCTGGCATAAAAATTCTGTATAATCATCCACAAATTCAAACCATGAGTAGGGCAATTACGTATCATTAATTTCATTCTCTCCCAAGCTTGTGCAACATGTTCATGATCAACTTGTTTAAAGTTCATAATATCATTTCTAAGAGAGATGATCTTAGCGGGAGGAAAATACTTAGATATAAAAGCATCTTTGCACTTGTTCCATGAATCAATACTATTTTTAGTCAAAGACGAAAACCAAGCTTTAGCACGATCTCTAAGCAAAAAAGGAAATAACTTCAATTTAACGACATCATTATCGACATCTTTTTTCTTTTGCATATCACATAAATCAACTAAGCTATTCAGATGAGTAGCGACATCTTCACTAGGAAGGCCGGCGAATTGATCTTTCATAACAAGATTCAACAAAGCAACATTGATTTCACAAGATTCAGTATTAGCAAGAGGAGCAATCGGAGTGCTAAGGAAGTCATTATTATTGGTATTGGTGAAGTCACACAATCTGGTAATATCTTGAGCCATCGCAACAAACAAGCAATCTAACACACGAGAAAACAAGAGCGAGCGGGCAAAAAAGGAAAATAGAGAGGGAGGATAGAGAGAGAGAGAGGGTGAATAAAAGGGCAAGGGTAAAGTGGGGGAGAGGAAAACGAGAGGCAAATGGCGAATAATGTAATGCGAGAGGTAGGGATTGTGATGGGTACTTGGTATGTTGACTTTTTGCGTAGACTCCGCGGCAATGGCGCCAGAAATCCTTCTTGCTACGTCTTGAGCTTGTGTTGGTTTTCCCCGAAGAGGGAGGGATGATGCAGCTGAGTAGCGTAAGTATTTCCCTCAGTTTTTGAGAACCAAGATATCAATCCAGTAGGAGGCCACGCTCAAGTCCCTCGTACCTGCACAAAAATATTTCTACTCGCAACCAACGCGATTAGGGCTTGTCAATCCCTTCACGGTCACTTACAAGAGTGAGATCTGATAGATATAATATTTTTGGTATAAAGATGCAAAGTGAAAAGTAAAGGCAAAGTAAAAAATCAAAACAAGATTAAAGTGATGGAGATTGATATGATGAGAATAGACCCGGGGGCCATAGGTTTCACTAGTGGCTTCTCTCAAGAGCATAAGTATTCTACGGTGGGTGAACAAATTACTGTTGAGCAATTGACAGAATTGAGCATAGTTATGAGAATATCTAGGCATGATCATGTATATAGGCATCACATCCGTGACAAGTAGACCGAAACGATTCTGCATCTACTACTATTACTCCACTCATCGACTGCTATCCAGCATGCATCTAGAGTATTAAGTTAAAAACAGAGTAACGCCTTAAGCAAGATGAGATGATGTAGAGAGATAAATTCATGCAATATGAAATAAACCCCATCTTGTTATCCTCGATGGCAACGATGCAATATGTGCCTTGCTGCCCCTTCTGTCACTGGGAAAGGACACCGCAAGATCGAACCCAAAGCTAAGCACTTCTCCCATGGCAAGAACTACCAATCTAGTTGGCCAAACCAAACGGATAATTCGAAGAGACTTGCAAAGATAACCAATCATACATAAAAGTATTCAGAGAAGATTCAAATATTATTCATAGATAGACTTGATCATAAACCCACAATTCATCGGTCTCAACAAACACACCGCAAAAAGAAGATTACATCGAATAGATCTCCACAAGAGAGGGGGAGAACTTTGTATTGAGATCCAAAAAGAGAGAAGAAGCCATCTAGCTACTAACTATGGACCTGAAGGTCTGAGGTAAAATACTCACACTTCATCGGAGAGGCCATGATGATGTAGAAGCCCTCCGTGATGACGGCCCTCTTCCGGCGGAGCTCCGGAACAAGCCCCAAGATGGGATCTCGTGGATACAGAAAGTTGCGGCGGTGGAATTAGGTTTTTGGTTCTTGTTCTGATCGTTTGGGGGTACGTATGTATATATAGGAGGAAGGAGTACGTCGGTGGAGCACCGCGGGGCCCACGAGACAGGGCGCGCGCCCTAGGGGGGCGCCCCCACCCTCGTGACCTCATCTTTGACTCCTTGGAGTAGGGTCCAAGTCTCCTGGATCACGTTCATTGAGAAAATCACGTTCCCGAAGGTTTTATTCCGTTTGGACTCCGTTTGATATTCTGTTTCTTCGAACTCTGAAATAGGCAAAATACAACAATTCTGGGCTGGGCCTCCGGTTAATAGGTTAGTCCCAGAAATAATATATAAGTGGAAAATAAAGCCCAATATAGTCCAAAACAGTAGATAATATAGCATGGAGCAATCAAAAATTATAGATACGCTAGAGATGTATCAGGGGGGTACGTGGATATATATAGGAGGAAGAAGTACGTCGGTGGAGCAACGGAGGGCTCACGAGGGTGTAGGGCGTGCCCAGGGGGGTAGGCGCGCCCCCTGCCTCGTGCCTTCCTCCCTTGTTTCTTGATAGCCACTCCAAGTCTCCTGGATCACGCTTGTTGAGAAAATCATGTTCCCGAAGGTTTCATTCTGTTTGGACTCCGTTTGATATGCCTTTTCATTGAAACCCTAAAATAGGCAAAAAAAAAACAGCAATTCGGGTTGGGCCTCCGGTTAGTAGGTTAGTCCCAAAAATGATATAAAAGTGTAAAATAAAGCCCACTAACATCCAAAATAGATAATATAATAGCATGGAGCAATCAAAAATTATAGATACGTTGAAGATGTATCAGCCACACGAGGAAGGATCGAGTCCATAATGATGATATACAAGATAGAGTTGGGGTAGCACCAATTGAAGAGAAGCTTGTCCAACATCGTCTGAGATGGTTTGGGAATATTCAGGGCAGGCCTCGAGAAGCTCCAGTGCATAGCGGACGGCTAAAGCGTGCAGAGAATGTCAAGAGAGGGTGGGGTAGACCGAATTTGACATGGGAGGAGTCTGTTAAGAGAGACCTGAAGGATTGGAGTATCACCAAAGAGCTAGCTATGGACAGGGGGTGCATGGAAGCTTGCTATCCATGTGCCAGAGCCATGAGTTGGTTGCGAGATCTTATGGGTTTCACCTCTAGCCTACCCCAACTTATTTGGGACTAAAGTCTTTATTGTAGTAGGTGTTGATAGAAAATAATGTACTGATGTGGAAGTGTCATGTATGCATTATAACAATCTTGGCCACATTTAGATATCACACATTTATAGATATTTTGAATTGCTATAACAATAAAATGAGCATGTTACATTTGTCGATATTCTGTACATGCATGAGTAGAATTTGGCTATAACTAAATGTTCTTTCTGAAGTACAATCAAGAACCTTCAAACCTGAAAGAAAGATACATGAC
Source organism: Triticum urartu (assembly GCF_056163025.1). Taxonomy (NCBI): domain Eukaryota; kingdom Viridiplantae; phylum Streptophyta; class Magnoliopsida; order Poales; family Poaceae; genus Triticum; species Triticum urartu. The sequence goes on from NC_141875.1 coordinate 81,663,314, forward strand.
ATGAAGCCCTCAAATCACAGAAAAAGGGAAACTTAGCATCCAAAGTTTGTTCTCGCCCTCCAATTCAGTGTAAATGCTGCCAGAAATGTTAGATGTATATCATATGAAACAAAATGAAAATGTTGTCAGTAACTATTTGGGGGAAGAGGGATCACACTTGAAACAATATCCTCGTTAATCTGTCTATTTGTGTGCTCTTAATTTTATTTATTGTTACTCGTTATGTCTGTGATGATATAAAACTTGAAACCGAAAATGGTAGTTTGAGCTTTGCTGACAAAACTATCTGGAAAGAATAGCTAATCAGAGAAAATAAATTAAAAAATGCATCAAGATTAGATAATCGAATGGGTGGTCTGCTTTACCTGGTCCTTGATATGTGAAGTAACCATTAGGAGCTCCTTGTGTGCAGAAAAAGTGCAGAAAATCTAAGCAAGATAACATAGCCTACTAACTTTATCTAATGGAAAAGTGGAAGCAAATTGAAGGGTTCCTTTGAGCAGATTGCACATCAAAGATATGTGTGATGTTGAACTAAAATGTAGCATGCAGAACGTATATGCATTCTTTGGTGTAAAAAATCTTGTGAATCATATTTCATCTCATTTTAGCCTCTTTCTGAGTTCGCGCGAAAGAATTAAAATTCAATCCATGATTGAGTGGATGAGTCCATGCATAAATCAGTAAGGAAACTCACTATTTGTTGATTTAGATCTTCGGTACAAATGCCTATCAAAATAAATAAAATTAAACTCTTCCTTTTCAAAAAAGGTTAGGCTCAACCAATTCAAGCAAGATGCATTTGGTTACGATCAGAAAACACACACTATTGTGCCTTTAAATTATTATCCAATAATACAACACTAAGCAATGCAAAGAAAAGGCATATAAACTTGCCTTTGTGGCATAAGAATAAAGTAGTTGGAAGGACACAACAGACATACTCACCGAATTGATCGCAATTCTACAACACTGAGAAACTGCATAAATGTTACAACACTTGCCTTTGTGAGGGGTACTTCATAGTTTCACGCTCATTAGCTTTGCATTAGACATGATTGAATGGAACAGTGGATGCAAGCCAAAATGGCATTATGCTAGTTTACTCTTTCTGAAACTCTTCTAATAATGTTGGCCTCAACATCACACGAGCTAGCTAACCGAGTTTTGCACTTCCGCAGAAGGGAAAACCATGGTATATCCATCAGGCAACAACATCAGTACAACTACAATTACAAAGTAATGCATCTAAATAATATACTTCCAATCCCTTGGTGCCCTAGATCCATAAACAAAATTGAAGGGTGGATGCGAGGCCAATTATAATGACTGAGCAATGAGCCCCTACCTTGGTTACAATCGGCTGAAGGTCTGAACAGGTCAACAACGCCGTGTTGTTTGTCAGGCACGGTTGTGGTAGCACCTTCAGGAGGCCAAAAGTATCGTGGAAGATCGAGTATGGGCATGCCAGAGAGAGGAGGCTCTAGTTGGGCATAGGTCAGAGGATCCACTTGCGCTGGAGGTTGTGCCGCTGACGGGGGCCCGGGAGTCATCGCGCATGGAGGTAGCCCAAGTTGGTCGTGCCTAAACTGTAGGGTACCGGAAAGGTTCCGATGCGTGCCTGGTACTTTCATCGTGGATCTGTGTGAAGGAAATATGCCCTAGAGGAAATAATAAAGTTGTTATTTGTATTTCCTTATATCATGATAAATGTTTATTATTCATGCTAGAATTGTATTAACCGGAAACTTAGTACATGTGTGAATACATAGACAAACAGAGTGTCACTAGTCTGCCTCTACTTGACTAGCTCGTTGAATCAATGATGGTTATGTTTCCTAACCATAGACATGAGTTGTCATTTGATTAACAGGATCGCATCATTAGATAATGATGTGATTGACTTGACCCATCTGTTAGCTTAGCACGATGATCGTTTAGTTTGTTGCTATTGCTTTCTCCATAACTTATACATGTTCCTATGACTATGAGATCATGCAAGTCCCGAATACCGGAGGAACACTTAGTGTGCTATCAAATGTCACAACGTAACTAGGTAACTATAAAGATGCTCTACAAGTGTCTCCGATGGTGTTTGTTGAGTTGGCATAGATTGAGATTAGGATTTGTCACTCCGAGTATCGGAGAGGTATCTATGGGCCCTCTCGGTAGTTCACATCACTATAAGCCTTGCAAGCAATGTGCTAATGAGTTAGTTACAGGATGATGCATTACGGAACGAGTAAAGAGAGTTGCCGGTAACGAGATTGAACTAGGTATTGAGATACCGACGATCGAATCTCGGGCAAGTAACATACCGATGAAAAAGGGAACAACGTATATCGTTATGCGGTTTGACCGATAAAGATCTTCGAAGAATATGTGGGATCCAATATGAACATCCTGGTTCCGCTATTGGTTATTGACCGGAGACGTGTCTCGGTCATGTCTACATAGTTCTCAAACCCGTAGGGTCCGCACACTTAACATTCGGTGACGATCGATATTATGAGTTTATATGTTTTGATGTACCGAAGGTAGTTCGGAGTCCCAGATATGCTCACGGACATGAAGAGGAGTCTCGAAATGGTCGAGACATAAAGATTGATATATTGGATGACTATATTCGGACACCGGATGAGTTTCGGGGGTCACCGGATAATTATCGGAGTGCAGGGGGGCTATCGGAACCCCCCGGGGGACTAATGAGCCAACATGGGCCTTAGTGGAGAGAGAGAGGGCCGGCCAAGGTAGGGTCGGGCGCCCCTCCCCCTCTAGTCTGAATTGGACTAGGGAAGGGGGGCGGCGCCCCCTTTCATTCTCTTCTCTCCCTCTCCTTCCTTCCCCCTTCCTCCTCCTAGTTGGACTAGGAAAGGGGGAGTCCTACTCCTACTAGGAGGAGGACTCCTCCCCTCCTTGGCGTGCCTCCAAGGGCCGGCAAGCCTCCCCCCTTGCTCCTTTATATACGGGGGCAGGGGGCACCCTAGAACACACAAGTTGATCATTGATCCCCTAGTCGTATGCGGTGCCCCCCTCCACCATAATCCACTTCAGGCATATCATCGTAGTGCTTAGGCGAAGCCCTGTGACGGTAGAATCATCATCACCGTCATCGCGCCGTCGTGCTGACAAAGCTCTCCGTCGACCCTCAGCTGGATTGAGAGTTCTTGGGACGTCACCGAGCCGAACATGTGCAGATCGCGGAGGTGCCGTACTTTCGATACTGGGATCGGTCGGATCGTGAAGATGTACAACTACATCAACCGCGTTGTCATAACACTTCCGCTTACGGTCTACGAGGGTACGTGGATAACACTCTTCCCCTCTCATTTCTATGCATCACCACGATAGATCTTGCGTGTGCATAAGGATTTTTTTTGAAATTACTGCGTTCCCCAACAGTGGCATCTGAGCCAGGTCTATGCGTAGAACACAAAGAAGTTGTGGGCGTGGGTATATACATATTGCTTGCCGTCACTAGTTGATTCTTTATTCAGCGGTATTGTTGGATGAAGCGGCCCAGATCGACATTACGGTGTACGCTTACGCGAGACTGGTTCTACGGACGTGCTTCGCACACAGGTGGCTGGTGGGTGTCAGTTTCTCCAACTTTATTTGAATCGGATTCAATGAACAGGGTTCTTTCTGAAGATCAAAAAGCAATCACTATACCGCGTTGTGGTTTTCGTTGTGTAGGTAAGAACGGTTCTTGCTCAGCCCGTAGCAGCCACGTAAAACTTGCAACAACAAAGTAGAGGACGTCTAACTTGTTTTTGCAGGGCATGTTGTGATGTTATATGGTCAAGACATGATTCTAAATTTTATTGTATGAGATGATCATGTTTTGTAACACAGTTATCGGCAACTGGCAGGAGCCATATGGTTGTTGCTTTATTGTATGAATTGCAATCTCCATCTAATTGCTTTACTTTATCTCTAAGCGGTAGCGATAGTCGTAGAAGCAATAGTTGGCGAGACGAGAACGATGCTTCGACGAAGAACAAGGTGTCAAGCTGGTGACGATGGTTATCATGACGATGCTTTGGAGATGGAGATCAAAGGCACACGATGATGATGGCCATATCATATCACTTCTATTGATTGCATGTGATGTTTATCCTTTATGCATCTTATTTTTCTTAGTTTGGCGGTAGCATTATAAGATGATTTCTCACTAAATTTCATGGTACAAGTGTTCTCCCTGAGTATGCACCATTGCTACAGTTCGTCGTGCCGAGACACCACGTGATGATCGGGTGTGATAAGCTCTACATTCACATACGACGGGTGCAAGCCAGTTTTGCACACCCGGAATACTCAGGTTAAACTTGACGAGCCTAGCATATGCAGATATGGCCTTGGAACACTGAGACCGAAAGGTCGAGCGTGAATCATAGAGTAGATATGATCAACATGGTGATGTTCACCATTGAAAACTACTCCATCTCACGTGATGATCGAACATGGTTTAGTTGATATGGATCACGTGATCACTTAGATGATTAGAGAGATGTCTATCTAATTGGGAGTTCTTAAGTAATTTGATTAATTGAACTTTAATTTATCATGAACTTAGTACCTGATAGTATTTTGCATGTCTATGTTGTTGTAGATAGATGGCCCGTGCTGTTGTTCCATTGAATTTTAATGCGTTCCTAGAGAAAGCTAAGTTGAAAGATGATGGTAGAAAGTACACGGACTGGGTCCATAACTTGAGGATTATCCTCATTGCTACACAGAAGAATTGCATCATGGAAGCACCGCTAGGTGACAAACCTGCTGTAGGAGCAATGCCAGATGTTGTGAACACCTGGCAGACCAAAGCTGATGACTACTTGATAGTTCAGTGTGCCATGCTTTACGGCTTAGAACTGGGACTTCAACGACGTTTTGAACGTCATGGAGCATATGAGATGTTCCAGGAGTTGAAGATAATATTTCAAGCAAATGCCCGGATTGAGAGATATGAAGTCTCCAATAAGTTCTACAGCTGCAAAATGGAGGAGAATAGTTCTGTCAGTGAACATATACTCAGAATGTGTGGGTACCACAACCACTTGACTCAGCTCGGAGTTAATCTTCCTAATGATAGTGTCACTGACAGAGTTCTTCGATCACTGCCACCAAGATACAAGAGCTTCATGATGAACTATAATATGCAAGGGATGGATAAAACGATTCCTAAGCTCTTCGCAATGCTAAAGGCTGCGGAGGTAGAAATAACGAAGGAGCATCAAGTGTTGATGGTCAACAAGACCACCAATTTCAAGAAAAAGGGTAAAGGGAAGAAGGGGAACTTCAAGAAGAACAGCAAGCCTGTTGCTGCTCAAGTGAAGAAACCCAAGTCTGGACCTAAGCCTGAGACTGAGTGCTTCCACTGCAAAGGGACTGGTCACTGGAAGCGGAACTGCCCCAAGTATTTGGCGAAAAAGAAGGATGGCAAAGTGAAAGGTATATTTGATATACATGTTATTGATGTGTACCTTACTAATGCTTGCAGTAGTGCCTGGGTATTTGATATTGGTTCAGTTGCTAACATTTGCAAGTCGAAATAGGGGCTACGAATTAAGCGAAGATTGTCTAAGGACGAGGTGACGATGCGCGTGGGAAATGGTTCCAAAGTCGATGTGATCGCCGTCGGCACGCTACCTCTACATCTACCTTCGAGATTAGTTTTAGACCTAAATAATTGTTATTTGGTGCCAGCGTTGAGCATGAACATTATATCTGGATCTTGTTGGATGCGAGACAGTTATTCATTTAAATCAGAGAATAATGGTTGTTATATTTATATGAGTAATATCTTTTATGGTCATGCACCCTTAATGAGTGGTCTATTTTTACTAAATCTTGATAGTAGTGATACACATGTTCATAGTATTGAAGGCAAAAGATGCAGAGTTGATAATGATAGTGCAACTATTTGTGGCACTGCCATTTGGGTCATATTGGTGTAAAGCGCATGAAGATACTCCATTCTGATGGACTTATGGAATCACTTGATTATGAATCACTTGGTACTTGCGAACCATGCCTCATGGGCAAGATGACTAAAACTCCGTTCTCCGGAACAGTGAAGCGAGCAACAGAGTTATTGGAAATCATACATACTGATGTATGTGGTCCAATGAACATTGAGGCTCACGGCGGATATCATTATTTTCTCACCTTCACAGATGATTTGAGCAGATATGGGTATATCTACTTAATGAAACAAAGTCTGAAACATTTGAAAAGTTCAAAGAATTTTAGAGTGAAGTGGAAAATCATCATAACAAAGAAAATAAAGTTTCTACGATCCGATCGTGGAGGAGAATATTTGAGTTACGAGTTTGGTCTTCATTTGAAACAATGCGGAATAGTTTCGCAACTCACGCCACCCAGAACACCACGGCGTAATGGTGTGTCTGAACGTCGTAATCGTACTTTAATAGATATGGTGCGATCTATGATGTCTCTTACTGATTTACCGCTATCGTTTTGGGTTATGCTTTAGAGATAGATACATTCACGTTAAATAGGGCACCATCTAAATCCGTTGAGACGACACCTTATGAACTCTGGTTTAGCAGGAAACCCAAGTTGTCGTTTCTTAAAGTTTGGGGCTGTGATGCTTATGTGAAGAAACTTCAACCTGATAAGCTCGAACCCAAATCGGAGAAATGTGTCTTCATAGGATACCCAAAGGAGACTGTTGGGTACACCTTCTATCACAGATCCGAAGGCAAGATATTCGTTGCTAAGAATGGATCCTTTCTAGAGAAGGAGTTTCTCTCGAAAGAAGTGAGTGGGAGGAAAGGAGAACTTGATGAGGTAATTGTACCTGCTCCCTTATTGAAAAGTAGTTCATCACTGAAATCAGTTCTAGTGATTCCTACACCAGTAAGTGAGGAAGCTAATGATGATGATCATGAAACTTCTGATCAAGTTACTACCGAACCTCGTAAGTCAACCAGAGTGAGATCCGCACCAGAGTGGTTCAGTAATCCTGTTCTGGACGTCATGTTACTTGACCATGACGAACCTACGTACTATGAGGATGGTGACTTGCATTCGTAAGGTGGCCTCGGAGGAGTTTGGAGTGTCCAGGGGAAGGAGAAGCGAAGATAAGGATACCTGGTGGCGGAATGATGATGTCCAGAAGGCGATTAAAGAGAAGAAAGATTGCTTCAGACGCCTATACCTGGATAGGAGTGCAGACAACATAGAGAAGTACAAGATGGCGAAGAAGGCTGCAAAGCGAGCTGTCGGTGAAGCAAGGGGTTGGGCATATGAGGACCTCTACCAATGGTTAGGCACGAAGGAAGGCGAAAGGGGCATCTATAAGATGGCCAAGATCCGAGAGAGGAAGATGAGGGATATTGGCCAAGTCAAATGCATCAAGGATGAAGCAGGCCAACTCTTGGTGAAGGACGAGGAGATTAAGCATAGATGGCGGGAGTAGTTTGACAAGCTATTCAATGGGGAGAATGAGAGTTCTACCATTGAACTGGACGACTCCTTTGATGAGACTAGCATGCGTTTTGTGTGGAGAATCCAGGAGTCTGAGGTCAAGGAGGCTTTAAAAAGGATGAAAGGAGGCAAGGCGATGGGCCCTGATTGTATCCCCATTAAGGTGTGGAAAGGTCTCGGGGACATAGCGATAGTATGGCTAGCCAAGCTTTTCAACCTCATTTTTCGGGCAAACAAGATGCTAGAAGAATGAATACGGAGTATATTAGTACCAATCTTCAAGAACAAGGGGGGTGTTCAAAGTTGTACTAATTACCGTGGAATTAACCTGATGAGCCATACAATGAAGCTATGGGAGAGAGTCATTGAGCACCACTTAAGAAGAATGACAAGCGTGACCAAAAATCAGTTTGGTTTCATGCCTAGGAGGTCGACCATGGAAGCCATTTTCTTGGTACGACAACTTATGGGGAGATATAGGGAGCAAAAGAAGGACTTGCATATGGTGTTCATTGACTTGGAGAAGGCTTATGATAAGATATCGTGGAATGTCATGTGGTGGGCCTTGGAGAAACACAAAGTCCCAACAAAGTACATTACCCTCATCATGGACATGTACGATAATGTTGTGACAAGTGTTCGAACAAGTGATGTCAACACTGATGACTTCCCGATTAAGATAGGACTGCATCAGGTGTCAGCTTTGAGCCCTTATCTTTTTGCATTGGTGATGGATGAGGTCACAAGGGATATACAAGGAGATATCCCATGGTGTATGCTCTTTGCGGATGATGTGGTGCTAGTTGACGATAGTCGGACGGGGGTAAATAGGAAGTTAGAGTTATGGAGACAAACTTTGGAATCGAAAGGGTTTAGGCTTAGTAAAGTAAAACCGAGTACATGATGTACGGTTTCAGTACTACTAGGTGTGAGGAGGAGGAGGTTAGCCTTGATGGCCAGGTGGTACCCCGGAAGGACACCTTTTGGGTATTTGGGGTCAATGCTGCAGGAGGATGGGGTATTGATGAAGATGTGAACCATCGAATCAATGCTGGATGGATGAAGTGGCGCCAAGCTTCGTGCATTCTCTATGACAAGAGAGTGCCATAAAAGCTAAAAGGCAAGTTCTACAGGATGGCGGTTCGACCCGCAATGTTGAATGGCGCTGAGTGTTGGCTGACTCAAAGGCGACATGTTCAACAGTTACGTGTGGTGGAGATGTGTATGTTGAGATGGGTGTGTGGCCACACAAGGAAGGATCGAGTCCGTAATGATGATATACAAGATAGAGTTGGGGTAGCACCAATTGAAGAGAAGCTTGTCCAACATCGTCTGAGATGGTTTGGGAATATTCAGGGCAGGCCTCGAGAAGCTCCAGTGCATAGCGGACGGCTAAAGCGTGCAGAGAATGTCAAGAGAGGGTGGGGTAGACCGAATTTGACATGGGAGGAGTCTGTTAAGAGAGACCTGAAGGATTGGAGTATCACCAAAGAGCTAGCTATGGACAGGGGGTGCATGGAAGCTTGCTATCCATGTGCCAGAGCCATGAGTTGGTTGCGAGATCTTATGGGTTTCACCTCTAGCCTACCCCAACTTATTTGGGACTAAAGGCTTTATTGTAGTAGGTGTTGATAGAAAATAATGTACTGATGTGGAAGTGTCATGTATGCATTATAACAATCTTGGCCACATTTAGATATCACACATTTATAGATATTTTGAATTGCTATAACAATAAAATGAGCATGTTACATTTGTCGATATTCTGTACATGCATGAGTAGAATTTGGCTATAACTAAATGTTCTTTCTGAAGTACAATCAAGAACCTTCAAACCTGAAAGAAAGATACATGACATGAAGCCCTCAAATCACAGAAAAAGGGAAACTTAGCATCCAAAGTTTGTTCTCGCCCTCCAATTCAGTGTAAATGCTGCCAGAAATGTTAGATGTATATCATATGAAACAAAATGAAAATGTTGTCAGTAACTATTTGGGGGAAGAGGGATCACACTTGAAACAATATCCTCGTTAATCTGTCTATTTGTGTGCTCTTAATTTTATTTATTGTTACTCGTTATGTCTGTGATGATATAAAACTTGAAACCGAAAATGGTAGTTTGAGCTTTGCTGACAAAACTATCTGGAAAGAATAGCTAATCAGAGAAAATAAATTAAAAAATGCATCAAGATTAGATAATCGAATGGGTGGTCTGCTTTACCTGGTCCTTGATATGTGAAGTAACCATTAGGAGCTCCTTGTGTGCAGAAAAAGTGCAGAAAATCTAAGCAAGATAACATAGCCTACTAACTTTATCTAATGGAAAAGTGGAAGCAAATTGAAGGGTTCCTTTGAGCAGATTGCACATCAAAGATATGTGTGATGTTGAACTAAAATGTAGCATGCAGAACGTATATGCATTCTTTGGTGTAAAAAATCTTGTGAATCATATTTCATCTCATTTTAGCCTCTTTCTGAGTTCGCGCGAAAGAATTAAAATTCAATCCATGATTGAGTGGATGAGTCCATGCATAAATCAGTAAGGAAACTCACTATTTGTTGATTTAGATCTTCGGTACAAATGCCTATCAAAATAAATAAAATTAAACTCTTCCTTTTCAAAAAAGGTTAGGCTCAACCAATTCAAGCAAGATGCATTTGGTTACGATCAGAAAACACACACTATTGTGCCTTTAAATTATTATCCAATAATACAACACTAAGCAATGCAAAGAAAAGGCATATAAACTTGCCTTTGTGGCATAAGAATAAAGTAGTTGGAAGGACACAACAGACATACTCACCGAATTGATCGCAATTCTACAACACTGAGAAACTGCATAAATGTTACAACACTTGCCTTTGTGAGGGGTACTTCATAGTTTCACGCTCATTAGCTTTGCATTAGACATGATTGAATGGAACAGTGGATGCAAGCCAAAATGGCATTATGCTAGTTTACTCTTTCTGAAACTCTTCTAATAATGTTGGCCTCAACATCACACGAGCTAGCTAACCGAGTTTTGCACTTCCGCAGAAGGGAAAACCATGGTATATCCATCAGGCAACAACATCAGTACAACTACAATTACAAAGTAATGCATCTAAATAATATACTTCCAATCCCTTGGTGCCCTAGATCCATAAACAAAATTGAAGGGTGGATGCGAGGCCAATTATAATGACTGAGCAATGAGCCCCTACCTTGGTTACAATCGGCTGAAGGTCTGAACAGGTCAACAACGCCGTGTTGTTTGTCAGGCACGGTTGTGGTAGCACCTTCAGGAGGCCAAAAGTATCGTGGAAGATCGAGTATGGGCATGCCAGAGAGAGGAGGCTCTAGTTGGGCATAGGTCAGAGGATCCACTTGCGCTGGAGGTTGTGCCGCTGACGGGGGCCCGGGAGTCATCGCGCATGGAGGTAGCCCAAGTTGGTCGTGCCTAAGCTGTAGGGTACCGGAGGGGTTCCGATGCGTTCCCTAGTACTTTCATCATGGATCTGGGTGAAGGAAATATGCCCTAGAGGCAATAATAAAGTTGTTATTTATATTTCCTTATATCATATGATAAATGTTTATTATTCATGCTAGAATTGTATTAACCGGAAACTTAGTACATGTGTGAATACATAGAGAAACAGAGTGTCACTACTATGCCTCTACTTGACTAGCTCGTTGAATCAATGATGGTTATGTTTCCTAACCATAGACATGAGTTGTCATTTGATTAACAGGATCACATCATTAGAGAATGATGTGATTGACTTGACCCATCCATTTGCTTAGCACGATGATTGTTTAGTTTGTTGCTATTGCTTTCTCCATAACTTACCGATGACAAAGGGAACAACGTATATCGTTATGCGGTTTGACCGATAAAGATCTTCTTAGAATATGTGGGAGCCAATATGAACATCCAGGTTCCGCTATTGGTTATTGACCGGAGACATGTCTCGGTCATGTCTACATAGTTCTCGAACCCGTAGGGTCCACACACTTAACGTTCGGTGACGATCGGTATTATGAGTTGCTGCCTCTTGAGCACTGCGTTGGTTTTCCCCGAAGAGGAAGGGATGATGCAGCAAAGTAGCGTAAGTATTTCCCTCAGTTTTTGAGAACCAGGGTATCAATCCAGTAGGAGGCTACGCACGAGTCCCTCTTACCTGCACAAAACAAATAAATCCTCGCAACCAACGTGAATAGGGGTTGTCAATCCCGACACGGCCGCTTACGAGAGTGAGATCTGATAGATATGATAAGATAATATTTTTGGTATTTTTGTGATAAAGATGCAAAGTAAAATAAAGGCAAAGTAAAAAGCAAAGGAAATAACTAAGTAGTAGGAGATTAATATGATAAAGATAGACCCGGGGGACATAGGTTTCACTAGTGGCTTCTCTCGAGAGCATAAGTATTCTACGGTGGGTGAACAAATTACTGTTGAGCAATTGACAGAATTGAGCATAGTTATGAGAATATCTAGGTATGATCATGTATATAGGCATCACGTCCGAGACAAGTAGACCGACTCCTGCCTGCATCTACTACTATTACTCCACTCATCGACCGCTATCCAGCATGCATCTAGAGTATTAAGTTAAAAACAGACTAACGCCTTAAGCAAGATGACATGATATAGAGGGATAGACTCATGCAATATGATGAAAACCCCATCTTGTTATCCTCGATGGCAACAATACAATACGTGCCTTGCTGCCCCTACTGTCACTGGGAAAGGACACTACAAGATTGAACCCAAAGCTAAGCACTTCTCCCATTGCAAGAAAGATCAATCTAGTAGGCCAAACCAAACTGATAATTCGAAGAGACTTGCAAATATAACGAATCATACATAAAAGAATTCAAAGAAGATTCAAATATTATTCATAGATAGACTTGATCATAAACCCACAATTCATCGATCTCAACAAACACACCGCAAAAGAAGATTACATCAAATAGTTCTCCACAAGAGAGGGGGAGAACATTGTATTGAGATCCAAAAAGAGAGAAGAAGCCATATAGCTAATAACTATGGACCCGTAGGTCTGAGGTGAACTACTCACACTTGATCGGAGAGGCTATGGTGTTGACGTAGAAGCCCTCCGTGATCGATGCCCCCTCCGGCGGAGCTCTGGAACAGGCCCCAAGATGGGATCTCGTGGATACAGAAAGTTGCGGCGGTGGAATTAGGTTTTTGGCTCCGTATCTGATCGTTTGGGGATATATAGGTATATATAGGAGGAAGGAGTACGTCGGTGGAGCAACAGGGGGCCCACGAGGGTGGAGGGCGTGCCTGGGGGGGTAGGCGCGCCCCCTACCTCGTGGCCTCCTCTTTTGTGTCTTGACGTAGGGTCCAAGTCTCCCGGGTCTTGTTTGTTGAGAAAATCACGTTCCCGAAGGTTTCATTCCGTTTGTACTCCGTTTGATATTCCTTTTCTTCGAAACCCTAAAACAGGCAAAAAACAACAATTCTGGGTGGGCCTCCGGTTAATATGTTAGTCCCAAAAATAATATAAAAGTGGATAATAAAGCCCAATAATGTCCAAAACAGTAGATAATATAGCATGGAGCAATCAAAAATTATAGATACGTTGGAGACGTATCAAGCATCCCCAAGCTTAATTCCTGCTCGTCCTTGAGTAGGTAAATGATAAAAACAGAATTTTTTGTTGCGGGGTGCTACTTGGGATAATTTTAATGTAATTCTTCTTAATTGTGGTATGAATATTCAGATCTGAAAGATTCAAGAAAAAAGTTTAATATTGACATAAAAATAATAATACTTCAAGCATACTAACAAAGCAATTATGTCTTCTCAAAATAACATGGCCAAAGAAATTTATCCCTACAAAATCATATAGTCTGGCTATGCTCTATCTTCACCACATAAAATATTTAAATCATGCACAACCCCGATGACAAGCCAAGCAATTGTTTCATACTTTTGACATTCTCAAAACTTTTTCAATTTTCACGCAATACATGAGCGCGAGCCATGGACATAACACTATAGGTGGAATAGAACAGTGGTTGTGGAGAAGACAAAAAGGGGAAGATAGTCTCACATCAACTAGGCGTATCAACGGGCTATGGAGATGCCCATAAATAGATATCAATGTGAGTGAGTAGGGATTGCCATGCAACGGATGCACTAGAGTTGTAAGTATATGAAAGCTCAAAAAGAAACTAAGTGGGTGTGCATCCAACTTGCTTGCTCATGAAGACCTAGGGCGATTTGAGGAAGCCCATCATTGGAATATACAAGCCAAGTTCTATAATGAAAAATTCCCTCTAGTATATGAAAGTGATAACATGAGAGACTCTCTACTATGAATATCATGGTGCTACTATGAATATCATGGTGCTACTATGAAGCACAAGTGTGGTAAAAGGATAGTAACATTGTCCCTTCTCTCTTTTTCTCCCATTTTTCATTTTTTTTCTTTTTATTTTTTTATTTGGGCCTTTTCTCTTTTTTATGGCCTCTTTTCTTTCTTTCTTTTTCGTCCGGAGTCTCATCCCGACTTGTGGGGGAATCATAGTCTCCATCATCCTTTCCTCACTGGGACAATGCTCTAATAATGATGATCATCACACTTTTATTTTTCTTACAACTCAAGAATTACAACTTGATACTTAGAACAAAATATGGCTCTATATGAATGGCTCCGGCGGTGTGCCGGGATATGCAATGAATCAAGAGTGACACGTATGAGAGAATTATGAATGGTGGCTTTGCCACAAATACGATGTCAACTACATGATCATGCTAAGAAATATGACAATGATGGAGTGTGTCATAATAAATGGAACGGTGGAAAGTTGCATGGCAATATATCTTGGAATGTCTATGGAAATGCCATAATAGGTAGGTATGGTGGCTATTTTGAGGAAGATATATGGTGGGTGTATGATACCGGCGAAAGGTGTGCGGTATTAGAGAGGCTAGTAAAGGTGGAATGGTGAGAGTGCGTATAATCTATGGACTCAACATTAGTCATAAAGAACTCATATACTTATTGCAAAAATCTACAATTTATCAAAGCAAAGTATTACGTGCATGCTCCTAGGGGGATAGATTGGTAGGAAAAGACCATCGCTCGTCCCCGACTACCACTCATAAGGAAGACAAACAAAAAATAAATCATGCTTCGACTTCATCACATAACGGTTCACCATACATGCATGCTACAGGAATCACAAACTTTAACACAATTATTTCTCAAATTCACAACTACTCAACTAGCACAACTTTAATATCACCATCTTCATATCTCAAAACAATTATCAAGCATCGAACTTCTCATAGTATTCAACACACTCATAAGAAAGTTTTATTATTAATCTTGTATACCAAGCATATTAGGATTTTAAGCAAATTACCATGCTATTTAAGGACTCTCAAAATAATCCAAGTGAGGCATGAGAGATCAATAGTTTCTATAAAACAAATCCACCACCGTGCTCTAAAAGATATAAGTGAAGTACTAGAGCAAAACTACATAACTCAAAAGATATAAGCGAAGCACATAGAGTATTCTAACAAATTTCAAATCATGTATGGATCTCTCAAAAGGTGTGTAAAGCAAGGATGATTGTGGTAAACTAACAAATAAATAATCAAATCATACAAGACGCTCCAAGCAAAACACATATCATGTGGCGAATAAAAATATAGCTCCAAGTAAAGCTACCGATAGAAGTAGACGAAAGAGGGGATGCCTTCCGGGGCATCCCCAAGCTTTGGCTTTTAGGTGTCCTTAGATTATCTTGGGGGTGCCATGGGAATCCCCAAGCTTAGGCCCTTGCCACTCCTTGTTCCATAATCCATCAAATCTTTACCCAAAACTTGAAAACTTCACAACACAAAACTTAAAGTAGAAAATCTCATGAGCTTCGTTAGCGAAAGAAAACAAAAGACCACTTCAAGATACTGTAATGAACTCATTATTTATTTATATTGGTGTTATATCTACTGTATTCCAACTTCTGTATGGTTTATAAACTATTTTACTAGCCATAGATTCATCAAAATAAGCAAACAACACACGAAAAACCGAATCTGTCAAAAACAGAACAGTCTGTAGTAATCTGTAGCTAGCGCAAGATCTGGAGCCCCAAAAATTCTAAAATAAATTCCTGGGCGTGAGAAATTTATCTATTAATCATCTGAAAAAAGAATTAACTAAATAGAACTTTTAAAATAAAAATGACAGCACTTCTCGTGAGAGCTAAAGTTTCTGTTTTTTACAGCGAGTGTAACAAGACTTTCCCCAAGTCTTCCCAACGGTTCTACTTGGCACAAACACTAATTAAACACAAAAAACACAAACAAAACATAGGCTAGATAAATTACTTATTACTAAACAGGAGCAAACAGCAAGGAATAAAAATAAAATTGGGTTGCCTCCCAACAAGCGCTATCGTTTAACGCCCCTAGCTAGGCATAACAAGCAAGGATAGATCCAGGTATTGCCATCTTTGGTAGGCAATCCATAAGTGGCTCTCATAATAGATTCATAAGGTAATTTAATTTTCTTTCTAGGAAAGTGTTCCATGCCTTTCCTTAATGTAAATTGGAATCTAATATTTCCTTCCATCATATCAATAATTGCACCAATCGTTCTAAGGAAAGGTCTACCAAGAATAATATGACATGAAGGATTGCAATCTATGTCAAGAACAATAAAATATACGGGCACATAATTCCTATTTGCAACAATAAGAACATCATTAATTCTTCCCATAGGTTTTTTAATAGTGGAATCCGCAAGGTGCAAGTTTAAAGAGCAATCATCAACATCACGGAAACCTAACAAATCACACAAAGTCTTTGGAATCGTGGAAACACTACCACCCAAATCACATAAAACATAGCATTCATGATCTTTAATTTTAATTTTAATAGTTTGTTTCCACTCATCATAAATCTTTCTAGGGATAGAAACTTCCAATTCTAGTTTTTCTTCATAAGATTGCATCAAGGCATCAACAATATGTTTAGTAAACGCTTTATTTTGACTATAAGCATGAGGAGAATTTAGCACGGATTGCAACAAGGAAATACAATCAATCAAAGAGCAATTTTCATAGTTAAATTCCTTGAAATCCATAATAGTGGGTTTAGCAACATCTAGGGTTGTAATTTCTTCAATCCCACTTTTATCAATTTTAGCATCAAGATCAAAAAATTCTGAATTCTTGGAACGCCTTCTAGGTAAAGGTGGATCATATTCAGTCCCATCATTATCAAGATTCATATTTCAAAACAAAGATTTAATAGGGGACACATCAATAACTTTTAGATCTTCCTCTTTATTTTCATAGGAACTAGAAGAACACGCTCTTATAAAGGCATCTTTCTTAGCACGCATCCTAGCGGTTCTTTCTTTGCACTCATCAATGGAAATTCTCATGGATTTGAGAGACTAATTGACATCATGCTTAGGTGGAATAGATCTAAGTTTAAAAGAATCAACATCAAGAGTAATTCTATCAACGTTCCTAGCCAAATCATCAATCTTAAGCAATTTTTGTTCAATCAAAGCATTGAAATTCTTTTGCGAAGTAATAAATTCTTTAATATTAGATTCAAAATCAGAGGGCATCTTATTATAATTTCCATAATAATTGTTGTAGGAATTACCATAATTATTAGAGGGATTACTAGGATAAGGCCTAGGGTTGAATTTCCTCTATACTCGTTGTTACCAAAATTGTTCCTACCAACAAAATTCACATCCATAGATTCATTATTATTCTCAATCAAAGTAGACAAGGGCATTCATTAGGATCAGAAGAAACACTCTTATTAGCAAATAATTTCATAATTTCATCCATCTTTCCACTCAAAACATTAATTTCTTCTATCCCATGCACCTTTTTATTAGTAGATCTTTCAGTATGCCATTGAGAATAATTAACCATAATATTATCTAGGAGTTTAGTATCTTCTCCTAAAGTGATTTCCATAAAAGTGCCTCCCACGGCCGAATCTAAAAGATTTCTAGAAGCAAAATTCAATCCGGCATATTTTGTATAATCATCCACAAATTTAAACCATGAGTAGGGCAATTACGTATCATTAGTTTCATTCTCTCCCAAGCTTGTGCAACATGTTCATGATCAAGTTGCTTAAAATTCACAATATCGTTTGTAAGAGAGATGATCTTAGTGGGAGGAAAATACTTAGAGATAAAAGCATCTTTGCACTTATTCCATGAATCAATACTATTTTTAGGCAAAGACGAAAACCAAGCTTTAGTACGATCTCTAAGCGAAAAAGGAAATAGCTTCAATTTAACAATATCATTATCCACATCTTTCTTCTTTTGCATGTCACACAAATCAACGAAGCTATTTAGATGGGTAGCGGCATCTTCACTAGGAACGCCGGAAAATGGATCTTTCATGACAAGATTCAGCAGAGCAGTATTAATTTCACAAGATTCAGCATCGGTGTCGGTGTCAAAACCGGCGGATCTCGGGTAGGGGGTCCCGAACTGTGTGTCTAGGCCGGATGGAAATAGGAGGCAGGGGACACAATGTTTTACCTAGGTTCGGGCCCTCTTGATGGAGGTAAAACCCTACGTCCTTCTTGATTAATATTGATGATATGGGTAGTACAAGAGTAGATCTACCACGAGATCAGAGAGGCTAAACCCTAGAAGCTAGCCTATGGTATGATTGTATGTTGTGGTTGTTGTCCCCTACGGACTAAAACCCTCCGGTTTATATAGACACCGGAGAGGGTTAGAGTTACACAAGGTCGGTTAAAAAGGAGGAGATATCCATATCCGTATTGCCTAGCTTGCCTTCCACGCCAAGTAGAGTCCTATCCGGACACGAGACGAAGTCTTCAATCTTGTATCTTCATAGTCTAACAGTCCGGCCAAAGGATATAGTCCGGCTGTCCGGAGACCCCCTGATCCAGGACTCCCTCAGTAGCCCCTGAACCAGGCTTCAATGACGATGAGTCCGGCACGCAGTATTGTCTTTGGCATTGCAAGGCGGGTTCCTCCTCCGAATACACAACGAAAGAATTTGAATACAAGGATAGTGTCCGACCCTGCAAAATAAGTTCCACATACCACCGTAGAGAGAATAATATTTTCGCAAATCTAATTTGCTGACTTGTTTTGGCAGCATGATGTTATGTCATGGCCCGGTGATTATTCGAACCGTTTTTCTTCAACTAGCTCCACACATAACGCGAGGCGGTTTCTTGACACGTCTTGTCAAAGCAGAGATCGTGTTCCCCCCAATTACGGGATTCTCATTAATACGGTCGTGGGTAACCCAACCGTGTCTAGGACTCCTAGATTGTAGGCAAGTCCCAAACGGCTAAGGAGAGGACGCTTGATATTCACCCTCTTTATAAAGGGACAAGGTTTTCTCTTTTTCCCTCTCGTGCTCAATCGAACCCTCCCCCGCCTCGAGTTCTAACACCCAAACCCAGGTCAGGTGCTCCGCATCTTCAATCATGTCCGGATCCAGCCTTCAAGGCCGGTGGATGCCCTCCTCCGTCATGGAAGAGGATATCAAGAAGTTGAGGGAGGCCAGATACCTGACCGCCGAGGTTTCGCATCGGCTGCCTGCTCGAGGGCAGGTCGTCCCCACTCTCGAACCCGACGAGAATGTCGTGTTCGTCTCCCACTTCCTCCGAGGCCTAGGCCTCACTTTGGATCCCTTCGTCAGGGGTTTGATGTTCTATTACGGGCTAGATTTCCACGATCTAGCTCCGGACTCCTTTCTCCACATCTCGACATTTATTGTCGTGTGTGAGGCCTTCCTCCGCATTACCCCTCACTTCGGCCTGTGGCTCAAGACCTTTGAAGTGAAGCCGAAGATGATCGAGGGGCAACATGCAGCGTGCGGAGGCGCGTCAATAGGCAAGATGGCAGGAGCACCATGGCCGAAAGGTTCCTTTCCAGAGGTGTCCGAATTATGGCAACGGGAGTGGTTTTACGTCATGGCTCCCAGAAATGCCAAGTGGGCGGCTGCCCCCGCTTTTCGCTCGGGCCCCCCACCACAACTGATGTCATGGATTAGCAGAGGTCTGAGCTGGGGTCCAGCCAAGGACATGCCTATACTGCAAAGCCGCATTCAAGATCTCTTCGAGGGAGATTTTAATTTGGTTGTGGTAATGCAAGTTATGCAGGTTCGTCGAGTCCAGCCTTGCAAATGCCGGCCCCTTCGCTTGTGGGAGTTCAACCCAGAAGGACCGCGTGCCATTCAAAGTTTCCTTGGCCTGACGCATGAGGAGATGTACAAGTCATTCTTCGGACCTCAAATAGAGTGTCCGGATACTACCGAGGACGTGGGCCTTAGCAGTAACCGCACCGCCGAACAAGTAAGAAATCCTCTAGCCGAACACACCGTCTTTTATTCATTATGAAGTTATTTCTGAGAGATCGCTCTTTGACCAGGACTGGCTAACAAAGGCGAAGATGATTCGGTGTTCGGCCCCCCTCCCTGAGGGTTTGGAAAATCCGGTATTGGAAAAGATGCTCGAGTTCGCACCTTGCCCGGAGCCCTCGAAGGAAGATACAGGGGGGAATAATATGGGCGGAAGCGGGCCCCCATCGCTGCCGGTTCCAACCGAGGGAATGAGCGCCTCCATAAAGGAGGATAACCGGGGGAGGAAGAGGAGTGCTTCTGAGGATCCGAAAGCCGAGGCCTCCAAATGGGAGAAGAAGTCTCCAACAGAGGGTCCTGCCTCGGGGGGTGCTCTTGCCACACAAAGTCCGCGGGGGGATCAGCCCTCCAACGAGTCGTAAGTGATCCAAAAAATGCTTTAATAGTTAAGGTATACTATCTTTCTTCTGAGAAAATAACCGCCGCATATATCTTGCAGTTTGGGTCTTAGCCCTTCTCAGCTAAGCTCGTCTTCGGGGGATCTTCTTCCGGAGATGATGGAGAGCGAAGCACCTCCCCCAGACTCCTCCGCTCAAGAAGCGGGTGACCCCGAAGTGTCGTCATGGAGGGCCTCTCCGAATCCGGTGAGGCCGGAAGATAATCCCATAGACCCCCGAAGTCCCCAGCGTCCGGCTCTCGAAGAGAGCAAACAAAAGAGTCTGGCACCGTCTGGTATGCGGTTAGACGTTCTGAGGGAGCTGTTGGGGCGAGCAGCCATCTCAGAAGAACACCGTGTGCTCATGGGTACGGTGATGGAAAGAATTTCGTCCACCGAAAGCGGATTACATGAAGCCTTTATGAGTCTACTGACAGGCTTTGAGGTACGTGAGAGAATATGTGATAGTACTGCACATGTTAGGTGTGCCCTGTGTAGATAGTAGCCCCTGAGACTCTGGTTGTCGTCGAGAACGGCGGCGAACATAGGATCATAGTCCCAGGCAATAACCAGACTGCCTTTATGTGCAGGTGGTGGAAGCTCCGGTGGCTAGCCGGACTAGTGAGTTTGCCGAATTAAAACGGCAACTGGATGCGGCAGATGCCGACATCGAGCTTGTTAACAAGCGGCTTGACGAATCACAGGGTAAGTAATGTTTTTTGGTGATTGTCACACAATAAGAGCAGCATGATGCCAGTATCTTTAATATGTTGGGACTGCAGACGGAGCTGCCACCGTGGAGACCCTTAGGGCGGAGCTCGCCCGAGCCAAGGAACAAGCGAGGGTTAGTATTGCGGCTTCTTTGAAGGCGGCCGAGGAGTTAAGAGCCGAGAAGGCTGCCCATTGCGAAAGAAAAGAAAAGATGGCCAAGATGGACGTAGAATTAAAAGGCACTGCCGACCATTGCCAGTTCCTTGAGGAGGAGAACCGAGTGAAGGCAGCGGACCTGGAGAAGGCCACTATGGCGACCAAAGACAGTCGCTCTGCTATGAGGGTGAAGGAGGAGGAGCTGCGTGAAGCCGGGGATATTGCGGCTGGGAAGCCCTTTCTGCCGCAGAGGAAGTTCGGAGATCCGCGGTATGCCCCTCTGGATCGGCTGTGGAGTTCGGCAGACGCATATATGGATTTGGCGGCGAGCGCTGTCGATGCGGTCGAATACTTCCAAGATCAATCAGGTCATGAAGTGGACAAGCTATTCTGGTCGCAATTCAACATTCCAGAGCGTCCTCTTACCTTGACTGATCAGCTAGCTGAATGGGCCGAACTTAATAGGTTGTCCGGACTCGCCATGAGGTCTGTTGTAGGTCAGTTGTGGCCGGAGAAGCCGAAGCCAAACAGCTATTTCAGCTTAGTTCAGCAGTTCCTTGGCGCGGTGCCACGCATAAAAGCGATGAAGAGGTCAGCGTGCATAGAAGGCTCGTGGATGGCCTTTGCCCGTGTCAAGGCATACTGGGCGGATATGGATGCTACCACTGTTGCGGTGCAAGGTTCGGCCGTGGACCGAGTAGCTGTCGAGCACTATTTTGAAGAGGTTCTTGAGGGTGCTCGTTTGATAGAGTCCTAGTGCTCGAAGAATATTATGTTTGAATGACATGTATTCCCATTGTAAACACAATGTTTTTATGAAATATGGTAAAGCTGCATTTATACTTTTGCCGGAAAGTAATGTGATGCCTCCTGTGCGGCCGTTTATGTATATATGTATATAACCTAAAAGATTGCAGTCGTTGGCTTCAACCCCCACGCATATAATGCGGAGGTGCTCGCAAAAAACGTGTGTTCACACTTAACCCAACATCTTGGTCCTATTAAGGAGGTGATAGCGCAGCGAACGAGGCAACCGGACTATAATGCTTTAACACTTTCACTTAGCCATAGGAGTTTGATAGTGGGGCTACTAGATAGCCCCTGGTGGCTCCGCACTCTCCCGATCTCAGGGTGCGTACATGCCTGGCCGGATAATGGCCCTTCGTTAAGGCGGAGGAATTCTAACATTCCGATAGGTCATCGAGTGGTTGACCAGTCTCACACTATATCATGACAGTCAGTTTTCGGCTTTCTCTACTGAGGTGCTCGTCCGGATGAACCAGGGCACAATTGCAGTAGTTCTCCTAGTGCTGCCTTAGCCGATAAAGTGGAACATAAGGCACCAAATCACAGGAGCCGGGTAAACCCAACATTTGACCAAAGACAATGATTCGAAGCTGATGCATATAAGGCCAAACTCGCGACGCCGAACACTCCCTAAGGTATTCGGTCTTTATGGTATAAACCGGGCCTAAATAGTGCCCTTTGTAAGAAGCCCCTTGTGTCTAGGTACGTGCATTACTCTAACGTGGACACATGCCAAGACGTCAGCATCCTTCTCAATTGTACTAAGAATTTGAAGGATGTGTATCAACAAGAGACAGTAAAAAAGGTTTACGCAGGGTCTTAATCTAAAAAGAATCCTTGGAGCGGGTCCCTGCTGCACGTCTGCGCCTGTGTCTCCGTTGTGCCGTATCCTGGACGGGTGTAGCACGATGATCATCTGTAAAAGAGAGGAACTTAGGTGAAAAAGTTGTCGTGCAAAAAGATAGTTTTTAAAGAAAACATGTATAAGTAGAAATGAGTAGAAATTGCCACTTGTGTGCGCGCGTTGAGCCCCTTGTATTTATAATAGGGGCGTGGCCATCAATCAGGTACAAATTACATATAGCGGCTCCGGACTCATCTAACCGCGTCCGTGGTCTTGACGACCTATCAAATGCTTTAGTTGGTGAGGCTGTTTTTAGTGTGCGGCTGCCAAGGCAGTCGCATTCTCTTCGGCACGCAAAGATCGCTTAATACTTCCGTTCACTGTAATGATGCCACGTGGACCGGGCATCTTGAGTGTGAGGGAAACGTAATGCGGTATTGCATTAAAGCGAGCAAAAGCTTCGCGTCCAAGTAGTGCTTGATAACCGCATTGGAACGGAGCAATGTGGAAGGTTAAATGTTTGCTATGGGAGTTATCGGGGAAGCCAAATATAACCTTTAGTAGCAGGGAGCCCGTGCAGTGAGCCCCTGCGCCTGGCGTTACTCCTTTAAAGGTAGTGTTGCTATGGCAAATTTTCGTTGGGTCTATCCCCATTTCGTGGATTGTATCCTGGTATATCAGGTTTAAACTGCTGCCACTGTCCATCAGGACTCGTGCAAAGGGTATCCGTCAATTATTGGGTCTAATACCAGGGGAGCCCATCCTGCCCGCCGGATACTTGCTGAGTAATCACGATGGTCGAAAGTGACCGGTTGAGACGACCAGTGGCAGGGTTTCGCGGTGATAGGCCCTTGGGCATATTTATCTGGGAGGGCCGCTTTGCTTCCCTTGATCAAGTGTAATACGTTGACTGTTTTGACTTCTGATGGAAACTTCATTTGTTCCCCAGTGTCTTGCTTGAGAGGCTCATCCTCATCTTCGCTTGGTGTATCCTCCCCCTTGTGTACGGCGTTGAGCTTGCCGGACTGCTTGAAGACCCAACATTCTCTGTGGGTATGATTAGCGGGTTTACCAGGGGTGCTATTGTAACATCCCAGATGTAATTTACCTAATATGTACTCCAACTCTTGCCATTTCCGGCGCTAAGTTATTTTATTTCCTTAGGTTCGGGTTTTTGTCTCCGTGTGTTGTTGTCGTTGTCATGCATCTCATATCATGTCATCATGTGCATTGCATTTGCATACGTGTTCGTCTCATGCATTCGAGCATTTTCCCCGTTGTCCGTTTTGCATTCCGGCGCTCCTATCTCCTCCGGTGGTCATTTCTCCAATCTTTTCGTGTGTGGGGGATAAACATTTCCGGATTGGACCGAGAATTGCCAAGCGGCCTTGGTTTACTACCGGTAGACCGCCTGTCAAGTTTCGTACCATTTGGACTTCGTTAGATGCTCCAACGGTTAACCGAGAGACCGAGAAGGCCTCGTGTGTGTTGCAGCCCAACACCCCTCCAATTTGGCCCAAAACCCTCTCCATCTTCTAGAGCGTTCAATCACGATCGCGTGGCCGAAAACCGCACCTCATTTGGACTCTCCTAGCTCCTCCTATGCCTATAAATAGGTCCTCCTCCGAATTCCCGGATCTCCTTCGTCCCCAAACCCTAAAAATCGCCCATCGTGAGCCGGACATGTCCGCCGCACCGGACACCGCGTCCGCCGCCGCCCGCGGCCACTGAGGCTCTGCCACGTGGCACACCGGGCTCCTCCCGCCGCCGGCCCGTCCCGGCCCGAAGCCGGCCCTCCGCCGCTCCCGCCTGGGCCAGAGTCGCCGCGCCCCGCCACCCGGCTTCTTCCCCGCGCCCGGCCGCCACTTCGCCGCCCGGCGCCGTCTACGGCGAACTCCGGCGCCGCCCCGCCGCCTCATCGCTCCGCCGCGCCGCCCCGGCCTCGCGCCGCCCGCCTCCTCCTCCAGCAGCGGCGAGCGCCGCCACCGGACGCCACCGCGCCGCCGCAGGCCTCCGGCGCCGACCCCCCTCACTCCGGCCGCCCCCGACAACTACGGTGCCGACCTCCCCGGCGATCCTCGGGAACCGTGCTGCTACAGTACCCCAGATCCAGATCTGGATCTCGGGTTGACTTTTATCCCTAACCCTAATTATTTTGCTATGTTCCTCGTGCCGTAACTTTGCATCCGTAGATCCGTTTTGGACGTGTAGCATATCAAAATGTTCGTCTCAGAGAGTACATCTTTTCATCACATTGCATCATTTTTATTTGAGTTCATCTTGATGCCCGAAATGCTGTTGGAAGAGTGCTATTTGAGTTAATTGTCAGATCTGCTGCACCAAATAGCTATTTGTCATTTTTGCCATGATTATTGTGTGCACGATATGCTCCTGAGCTCTACATGTGTTTTGTTTTTTGTTTTGCCATCTTTACAGAGGTGTTATCCATGTATTTTTGTGATATGTGTGGTGACTAGCACAAGCTTGTAGTGCTCTATCCATCCATGTCTTTGTTTGCAATTATGGAGCACCCTAGCTTGAGTCAATCGAGCTCTACTTTTGCTACTTCGTGAATCTGGGCAGATTGTCTACTTGTTAGCGATTTTGCCGAGGATGTTGTTGTTGATCTGTGCATGCTATGTTATTGTTCTTGCCATGTATAGCTTATATAATGTGTATTCTTGATGGGTGTATGCTTATATTGTCATGCCTTGCTCTGTAGTGAGTGCATCGAGCTCGTGAACATGCCTACTCGTTAACAGATTTGCATGCTCCAGTTTTTCACTAAGTCTGGGATCTGATTATGTTTTTGCCATGTTCACATGCTTGCAATTGTATTTTCTGATCCCTTTTGGCTCAAGGCCACTAAGGGACTTTTGTTAAGATCGTTGAGTAGTTCCATGCCATGCCTTAGTATGACATGTTAAGTTCATGTATCATATAGTTTTCATGCTCCAAAGTGTGCTATCTGATCTGAGATTCCAGACTAGTGTTAATTTCACTAAGTCGGAAACTTGTTTACCAATTGCACTTTTCCCATGCTTGTTTGAACCTGTTAATGGATGAATTGGCCATAGCTCAGTGTTCATCTTTTGTCAAGAATTATGAGTGGATCCCTGCCATGTATTTTTTTGCCATGTTTGAGTACTGTAGCATATTTAACTTGTTGCATTTAGATGGCTACTTGCTGTTTATCGCAGACCGGTGCCATATTTGTTTTGCTTGCCATTTCCAAACCGTGCATCCGATTCCGGCGATCTTTATATCGTTTTCAACCGAAATCACCTCACCTTTCCAGTGGCACTCTTGGATTTCCAAGTTGAGGCCAGGTTCATTCATTCCTTGTCAAATCTTGCATATGCATCACATATCGCATCCCGCATAGCATACCATGTTTGCATCATGTTGTTTGAGCTTTGCACGTGGTTGATTGTGTTCCTTTTGCTTGTTTGTCTTGTTTGGGTAGAGCCAGGAGACGAGTTCGCTAACAAGGAGCCCGTTGAGTTTGCTTTCGAGGATCCAATCAACTCTGACATCTTTGCAGGCAAGATGGTCATACCCTCGAAATCACTTCTATCTTTGCTTTGCTAGATGCTTGCTCTTTTGCTATGCCTATGCTACGATGCCTACCACTTGCTTATCATGCCTCCCAAATTGCCATGGCAAACCTCTAACCCACCATGTCCTAGCAAACCGTTGATTGGCTATGTTACCGCTTTGCTCAGCCCCTCTTATAGCATTGCTAGTTGCAGGTGAAGATTGGAGATCGTTCCTTGTTGGAACATTATTTTCTTGTTGGGATATCACTATATTATCTTGTTATCTTAATGCATCTATATACTTCGTAAAGGGTGGAAGGCTCGGCCTTTTGCCTGGTGTTTTGTTCCACTCTTGCCGCCCTAGTTTCCGTCATATCGATGTTATGTTCCCGGATTTTGCGTTCCTTACGCGGTTGGGTAATAATAGGAACCCCTTGACAGTCCGCCTTGAATAAAACTCCTCCAGCAATGCCCAACCTTGGTTTTACCATTTGCCACCTAGCCTCTTTTTCCCTTGGGTTTCCGGAGCCCGAGGGTCATCTTATTTAACCCCCCCCCACGGGCCAGTGCTCCTCTGAGTGTTGGTCTGACCGAGCAGACTGCGGGGCCACCTCGGGGCAACTCGAGGTTTGGTTTTACTCGTAGGATGTCTCATCTGAGTGTGCCCTGAGAACGAGATATGTGCATCTCCTATCGGGATTTGTCGGCACATTCGGGCGGTGTTGCTGGATTTTTTTTAACTTGTCGGGGTTGTCTTGTAGAACCGGGATGCCGAGTCTGATCGGAATGTCTCGGGAGAAGGTATATCCTTCATTGACCGTGAGAGCTTGTCATGGGCTCAGTTGGGACTCCCCTGCAGGGATTTGAACTTTCGAAAGCCGTGCTCGCGGTTATGGGCAGATGGGAATTTGTTAATGTCCGGTTGTAGATAACTTGAACCTTAACTTAAATAAAATGAATCAACTGAGTGTGTAACCGTGATGGTCTCTTCTCGGCGGAGTCCGGGAAGTGAACACGGTGTTGGAGTAATGTTTGCCGTAGTTGGTTCTATAGTTCTTCGTTCGTGCTTTGCCTTCTCTTCTCGCTCTCTTTTGCGAACAGGTTAGCCACCATATATGATAGTAGCTTGCTGCCGCTCCACATATTACCTTTCCTTACCTATAATCTTAAATAGTCTTAATCGCGAGGGTGCGAGATTGTTGAGTCCCTGTGGCTCACAGATTACTTCCAAACCAGATGCAGGGCCCGATGACTCCGTTCCAGATGATGTGCTTGAGCTCAAGTGGGAGTTCGACGAAGACTCACGCCGTTACTATGTGTCTTTCCCTGATGATCAGTAGTGGTGCCCAGTTGGGGCGATCAGGACCATGTCGCATGTTGGGTTGATCTTTTATTTTGGTACCGTAGTCAGACCATGAGTGATTGGATGATGTAATGCTATTTATGTACTTTGTTTTACGTGGCGAGTGTAAGCCAACTATGTACCTTTCCCCTTATAATGTATTACATGGGATGTTGTGAAGATAACCTTACTTGCGACATTGCTTTCAATGCGGTTATGCCTCTAAGTCGTGCTTCGACACATAGGAGATATAGCCGCATCGAGGGCGTTACAAGTTGGTATCAGAGCCTTCCCCGACCTTAGGAGCCCCCATTGCTTGATCATTTTTAGCAGCCGTTGTTGAGTCTAGAAAAAAATGTTTTGAGTCATTTAGGAATTATACATCGGAGAGTTTAGGAATTCTTTTTACTCCCCAGTCCCTTCATCGCTCTGGTAAGGCATCCTGACGTAGAGTTTTGACTCTTCTCTTCTCAAATTTCACTAAATTTTTTTAGGATCACGCGGGTATCTTGGAATCATTCCGATCGATTTGTGATGAGACCATTGTTCTTGGTGCCTCCTGTCATTTAGGGGTTGTGGTAGTGTCCCGGGGAGTTGAGCTCCGAGGTGTTGTCGTCACAATTTTATCGTTGCAGTTCTGAAACACCTGAGTTTAGTTCGCCGACATCGAAAATCTCGTTTATGCGGTTGTTGGTGAGATAACCTCGACGCCACCCAGTACTGGGGCGGGAGTTCGGGAGTATTGCCATAACTTGTATAACGGATGCTTTTCGAAGGTTGAGGTAGATGGTTTCCGAAGTTTTTCTCAGTTATGTGTTGAAGGATGGATACAGCTGGATGTAGGATTTGCTAGATTTGGGTGAGATATTATGCTTCCCCTGTATCCCCAACACCTGATTGCATAACCGGAAAGGTTCGGGAGTTTCATAGGTGGGAATTCTTGTAGCTCTAGCTCTTCTTCCACGGATATTTGGTTTGAGATTGGGTGATCTTTACCGAGTATTCGTTCTTGATCCGTACCTTGTTGATTTATTCCTCTACCTAAATTCTAAGTGGCTTCTCAATTTATGGATATGTGACCATTTCAATTGGAATGCATTCGTTCATTTTGTTCGGATGTGAAGACTATATGTTGCAATTTCTACCCGTTGGATTCAGCTTCAATTTTATCTGTCATGTGCTAATGGATGTCAACCTCTTCAGGATGGCTCCTCCAACACGCACGACTCTGAATCCTGATCCGCCACCACCTCCTCCACCTCCGGAGGCATGGCAAGCTGTGATGGCCGCTACCAATGCAAACACGCAGTTGATCATGCAAATTCTTCAAGAGCGCAACCAAGTGAACCAACGCAACCAGGGCAACAATCAGAATCACTTTGCTACACTCAACCAGTTCCTTGCTAACCAGCCAAAGACCTTCAGCAATTGTGTTGAGGCAACTGATGCTGACGATTGGCTTGTGGACTTATGCAAGCATTTCGAGTGCAGTAACGTCAGGCCTGAGGACTTTGTCAAGTTTGCTTCCTTCCAACTCAAAGACCAAGTTGCAGAATGGTTCCAGCAGTACAAGGATTCCAGAGGAGGTCGTGTGATTACCTGGGATGACTTTCGTCAAGACTTCAAAGATCATCATATTCCTCAGAGCATGGTTGAAAGCAAGCGTGAGGAATTCCGCAACCTGAAGCAAGGCTCTTTGTCTGTCTATGACTACAACAAGTTGTTTCAGAAGCTCGCCCGCTTTGCTAAGCAGGACGTCCCTGACAAGAAGAGCAAGATATACCAGTTCAGGGGTGGTCTCAGAGAAGAAATCCAGCTAGCTCTTGTTCTCTTTGAGCCCTTGAGGTATGATGAGTTCTACAACATGGCATTGAAGCAAGAGGCTGCTCAACTGAAGTGTGATGCCTCCAAGAAGCGAGTCAGAGATGCTACTCCTTCTTCCTCTACTCAAGTGGCCAAGCAGGAGAAGTATTGGCTTCCTCCTTCTCCGTTCCGTCAGCCATATCAACAGAAGAGCAAAGGTGGCAGTGGATCTTCCCACCCACCCAACCCTGGCTTTCAGAACAAGACTTCATCTCAAGCTTCAAGATCGAGTGCTCCGTATCACCGTCCGCTTTCAGAGGTCACGTGCAACAAGTGCCAACAGAAGGGTCACTATGCCAACAAATGCTTCAATCAAAGGCGTCTCCCTCCTCCTCCTCCTGTGAGATCGACAAGTACAGCTGTGGTCAAGCACGCCAAGGTCAACTTGATGAATGCAGCGCAGGCAGAGAACTCGTCAGATGTCATCATGGGTAACCTTCCTGTTAATGATGTTCCTGCAAAAGTACTTTTTGATACTGGTGCATCACATTCTTTCTTGTCATGCCCATTTGCATCGAAGCACAATGTTGATACTGAGGTCATGCCCAAAGTCATGCAAGTTGTTTCTCCCGGCAAGCTTTTGACTTCTAGTTTGCTAGCTCCCGATATCTCTATCACGTTGGGCGACTACAAGTTTCTTTCTTCTCCGGTGGTTCTTGACAACTCGGATATTGATCTTATTCTCAGAATGGATTGGCTTTCTAAGCACAAGGCGCATCTTGATTGTGCAGCCAGGCAGATTCAATTGACTCATTCGTCTGAGGATGTAATTGTCTTTACCGCTCGCGATGATACAATCCGTCTGTTTTCTCTCCATGAGAAGGGTGAACTGGATGCCATCTCGCAAATTCCAGTCATTTGCGAATATCAAGACATCTTTCCAGAAGAGCTTCCAGGAATGCCTCCGCACCGGCCAGTTGAATTCGTCATGGATCTTGAGCCTGGCACGAAACCGGTTTGCAAGCGTCCTTACAAGCTCGGACCTGAAGAGTTGAAGGAGCTGAAGAAGCAACTCGATATTCAAGAACGAATGGGTCTCATCCGACCTAGTTCTTCTCCGTGGGGTTGTGGAGTTCTTTTGTGAAGAAGAAGGATGGAACGGACCGACTTTGTGTTGACTACCGTCCATTGAACAAGAAGACTATCAAGAACAAGTACCCACTTCCCAACATCAACGAGCTGTTCGAACAACTCAAAGGTGCTCAAGTATTCTCCAAGCTTGATCTCCGTATGGGTTATCACCAGATTCGAATCCGTGAGCAAGATATTCCCAAGACGGCTTTAAGAACAAGCTATGGTTCATATGACTACACTGTCATGTCTTTTGGCCTCGTCAACGCTCCTCCGACTTTCTCTCGCATGATGAACTTCATCTTCAACGCCTACACAAATGACTTCGTTTTGGTCTATCTCGACGACATTCTGGTCTTTTCGAAGAACAAGGAAGATCACGCCAAGCACTTGCGTTTGGTGCTTGATAAGCTCAGGGAACATCAGTTCTACGCCAAGTTCTCAAAGTGCGAGTTTTGGCTCGATGAGGTTCTATATCTTGGGCATATCATCTCTGCCAAGGGCATTGCGGTGAATCCTGAGAAGGTGTCTGCAATTGTGAATTGGGAACCACCTCAGAATGTGAATCAACTCCGTAGCTTCCTCGGTCTCGCAAGCTACTATCGAAGGTTCGTGGAGAACTTTTCTAAGATCGCGAAGCCACTTTCAAATCTTCTCCAGAAGCACGTCAAGTACATTTGGTCTCCGGAATGTGACATCGCTTTCAACACTTTGAAAGAGAAATTGGTCACTGCTCCAGTTCTGACTCCTCTTGATGAATCCAAACCGTTCGAGGTCTTCTGCGATGCCTCTCTTCAAGGTCTTGGTGCAGTGTTGATGCAAGAGAAGAAAGTTGTGGCTTATACCTCTCGCCAGTTGAAGCCCAACGAGAAGAACTACCCCACTCATGGCCTTGAGTTGGCGGCAGTTGTGCATGCTCTTTTGACTTGGAGACATCTCTTATTGGGAAGAAAAGTGGACATCTTCACTGACCACAAGAGTCTCAAGTACATCTTCACACAGCCTAATCTCAACCTTAGGCAGACTCGTTGGGTCGAAATGATTCAAGAGTATAATCCGAGTATCGAGTATACTCCAGGCAAGGCCAATGTGATTGCTGACGCATTGAGCAGGAAGGCTTACTGCAACAGTCTGATTATGAAGCCTTACCAACCCGAGCTTTGTGAAGCTTTCCACAAACTCAATCTGCAAGTTGTTCCTCAAGGTTTCCTCGCCAACCTTCAAGTCTCTCCTACTTTGGAAGATCAGATTCGCGAGGCTCAACTTCTTGATGCTATGGTGAAGAAGGTGAAGATTGGGATTGCCAAGAGTCAACCCAAGTACAAGTGCTACCGCCTTGATGACAAGGACACTCTCTTCTTCGAGGATCGTATTGTTGTGCCCAAAGGTGACCTTCATAAAGTGATCATGAACGAGGCCCACAATTCACTCCTCTCCATCCATCCTAGGAGCACGAAGATGTATCAGGACCTCAAGCAGGCTTATTGGTGGACTCGAATGAAGCGCGAGATTGCTCAGTTCGTGAATGAATGTGATGTCTGCAGAAGAGTGAAGGCAGAACACCAAAGGCCAGCTGGTCTCCTCCAACCTCTTGCCATTCCAGAATGGAAGTTTGACCACATTGAGATGGACTTCGTGACTGGGTTTCCAAAGTCCAAACGTGGCAATGATGCTATATTCGTTGTCATCGACAAACTCACTAAAGTGACTCACTTTTTGCCTATCAAAGAGTCTATCACTGCAGCTCAATTGGCGGAGCTGTATACCTCTCGAATTGTCTCGCTGCACGGCATTCCACAGGTGATCTCTTCAGACCGTGGCAGCATCTTTACCTCCAAGTTTTGGGATTCTTTTCAGAAGGCCATGGGCACCAACATCCGCTTTAGCACAACTTTCCATCCTCAAACTAGCGGTCAAGTCGAGCGTGTCAATCAGATTCGTGAAGATATGCTCAGGGCTTGTGTGATCTCCTTCGGCATGAAGTGGGAAGATTGTCTTCCATACGCCGAATTCTCCTACAACAACAGTTTTCAATCAAGTTCGGGCAAGGCCCCATTCGAAATTCTGTATGGCAGGAAGTGCCGTACTCCACTCAACTAGTCAGAAACCGGTGAACGTCAACTTCTGGGAAATGACTTAATCACAGAGGTAGAGGATATGTGTAAAGTCATTCGAGATAATCTCAAAGCAGCGCAATCGCGCCAGAAGAGCTACTATGATAGTAAGCACCGTGATTTGGCTTTCGAGATCGGAGATCATGTTTACCTCCGCGTCTCTCCTATGAAAGGTACTCGTCGCTTTGGTATCAAAGGGAAGCTTGCCCCTAGATACGTGGGTCCTTTCAAGATCGTCAGCAAGAGAGACGATCTCGCCTATCAACTCGAGCTTCCTTCAAACTTTGCAAATGTGCACGATGTGTTCCATGTCTCTCAGCTCCGTAAGTGCTTCAAGACTCCTGACCGCACCGTCAACTTCGAAGACATTGATCTCCAAGAAGATCTCTCTTATCGTGAGCACCCCGTGGCTATTCTTGAAGAGATTGAACGCAAGACTCGCAATAAGTCAATCAAATTCCTCAAAGTCAAGTGGTCACACCATTCCGACCGTGAAGCCACCTGGGAACGCGGGGATCACCTCCGTTCTGAGTACACGGTGTTCTTCCAGTTCTAGATCTCGGGACGAGATCCTTTCGTAGTGGTGGAGTGTTGTAACACCCCGGTTGTAATTTACCTAATATGTACTCCAACTCTTGCCGTTTCCGGCGCTAAGTTATTTTATTTCCTCATGTTCGGGTTTTTGTCTCCGTGTGTTGTTGTCGTTTTCATGCATCTCATATCATGTCATCATGTGCATTGCATTTGCATACGTGTTCGTCTCATGCATTCGAGCATTTTCCCCGTAGTCCGTTTTGCATTCCGTCGCTCGTATCTCCTCCGGTGGTCATTTCTCCCTTCTTTTCGTGTGTGGGGGTTAAACATTTCCGGATGGACCGAGACCTGCCAAGCAGCCTTGGTTTACTACTGGTAGACCGCCTGTCAAATTTCGTACCATTTGGACTTCGTTAGATGCTCCAACGGTTAACCGAGGGACCGAGAAGGCCTCGTGTGTGTTGCAGCCCAACACCCCTCCAATTTGGCCCAAAACCCACCAAAACCCTCTCCATCTTCTAGAGCGTTCGATCACGATCGCGTGGCCGAAAACCGCACCTCATTTGGACTCACCTAGCTCCTCCTATGCCTATAAATAGGTCCTCCTCCGAATTCCCGGATCTCCTTCGTCCCCAAACCCTAAAAATCGCCCGTCGCGAGCCGGACATGTCCGCCGCGCCGGACACCGCGTCCGCCGCCGCCCGCGGCCACTGAGGCTCCGCCACGTGGCATGCCGGGCTCCTCCCGCCGCCGGCCCTCCGTCGCTCCCGCCTGGGCCAGAGTCGCCGCGCCCCGCCGCCCGGCTTCTTCCCCGCGCCCGGCCGCCACTTCGCCGCCCGGCGCCATCTACGGCGAACTCCGGCGCCGCCCCGCCGCCTCATCGCTCCGCCGCGCCGCCCCGGCCTCGCGCCGCCCGCCTCCTCCTCCCGCAGTGGCGAGCGCCGCCACCAGACGCCACCGCGCCGCTGCAGGCCTCCGGCGCCGACCCCCCTCACTCCGGCCGCCCCCGACAACTACGGCGCCGACCTCCCCGGCGATCCTCGAGAACCGTGCTGCTACAGTACCCCAGATCCAGATCTGGATCTCGGGTTGACTTTTATCCCTAACCCTAATTATTTTGCTATGTTCTTCGTGTCGTAACTTTGCATCCGTAGATCCGTTTTGGACGTGTAGCATATCAAAATGTTCGTCTCAGAGAGTACATCATTTCATCTCATTGCATCATTTTCATTTGAGTCCATCTTGATGCCCAAAATGCTGTTGGAAGAGTACTATGTGAGTTAATTGTCAGATCTGCTGCACCAAATAGCTATTTGTCATTTTTGCCATGATTATTGTGTGCATGATATGCTCCTGAGATCTACATGTGTTTTGTTATTTATTTTGCCATCTTTACAGAGGTGCTATCCATGTATTTTTGTGATATGTGTGGTGACTAGCACAAGCTTGCAAAGTGGTTCATTCGTTAATGCTGATTTCAGGGACTTAGCAATTTCACCAAGTCCTTGATATGTTTCTATCAATATGCCATATGTTCATGTTGTTTCCTAGTGATCCGTGCCTCTTTTGAGGATGATCAGTAAGGATGATTTTTTAATCTTGTAGTGCTCTATCCATCCATATCTTTGTTTGCAATTATAGAGCACCCTAACTTGAGTCAATCGAGCTCTACTTTTGCTACTTCGTGAATCTGGGCAGATTGTCTACTTGTTGGCGATTTTGCCGAGGATGTTGTTGTTGATCCGTGCATGATATGTTGTTGTTCTTGCCATGTCTTGCTTATATAATGTGTATTCTTGATGGGTGTATGCTTAGATTGTCATGCCTTGCTCTATAGTGAGTGCATCGAGCTCGTGAACATGCCTACTCGTTAACAGATTTGCATGCTCCAGTTTTTCACTAAGTATGAGATCTGATTATGTTTTTGCCATGTTCACATGCTTGCAATTGTATTTTCTGATCCCTTTTGGCTCAAGGCCACTAAGGGACTTTTGTTAAGATCTTTGAGTAGCTCCATTCCATGCCTTACTATGCCATGTTAAGTTCCTGTATCATATAGTTTTCATGCTCCAAAGTGTGCTACCTGATCTGAGATTCCAGACTAGTGTTAATTTCACAAAGTCTGAAACCTGTTTACCACTTGCACTTTTCCCATGCTTGTTTGAACCTGTTAATGGATGAATTGGCCATAGCTCAGTGTTCATCTTTTTTCAAGCATTATGAGTGGATCCCTGCCATGTATTTGTTGCCATGTTTGAGTGTTGTAGCATATTTAACTTGTTGCATTTAGATGGCTACTTGCTGTTTATCGCAGACCGGTGCCATATTTGTTTTGCTTGCCATTTCCAAACCGTGCATCCGATTCCGGTGATCTTTATATCGTTTTCAACCGAAATCACCTCACCTTTCCAGTGGCACTCTTGGATTTCCAAGTTGAGGCCAGGTTCATTCATTCCTTGTCAAATCTTGCATATGCATCACATATCGCATCCCGCATAGCATACCATGTTTGCATCATGTTGTTTGAGCTTTGCACATGGTTGATTGAGTTCCTTTTGCTTGTTTGTCTTGTTTGGGTAGAGCCAGGAGACGAGTTCGCTAACGAGGAGCCCGTTGAGTTTGCTTTCGAGGATCCAGTCAACTCTGACAACTTTGCAGGCAAGATGATCATACCCTCGAAATCACTTCTATCTTTGCTTTGCTAGATGCTCGCTCTTTTGCTATGCCTATGCTACGATGCCTACCGCTTGCTTATCATGCCTCCCAAATTGCCATGTCAAACCTCTAACCCACCATGTCCTAGCAAACCGTTGATTGGCTATGTTACCGCTTTGCTCAGCCCCTCTTATGGCGTTGCTAGTTGCAGGTGAAGATTGGAGATCGTTCCTTGTTGGAACATTATTTTCTTCTTGGGATATCACTATATTATCTTGTTATCTTAATGCATCTATATACTTGGTAAAGGGTGGAAGGCTCGGCCTTTTTCCTGGTGTTTTGTTCCACTCTTGTCGCCCTAGTTTCCATCATATCGATGTTATGTTCCCAGATTATGCGTTCCCTACGCGGTTGGGTAATAATGGGAACCCCTTGACAGTCCGCCTTGAATAAAACTCCTCCAGCAATGCCCAACCTTGGTTTTACCATTTGCCACCTAGCCTCTTTTTCCCTTGGGTTTCCGGAGCCCGAGGGTCATCTTATTTAACCCCCCCCCCCCCCCGGGGCCAGTGCTCCTCTGAGTGTTGGTCCGACCGAGCAGACTGTGGGGCCACCTCGGGGCAACTTGAGGTTTGGTTTTACTCGTAGGATGTCTCATCTGAGTGTGCCCTGAGAACGAGATATGTGCAGCTCCTATCGGGATTTGTCGGCACATTCAGGCGGTGTTACTGGATTTGTTTTATCTTGTCGGAGTTTTCTTGTAGAACCGGGATGCCGAGTCTGATCGGAATGTCTCGGGAGAAGGTATATCCTTCGTTGACCGTGAGAGCTTGTCATGGGCTAAGTTGGGACTCCCCTGCAGGGATTTGAACTTTCGAAAGCCGTGCCAGCGGTTATGGGCAGATGGGAATTTGTTAATGTCCGGTTGTAGATAACTTGAACCTTAACTTAAATAAAATGAATCAACTGAGTGTGTAACCGTGATGGTCTCTTCTCGGCGGAGTCCGGGAAGTGAACACGGTGTTGGAGTAATGTTTGCCGTAGTTGGTTCTCTAGTTCTTCGTTTGTGCTTTGCCTTCTCTTCTCGCTCTCTTTTGTGAACAGGTTAGCCACCATATATGCTAGTCGCTTGCTGCAGCTCCACATATTACCTTTCCTTACCTATAAGCTTAAATAGTCTTGATCGCGAGGGTGCGAGATTGCTGAGTCCCTGTGGCTCACAGATTACTTCCAAACCAGATGCAGGGCCCGATGAGTCCGTTCCAGATGATGCGCTTGAGCTCAAGTGGGAGTCCGATGAAGACTCATGCCGTTACTATGTGTCTTTCCCTGATGATCAGTAGTGGTGCCCAGTTGGGGCGATCGGGACCGTGTCGCATGTTGGGTTGATCTTTTATTTTGGTACCGTAGTCGGACCATGAGTGATTGGATGATGTAATGCTATTTATGTACTTTGTTTGACATGGCGAGTGTAAGCCAACTATGTACCTTTCCCCTTATAATGTATTACATGGGATGTTGTGAAGATTACCTTACTTGCGACATTGCTTTCAATGCGGTTATGCCTCTAAGTCGTGCTTCGACATGTAGGAGATATAGCCGCATCGAGGGCGTTATAGCTATGGATCGACATACTTGGTCCAGAATTTTGTTCAGGCTGGACAGTTCATCTCTGGCGCCTTTAGTGGGCGGCTTTTGCTGACCTGGCCGAGAGCTTCGGAATCCGGCGTTTACCGTCGTGCTCTTCGGGCTGTCTTCTTTATTCTGACGCTTATTATTTTTGCTGCGTCATGATTTCTCGTTTTCATCTCTAACTTCGGATGTGCTTGGGTCGCTGGTGCTGCATCTGGCTACCAGCTGTCCTCACCCGCGCAAAAGTGGGTCATGAGGTTTGTTAATGCTGCCATTGTTCTCGGCTTTTCTTGGCCGAGGTGTCTGGCGAGCCATTCGTCGCGGACGCTATGCTTAAAAGCTGCCAAGGCTTCGGCGTCCGGGCAGTCAACTATTTGGTTCTTCTTAGTAAGAAACCTGTTCCAAAGCTTTCGGGCTGACTCTCAGGGCTGTTCAGTTATATGACTCAAATTGTCCGCATCCGAGGGTCGGACATAAGTCCCTTGAAAATTTGCCCGAAAAGCGTCTTCGAGCTCTTCCCAGCTTCCAATGGAGTTTTCGGGGAGGCTTTTAAGCCAGTGCCGAGCTGGCCCTTTGAGCTTGAGGGGTAAGTACTTGATGGCGTGGAGATCATCTCCTTGAGCCATATGGATATGGAGGATATAGTCCTCAATCCAGACCCCAGGGTCTGTTGTTCCGTCGTATGCCTCCATGTGTTACGGGTTTGAATCCCTCTAGAAATTCATGGTCCAGCACCTCATCGGTGAAACATAGGGGGTGTGCGGCATACTATATTTGGGTGTACCGCGTTGTTCTGATGTTTGTTGTGTTACATCATATGCTGGGGCGCGCTTGCGTGGTCCATAGATGGATCTGGTTGCGCCGTCCTTTTGGTGCGAGCCCTCCTGTGGATCGCGTATTGGCTTGTGAGTGGCGTTGTTTGCCGCTCCATGTTGGCCGTGAGGTCGTCTATCCGGCCAGGTGGACATTTTGATTTTTGGTTGTGGGGGATCTAGGGCCTCCTCATCGAATTCGGGTAGCAACTTCCGCTTCGGGTAGCTCTTGGTGGGGCGATTACCACCATACTTCACTGCTGTGTTGAGTACTTTACTCCATCTGATTTGGAGTGTGTCCTACGCAGCCTTGAGCCCTTGCTTCTACTTTTTCAGACTCCTCGCGGTGGCAACAAGCCTTTGACGGGCATTCTGCTGCTCCGGGTGCCTGTCCGGCGTTATGTCATCCGGACTATTATCTCTGACAGAATTGGTTTGTTCGGTTTGATTCTTCGTATTGCCGTGGTCCGGCAGTGGTTCGCCCTGCTCCAACGTTGGGTCTGTATGATCGTTATTTCTGCCGAGGTGGGATTTGGGGCGGCGCTTACGCTGCCGCTTTGACTGCTTCTCGAGGGGACAAGCCTTCGTTGCGTCCTTCCATTCCTCGTCGTCGTCTTCTTTTGGTGTGTCCACCATGTATGCGTCATATGATGAGGTGGACGTCCCGCGCCCTGTGGGCGGTGGTTCCTCTTCGCCTCCCACATCGTCGTCCATATCGTCGATGTCTTCGGAGTCGAAGTCGAGCATGTCGGTTGAGTCATCGACAGTGGCTACTAAGTGGGTGGTGGGTGGGCCTCGAATTTCTTCGTCGTCCGCATCCCAGTCCTGCCGGACATAGTTCGGCCAGGATTCTCCTGACAAGGAGAGAGACCTTAATGAGTTCAGTATGTCGCCAAAGGGCGAGTGTTGAAAAATATCCGTGGAGGTAAACTCCATGATCGGTGCCCAATCGGATTCGATAGGAATGGGCGCAGGCGATTCGGAGTCCGTGGCCGGAGAAGGATCCGGCAGTTTAACAACACGGCTCTCGTGCAAGGCAAGGTCGATGTTCGGCTCGATCGCCGCTGAGGGTAAGGCATCCGTGGCGGGGTCCATCCACCCGTCCGCGGAAGGCGCAACTGGCTCTGAATTGAGGGTCGGAGCGGCTGCTGGTGCGATCTCCTTAACACTGTCCGATGGGAGAGCTAAGTCATGCTCGTCGTGACCGCGTGGCGCACAAGGCAGAGGCTCGAATC
Source organism: Triticum urartu (assembly GCF_056163025.1). Taxonomy (NCBI): domain Eukaryota; kingdom Viridiplantae; phylum Streptophyta; class Magnoliopsida; order Poales; family Poaceae; genus Triticum; species Triticum urartu. The sequence continues at coordinate 81,702,875 of NC_141875.1, forward strand.
CGTCGAAGATCAAATCTCCATGGATATCGACCGTGTAGTTTAAGCTTCCAAACCTGACCTGGTGGCCAGGGGCGTAACTTTCCATCTGCTCCAGATGGCCAAGCGAATTGGCCTACAGTGCAAAGCCGCCGAACACAAAGATCTGTCCTGGGAGAAAAGTCTCACCCTGGACCACATCTCTATCGATGATAGTAGGAGCCATCAAGCCTAACGGCGACGACACAGAGGAACTCTCAATGAAAGCACCAATGTCGGTGTCAAAACCGGCGGATCTCGGGTAGGGGGTCCCGAACTGTGCGTCTAGGTCGGATGGTAATAGGAGGCAGGGGACACAATGTTTTACCTAGGTTTGGGCCCTCTTGATGGAGGTAAAACCCTACGTCCTGCTTGATTAATATTGATGATATGGGTAGTACAAGAGTAGATCTACCACGAGATCAGAGAGGCTAAACCCTAGAAGCTAGCCTATGGTATGATTGTATGCTGTGGTTGTTGTCCCCTACGGACTAAAACCCTCCGGTTTATATAGACACCGGAGAGGGTTAGGGTTACACAAGGTCGGTTACAAAGGAGGAGATATCCATATCCGTATTGCCTAGCTTGCCTTCCACGCCAAGTAGAGTCCTATCCGGACACGAGACGAAGTCTTCAATCTTGTATCTTCATAGTCTAACAGTCCGGCCAAAGGATATAGTCCGGCTGTCCGGAGACCCCCTAATCCAGGACTCCCTCAATCGGTAAGAGGAGCAATCGGAGTGCTAATAAAATCATTGTTGTTGGTATTGGTGAAGTCACATAATTTAGTATTATCTTGAGCCATCATGACAAGCAAGCAACTAACACTCAAGCAAACAAAAAACAAGCGGGCAAAAAGAGGCAAATAGAGAAAGAGATGGAGGATAGAGAGAGAGAGGGCGAATAAAACGGCAAGGGTGAAGTGGGGGAGAGGAAAACGAGAGGCAAATGGCAAATAATGTAATGCGGAAGATAAGGGTATGTGATGGGTACTTGGTATGTTGACTTTTGCGTAGACCTCCCCGGCAACGGCGCCGGAAATCCTTCTAGCTACCTCTTCAGCACTGCGTTGGTTTTCCCCGAAGAGGAAGGGATGATGCAGCAAAGTAGCGTAAGTATCTCCCTTAGTTTTTGAGAACCAAGGTATCAATCCAATAGGAGGCTACACGCGAGTCCCTCGTACCTGCATCCTCGCAACCAACGCGAACAGGGGTTGCCAATCCCTACACGGCCACTTACGAGAGTGAGATCTGATAGATATGATAAGATAATATTTTTGGTATTTTTGTGATAAAGATGCAAAGTAAAATAAAGGCAAAGTAAAAAAGCAAAGGAAATAACTAAGTAGTAGGAGATTAATATGATAAAGATAGACTTGGGGGCCATAGGTTTCACTAGTGGCTTCTCTCGAGAGCATAAGTATTCTATGGTGGGTGAACAAATTACTGTTGAGCAATTGACATAATTGAGCATAGTTATGAGAATATCTAGGTATGATCATGTATATAGGCATCACGTCCGAGACAAGTAGACCGACTCCTGCCTGGATCTACTACTATTACTCCACTCATCGACCGCTATCCAGCATGCATCTAGAGTATTAAGTTAAAAACAGAGTAACGCCTTAAGCAAGATGACATGATGTAGAGGGATAGACTCATGCAATATGATGAAAACCCCATCTTGTTATCCTCGATGGAAACAATACAATACGTGCCTTGCTGCCCCTACTGTCACTGGGAAAGGACACCGCAAGATTGAACCCAAAGCTAAGCACTTCTCCCATTGCAAGAAAGATCAATCTAGTAGGCCAAACCAAACTGATAATTCGAAGAGACTTGCAAAGATAACCAATCATACATAAAAGAATTCAGAGAAGATTCAAATATTATTCATAGATAGACTTGATCATAAACCCACAATTCATCGGTCTCAACAAACACACCGCAAAAGAAGATTACATCGAATAGTTCTCCACAAGAGAGGGGGAGAACATTGTATTGAGATCCAAAAAGAGAGAAGAAGCCATCTAGCTAATAACTATGGACCCGTAGGTCTGAGGTGAACTACTCACACTTCATCGGAGAGGCTATGGTGTTGATGTAGAAGCCCTCCGTGATCGATGCCCCTCCGGCGGAGCTCCGGAACAGGCCCCAAGATGGGATCTCGTGGATACAGAAAGTCAGTGGAATTAGGTTTTTGGCTCCGTATCTGATCGTTTAGGGGTACGTAGGTATATATAGGAGGAAGGAGTACGTCGGTGGAGCAACAGGGGGGCCACGAGGGTGTAGGGCGCGCCTGGGGGGTAGGCGCGCCCCCTACCTCATGGCCTCCTCTTTTGTGTCTTGACGTAGGGTCCAAGTCTCCCGGGTCTTGTTTGTTGAGAAAATCACGTTCCCAAAGGTTTCATTCCGTTTGGACTCCGTTTGATATTCCTTTTCTTCGAAACCCTAAAACAGGCAAAAAAAACAACAATTCTGGGCTGGGCCTCCGGTTAATAAGTTAGTCCCAAAAATAATGTAAAAGTGGATAATAAAGCCCAATAATGTCCAAAACAATAGATAATATAGCATGGAGCAATAAAAAATTATAGATACGTTGGAGACGTATCATGAGTTTATGTGTTTTGATGTAACGAAGGTAGTTTGGAGTCCCGGATATGATCAAGGACATGACGAGGAGTCTCGAAATGGTCAAGACATAAGGATTGATATATTGGATGACTATATTCGGACACCGGATGAGTTCCGAGGGTCACGGGATAATTATCGGAGTGTAGGGGGTTATCGGAACCCCCGAGGGGACTAATGAGCGAACATGGGCCTTAGAGGAGAGAGAGAGGGCCGGCCAAGGCAGGGTCGCGCGCCCCTCCCCCTCTAGTCCGAATTGGACTCGGGAAGGGGGCGCCCCCCCCTTTCCTTCTCTTCTCTCCCTCTCCTTCCTTCCCCCTTCCTCCTCCTAGTTGGACTAGGAAAGGGGGGGTCATACTCCTACTAGGAGGAGGACTGCTCCCCTCCTTGGCGCGCCTCCAAGGGTCGGCAGGCCTCCCCCTTGCTCCTTTATATACGGGGGTAGGGGGCACCCTTGAACACACAAGTTGATCATTGATCCCTTAGCCGTGTGCGGTGCCCCCTCCACCATAATCCACTTCGGTCATATCATCGTAGTGCTTAGACGAAGCCCTGCGACGGTAGCATCATCATCACCATCATCACGCCGTTGTGCTGACAAAGCTCTCCCTCGACACTCAGCTAGATCGAGAGTTCGTGGGACGTCACCGAGCCGAACGTGTGTAGATCGCGGAGGTGCCGTACTTTCGGTACTAGGATCGGTCGGATCGTGAAGACGTATGACTACATCAATCGCGTTGTCATAACGCTTCCGCTTACGGTCTACGTGTTGGGGAACGTAGTAATTTCAAAAAAAAATCCTACGCACACGCAAGATCATGGTGATGCATAGCAACGAGAGGGGAGAGTGTGATCTACGTACCCTTGTAGACCGACAACGGAAGCGTTAGCACAACGCGGTTGATGTAGTCGTACGTCTTCACGGCCCGACCGATCAAGCACCGAAACTACGGCACCTCCGAGTTCTAGCACACGTTCAGCTCGATGACAATCCCCGAACTCCGATCCAGCAAAGTGTCGGGGAAGAGTTCCGTTAGCACGACGGCGTGGTGACGATCTTGATGTATTACCGTCGCAGGGCTTCGCCTAAGCACCGCTACAATATTATCGAGGATTATGGTGGAAGGGGGCACCGCACATGGCTAAGAATATGATCGCATGGATCAACTTGTTTCTAGAGGTGCCCCCCTGCCCCCGTATATAAAGGAGCAAGGGAGGAGAGGAGGCCGGCCCTAGGAGGGGGCGCGCCAAGTGTGGAGTCCTACGAGGACTCCCTAGTCCTAGTAGGATTCCACCTCCCATATGGAATAGGAAAAGAGGAAGGGAAAAGGAGAAGGAAGGAAGGGGGCGCCCCCCTTCCCTAGTCCAATTCGGACCAGACCAAGATGAGGGGTGCGGCCACCCTTGAGGCCCTTTTTCTTCTTTCCCGTATGGCCCAATAAGGCCCAATACGTATTCCCGTAACTCTCCGGTACTCCGAAAAATACCCGAATCACTCGAAACCTTTCCGATGTCCGAATATAGTCGTCCAATATATCGATCTTTACGTCTCGACCATTTCGAGACTCCTCGTCATGTCCCCGATCTCATCCGGGACTCCGAACTCCTTCGGTACATCAAAACTCATAAACTCATAATATAACTGTCATTGAAACCTTAAGCATGCCGACCCTACGGGTTCGAGAACAATGTAGACATGACCGAGACATGTCTCCAGTCAATAACCAATAGCGGAACCTGGATGCTCATATTGGCTCCCACATATTCTACGAAGATCTTTATCGGTCAGACCGCATAACAACATACGTTGTTCCCTTTGTCATCGGTATGTTACTTGCCCGAGATTCGATCGTTGGTATCTTAATACCTAGTTCAATCTCGTTACAGGCAAGTCTCTTTACTCGTTCCGTAATACATCATCTCACAACTAACTCATTAGTTGCAATGCTTGCAAGGCTTATGTGATGTGCATTACCGAGAGGGTCCAGAGATACCTCTCCGACAATCGGAGTGACAAATCCTAATCTCAAAATACGCCAACCCAACATGTACCTTTGGAGACACCTGTAGAGCTCCTTTATAATCACCCAGTTACGTTGTGACGTTTGGTAGCACACAAAGTGTTCCTCCGGCAAACGGGAGTTGCATAATCTCATAGTCATAGGAACATGTATAAGTCATGAAGAAAGCAATAGCAACATACTAAACGATCGGGTGCTAAGCTAATGGAATGGGTCATGTCAATCACATCATTCTCCTAATGATGTGATCCCATTAATAAAATAACAACTCTTTTGTTTATGGTTAGGAAACATAACCATCTTCGATTAACGAGCTAGTCAAGTAGAGGCATACTAGTGACACTCTGTTTGTCTATGTAACCACACATGTATTATGTTTCCAGTTAATACAATTCTAGCATGAATAATAAACATTTATCATGATATAAGGAAATAAATAATAACTTTATTACTGCCTCTAGGGCATATTTCCTTCAGTCTCTCACTTGCACTAGAGTCAATAATCTAGTTCACATCGCCATGTGATTCAAAACTAAGAGTTCACATCACCATGTGATTAACACCCATAGTTCACATCGTCATGTGACCTATACCCAAAGGGTTTACTAGAGTCAATAATCTAGTTCACATTATTTATGTGATTAACACCCAAAGAGTACTAAGGTGTGATCATGTTTTGCTTGTGAGATAATTTTAGTCAACGGGTCTGTCACATACAGATCCGTAAGTATTTTGTCAATTCTATGTCTACAATGCTCTGCACGGAGCTACTCTAGCTAATTGCTCCCACTTTCAATATGTATCTAGATCGAGACTTAGAGTCATCCAGATCTGTGTCAAAACTTGTATCGACGTAACTTTTTACGACGAACCTTTTGTCACCTCCATAATCGAGAAATATTTCCTTATTCCACTAAGGATAATTTTGACCAATGTCCAGTGATCTACTCTTAGATCACTATTGTACTCCCTTGCTTAACACAGTGTAGGGTATACAATAGATCTGGTACACATCATGGCATACTTTATAGAACCTATGGCTGAGGCATAGGGAATGACTTTCATTCTCTTTCTATCTTCTGTCGTGGTCGGGCTTTGAGTCTTACTCAATTTCATACCTTGTAACACAGCCAAGAACTCTTTCTTTGACTGTTCCATTTTTGAACTACTTCAAAATATTGTCAAGGTATGTACTCATTGAAAAAACTTATCAAGCGTCTTGATCTATCTCTATAGATTTTGATGCTTAATATTGAAGAAGCTTCACCGAGGTCTTTCTTTGAAAAACTTCTTTAAAAACACTCCTTTATGCTTTGCAGAATAATTCTACATTATTTCCGATCAACAATATGTCATTCACATATACTTATCAGAAATGCTGTAGTGCTCCCACTCACTTTCTTGTAAATACAGGCTTCACCGCAAGTCTGTATAAAACTATATGCTTTGATCATACTATCAAAGCGTTTATTCCAACTCCGAGAGGCTTGCACCAGTCCATAAATGGATCGCTGGAGCTTGCACACTTTGTTAGCTCCTTTTGGATCGAAAAAACCTTCCGGCTGCATCATATACAACTCTTCTTCCAGAAATCCATTCAGGAATGTAGTTTTGACATCCATTTGCTGGATTTCATAAAATGCGGCAATTGCTAACATGATTTGGACAGACTTAAGCATAGATATGAGTGAGAAACTCTCATCATAGTCAACACCTTGAACTTGTCGAAAACCTTTTTTGCGACAATTCTAGCTTTGTAGATAGTAACACTACTATCAGCGTCCGTCTTCCTCTTGAAGATCCATTTAATCTCAATGGCTCGCCGATCATTGGGCAAGTCAATCAAAGTCCATACTTTGTTCTCATACATGGATCTCATCTCAGATTTCATGGCCTCAAGCCATTTCACGGAATCTAGGCTCATCATCGCTTCCTCATAGTTTGCAAGTTCGTCATGGTCTAGTAACATGACTTCCAGAACAGGATTACTGTACCACTTTGGTGCGGATCTCACTCTGGTTTACCTACGAGATTCGGTATTAACTTGATCTGAAGTTACATGATCATCATCATTAGTCTTCCTCACTAATTGGTGTAGTAGTCACAGGAACAGATTTCTTGTGATGAACTACTTTTCAATAAGGGAGAAGGTACAATTACCTTATCAAGTTCTACTTTCCTCCCACTCACTTCTTTCAAGAGAAACTCCTTCTCTAGAAAGGATCCATTCTTAGCAACGAATGTCTTGCCTTTGGATCTGTGATAGAAGGTGTATCCAATAGTCTCCTTTGGGTATCCTATGAAGACATATTTCTCTGATTTGGGTTTGAGCTTATCAGGATGAAACTTTTTCATATAAGCATCACAATCCCAAAATTTAAGAAACGACAACTTTGGTTTCTTGCCAAACCACAGTTCAGATTGTGTCGTCTCAACGGACTTAGATGGTGCCCTTTCAAACGTGAATGCAGTTGTCTTTAATGCATAACCCCAAAACGATAGTGGTAGATCGGTAAGAGACATCATAGATCGCACCATATCTAATAAAGTACGGTTATGATGTTCGGACACATCATTATGCTGTGGTGTTCCAGGTGGCGTGAGTAGTGAAACTATTTCACATTGTTTTAACTGAAGGCCGGACTCGTAACTCAAATATTTTACCTCTGCGATCATATCGTAGAAAATTTTATTTTCTTGTTACGATGATTCTCCACTTCACTCTGAAATTCTTTGAAATTTTGAAATATTTCAGACTTGTGTTTCATTAAGTAGATATACCCATATCTGCTCAAATCATCTGTGAAGGTCAGAAAATCATGATACCCGCCACGAGCCTTAACACTCATCGGATCTCATACATCAGTATGTATTATTTCCAATAAGTCAGTTGCTCGCTCCATAGTTCCGGAGAACGGCGTTTTAGTCATCTTGCCCATGAGGCATGGTTCGCAAGCATCAACTGATTCATAATCAAGTGATTCCAAAAACCCATTAGCATGGAGTTTCTTCATGCGCTTTACACCAATATGACCTAAACGGCAGTGCCACAAATAAGTTGCACTATCATTATTAACTTTGCATCTTTTGGTTTCAATATTATGATTATGTGTATCACTACGATCGAGATCCAACGAACTATTTTCATTGGGTGTGTAACCATATAAGGTTTTATTCATGTAAACAGAACAACAATTTATTCTCTTACTTAAATGAATAACCGTATTACAATAAACATGATCAAATCATATTCATGCTCAACGCAAACACCAAATAACACTTATTCAGGTTCAACACTAATCCCGAAAGTATAGGGAGTGTGCGATGATGATCATATCTATCTTGGAACCACTTCCAACACACATCGTCACTTCACCCTTAACTAGTCTCTGTTTATTCTGCAACTCCCGTTTCGAGTTACTAATATTAGCAACTGAACTAGTATCAAATACTGAGGGGTTGCTATAAACACTAGTAAAGTACACATCAATAAAATGTATATCAAATATACTTATGTTCACTTTGCCATCCTTCTTATCTGCCAATCACTTGGGGTAGTTCCGCTTCCAGTGACCAGTCCCTTTGCAGTAGAAACACTTAGTCTCAGGTTTAGGACCAGACTTGGGCTTCTTCACTTGAGCAACAACTTGCTTGCTGTTCTTCTTGAAGTTCCCCTTCTTCCCTCTGCCCTTTTCTTGAAACTAGTGGTCTTGTCTACCATCAACACTTGATGTTTTTCCCGATTTCTACCTTCGTCAATTTCCGCATTACGAAGAGCTTGGGAATCATTTCCGTTATCCCTTGCATATCATAGTTCATCACGAAGTTCTACTAACTTGGTGATGGTGACTAGAGAATTCTATCAATCACTATCTTATCTGGAAGATTAACTCCCACTTGATTCAAGCGATTGTAGTACTCAGACAATCTGAGCACATGCTCACTAGTTGAGCGATTCTCCTCCATCTTTTAGCTATAGAACTTGTTGGAGAATTCATATCTCTCAACTCGGGTATTTGCTTGAAATATTAACTTCAACTCCTGGAACATCTCATATGCTCCATGACGTTCAAAACGTCTTTGAAGTCCCGATTCTAAGCCATTAAGCATGGTGCACTAAACTATCAAGCAGTCATCATATTGAGCTAGCCAAACGTTCATAACGTCTGCATCTGCTCCTGCAATAGGTCCGTCACCTAGCGGTGCATCAAGGACATAATTCTTCTGTGCAGCAATGAGGATAAACCTCAGATCACGGATCCAATCCGCATCATTGCTACTAACATCTTTCAACACAATTTTCTCTAGGAACATATCAAAATAAACATAGGGAAGCAACAGCGCGAGCTATTGATGTACAACATAATTTGCAAAATACTACCAGGACTAAGTTCATGATAAATTTAAGTTCAATTAATCATATTACTTAAGAACTCCCACTTAGATAGACATCCCTCTAATCCTCTAAGTGATTACGTGATCCAAATCAACTAAACCATGTCCGATCATCACGTGATATGGAGTAGTTTCATTGGTGAACATCTCTATATTGATCATATCTGCTATATGATTCACGCTCGACCTTTCGGTCTCCATGTTCTGAGGCCATATCTGTATATGCTTGGCTCGTCAAGTATAACCTGAGTATTCTGCTGTGCAACTGTTTTGCACCCGTTGTATTTGAACGTAGAGCCTATCACACCCGATCATCACGTGGTGTCTCAGCACGAAGAACTTTCGCAACGGTGCATACTCAGGGAGAACACTTCTTGATAATTAGTGAGAGATCATCTTATAATGCTACCGTCAATCAAAGCAAGATAAGATGCATAAAAGATAAACATCACATGCAATCAATATAAGTGATATGATATGGCCACCATCATCTTGTGCTTGTGATCTCCATCTTCGAAGCACCGTCATGATCACCATTGTCACCGGCGCGACACCTTGATCTCCATCGTAGCATCGTTGTCGTCTCGCCAATCTTATGCTTCCACGACTATCGCTACCGCTTAGTGATAAAGTAAAGCATTACAGCGCGATTGCATTGCATACAATAAAGCGACAACCATATGGCTCCTGCCAGTTGCCGATAACTCGGTTACAAAACATGATCATCTCATACAATAAAATTTAGCATCATGTCTTCACCATATCACATCACAACATGCCCTGCAAAAACAAGTTAGACGTCCTCTACTTTGTTGTTGCAAGTTTTACGTGGCTGCTACAGGCTTAAGCAAGAAACAATCTTACCTACGCATCAAAACCACAACGATAGTTTGTCAAGTTGGTGCTGTTTTAACCTTCGCAAGGACCGGGCATAGCCACACTCGGTTCAACTAAAGTTGGAGAAACTGTCACCCGCTAGCCACCTTTGTGCAAAGCACGTCGGGAGAACCGGTCTCGCGTAAGCGTACGCGTAATGTCGGTCCGGGCCGCTTCGTCCAACAATACCGCCGAACCAAAGTATGACATGCTGGTAAGCAGTATGACTTATATCGCCCACAACTCACTTGTGTTCTACTCGTGCATATAACATCAACACATAAAACTAAGGCTCAGATGCCACTGTTGGGGAACATAGTAATTTCAAAAAAAAATCCTACGCACACGCAAGATCATGGTGATGCATAGCAACGAGAGGGGAGAGTGTGATCTACGTACCGGAAACATATGGAATAGGAAAAGAGGAAGGGAAAAGGAGAAGGAAGGAAGGGGGCGCCCCCCTTCCCTAGTCCAAATCGGACCAGACCAAGGGGAGGGGTGCGGCCACCCTTGAGGCCCTTTTTCTTCTTTCCCGTATGGCCCAATAAGGCCCAATACGTATTCCCGTAACTCTCTGGTACTCCGAAAAATACCCGAATCACTCGGAACCTTTTCGATGTCCGAATATAGTCGTCCAATATATCGATCTTTACGTCTCGACCATTTCGAGACTCCTCGTCATGTCCCCGATCTCATCCGGGACTCCGAACTCCTTCGGTACATCAAAACTCATAAACTCATAATATAACTGTCATTGAAACCTTAAGCATGCCGACCCTACGGGTTCGAGAACAATGTAGACATGACCGAGACATGTCTCCAGTCAATAACCAATAGCGGAACCTGGATGCTCATATTGGCTCCCACATATTCTACGAAGATCTTTATCGGTCAGACCGCATAACAACATACGTTGTTCCCTTTGTCATCGGTATGTTACTTGCCCGAGATTCGATCGTTGGTATCTTAATACCTAGTTCAATCTCGTTACAGGCAAGTCTCTTTACTCGTTCCGTAATACATCATCTCACAACTAACTCATTAGTTGCAATGCTTGCAAGGCTTATGTGATGTGCATTACCGAGAGGGCCCAGAGATACCTCTCCGACAATCGGAGTGACAAATCCTAATCTCGAAATACGCCAACCCAACATGTACCTTTGGAGACACCTGTAGAGCTCCTTTATAATCACCCAGTTACATTGTGACGTTTGGTAGCACACAAAGTGTTCCTCCGGCAAACGGGAGTTGCATAATCTCATAGTCATAGGAACATGTATAAGTCATGAAGAAAGCAATAGCAACATACTAAACGATCGGGTGCTAAGCTAATGGAATGGGTCATGTCAATCACATCATTCTCGTAATGATGTGATCCCATTAATCAAATAACAACTCTTTTGTTTATGGTTAGGAAACATAACCATCTTCGATTAACGAGGTAGTCAAGTAGAGGCATACTAGTGACACTCTGTTTGTCTATGTATTCACACATGTATTATGTTTCCGGTTAATACAATTCTAGCATGAATAATAAACATTTATCATGATATAAGGAAATAAATAATAACTTTATTATTGCCTCTAGGGCATATTTCCTTCACTACGAGGGTACATGGATAGCACTCTTCCCCTCTCGTTGCTATGCATCACCATGATAGATCTTGCGTGTGCATAGGAATTTTTTTGAAAGTACTGCGTTGCCAACAGTGGGATCCAAAGTGTAAGGTATATTTGGTGCCATCGTTGAGCATGAACATTATACATGTTCCAAAGTGAAAGTTATATTTGATATACATGTTATTGATGTGCACCTTACTAATGCTCGGAGTAGTGCCTGGGTATTTGATATGTGTTCAATTGCTAACATTTGCAACTCGAAACAGGGGCTACGGATTAAGCGAAGATTGGCTAAGGACGAGGTGACGATGCGCATGGGAAATGGTTCCAAAGTCGATGTGATCAACATCGGCACGCTACCTCTACATCTACCTTCGGGATTAGTTTTAGACCTAAATAATTGTTATTTGGTGCCAGCGTTGAGCATGAACATTATATCTGGATCTTGTTTGATGCGAGATAGTTATTCATTTAAATCAGAGAATAATGGTTGTTCTATTTATATGAGTAATATCTTTCATGGTCATGCACCCTTAATGAGTGGTCTATTTTTACTAAATCTTGATAGTAGTGATATACATGTTCATAGTATTGAAGCCAAAAGATGCAGAGTTGATAATGATAGTGCAATTATTTGTGGCACCGCCGTTTGGGTCGTATTGGTGTGAAGCGCATGAAGAAACTCCATTCTGATGGACTTCTGGAATCACTTGATTATGAATCACTTGGTACTTGCAAACCATGCCTCATGGGAAAGATGACTAAACTCCGTTCTCCGGAACAATGGAGCGAGCAATAGAGTTATTGGAAATCATACATACTGATGTATGTGGTCCAATGAACATTGAGGCTCGCAGTGGATATCATTATTTTCTCACCTTCACAGATGATTTGAGAAGATATGTGTATATCTACTTAGTGAAATATAAGTTTGAAACATTTGAAAAGTTCAAAGAATTTCAGAGTGAAGTGGAAAATCATCGTAACAAAGAAAATAAAGTTTCTACGATCCTATCGTGGAGGAGAATATTTGAGTTACAAGTTTGGTCTTCATTTGAAACAATGCGGAATAGTTTCGCAACTCACGCCACTCGGAACACCACATCGTAATTGTTGGGGATATTACTACTGGATGTAAACCGGCCTTGTGTAGCCAGGTTAACTCCTTGAAGATTAGAAGCCCATGAAGATGCAAGGATGATGGCGCTTTACGAAGGCCCAAAGGCGGGTTAAAGCCTGTAAATGTAAACCGACCTAGTCATGTAACTTGTATTGTAAGATAGGAAGGATAGAGACCGAACCGGACACGTTTATGATCCGGCCTCCGGACTCTGTAGCCCGGCGGGCATCAACCTATGTACATAAAGGGACGACCCGGCAGCGGTTTAGGGACAGACAACAACTCGAGAGCCAGACAAAGCGGATTCGCTCCCTGGCCTTCGAAACCCTAGCAATACCAATCACAACTAGACGTAGGCTTTTACCTTCCTTGAAGGGGGCGAACTAGTATAAAATCCCTGTGTCCCCTTGTCCGGTTAACCCCTTTGAGCTAACCCGTAGCGATGGCTCCACGACTAAGTTCTTTCACAAGGACATCTGCCGTGACAAACCCACGATAGTTGGCGCCCACCGTGGGGCTATCGCATGATGGTTTTGAGTTCTTGAAGGGCAGCTTTGATGGACTTAAGGGATACGCTGTGGGCCGGATGACGAAGAGTCGTCGCGGCAAGCTCTACATCGACAATGCAGGATGGGGTCCCGAGGCCGATTCAATCGAATACGGGTACCGGGTCCCCTTCGGTGGGATTCATGTCTTCATCGGCAAGATCGGCGAACCGGCCCCTGAGACGGACATCTGCACCGACATCATCGAAACGGCTCGGTGTGCAAGTTCTTCGCCGGTTCAGCCCGTGGCAAAGCATGTTTTCGTAGGGGTCATCCATGGAGCGAGATACGAGGACGGACCGGTGTCCGATGGAGAGACCGTGGTCTATTTTGATGACGAGTCTTCCGGAGAGACCGAATCGCTTTACCAGTTACAGGACGGCCGGATTGATAGAGGATCTGAGGGCAACAGTATTCCGGATTCCCCTGATCTGCCAAACCGGACCGCCATCTTCTTGGCCGGCACACAATCAGCGCCTCATTCATCGACCGCAGCAGCAATACTCTCCGGTTCAACAACGGCCACACCGACAGGGGCAAGAAGCTCTGCGTCGCCTCCGGCCCAAGTCCTGTCCGATTTGTTCGACGCTTTGGCAACGTTGATTGCCGCGGAGGTGGATGCAGCAGCCAGGGATCAGCATAATGCGGAGATTGCAATGGTGAAAGATCAGATAGCTCAGGCTAAAGCGGACCTGGCAACAGAGAACACTAGGATGGCTACAGAACGGGCTGAATTGGAAGCCCGAGCCTACCGGATTAGGCTGGATCAGAACGCTTCAGAGGAAGTAATGAGAAGAAGGTATCGATCGCGTCTCCCATCAGTTTATGAGCCGCAGAATCTCTTCAACACACCAGGAGTAGGAGCTGGTAACCAACCCATACTAAACCGGGCAGAGGCACCGGGAACAGGAGGGCCAGTTCAACCGCGCACGATGGACCCGCCTCGCCACAACAACGTTGTGCCACAGTATGTACCAACACCTCCCGGGCATTATTCCAACCCGTTGGACAATATTGTGGCTGCCGCTTCACACCTGGCAGCCCTCCCAACCAACGGCGAGTCACCAGTGGCGGTTGAAGCACGTCGGGCTAGGGATCTCCTTCAAACAGCACTAAATCAGCAGCAGGCATATTCACACAGTCGTGAGAGGATTCATTCCACTCCCTGTCCAAGCCGGAGCTATAGCAGACACATGGAGGACGAACCAGCTGTGTCCAGCAGTGCACGTCACCGAAATTCACCACGAGGAAACAACCCGGCAGGGGGAGGCGCTAATGTGCAGGATGTTGTGGACCACGGTGATACGTCTCCAACGTATCTATAATTTTTGATTGCTCCATGCTATATTATCTACTGTTTTGGACTATATTGGACTTTATTTTCCACTTTTATATTATTTTTGGGACTAACCTATTAACCGGAGGCCCAGCCCAGAATTGTTGTTTTCTGCCTATTTCAGTCTTTCGGATAAACGGAATATCAAACGGAGTCCAAACGGAATAAAATCTCCGGGAACGTGATTTTCTCACCGAACGTGATCCAGGAGACTTGGACCCTGCTCCAAGGAACAAAAGAGGCGGTCACGAGGGTGGGGGGGCGCCCCCCCTAGGGCGCGCCCCCTGCCTCGTGGGCCCCTCGTTGCTCCTCCGGCGTACTTCTTCCTCCTATATATACACACGTACCCCCCAAATGATCAGAATAGGAGCCAAAAACCTAATTCCACCGCCGCAACTTTCTGTATGCACGAGATCCCATCCTGGGGCCTGTTCCGGAGCTCCGCCGGAAGAGGGCCGTCATCACGGAGGGCTTCTACATCATCATAGCCACTCCAATGAAGTGTGAGTAGTTTACCTCAGACCTTTCGGGTCCATAGTTAGTAGCTAGATGGCTTCTTCTCTCTCTTTGAATCTCAATACAAAGTTCTCCCCCTCTCTTGTGGAGATCTATTCGATGTAATCTTCTTTTGCGGTGTGTTCGTTGAGACCGATGAATTGTGGGTTTATGATCAAGTCTATCTATGAATAATATTTGAATCTTCTCTGAATTCTTTTATGTATGATTGGTTATCTTTGCAAGTATCTTCGAATTATCCGTTTGGTTTGGCCAACTAGATTGGTAGTTCTTGCCATGGGAGAAGTGCTTAGCTTTGGGTTCGATCTTGCGGTGTCCTTACCCAGTGACAGAAGGGGAAGCAAGGCACGTATTGTATCATTGCCATCGAGGATAACAAGATGGGGTTTATTTCATATTGCATGAATTTATCTCTCTACATCATGTCATCTTGCTTAAGGCGTTACTCTGTTTTTAACTTAATACTCTAGATGCATGCTGGATAGCGGTCGATGAGTGGAGTAATAGTAGTAGATGCAGAATCGTTTCGATCTACTTATCACGGACGTGATGCCTATATACATGATCATGCCTAGATATTCTCATAACTATGCTCAATTCTGTCAATTGCTCAACAATAATTTGTTCACCCACCGTAGAATATTTATGCTCTTGAGAGAAGCCACTAGTGAAACCTATGGCCCCCGGGTCTATTCTCATCATATCAATCTCCATTACTTTAATCTTGCTTTGCTTTTTACTTTGCCTTTACTTTTTACTTTGCATCTTTATACCAAAAATACCAAAAATATTATATCTATCAGATCTCACTCTCGTAAGTGACCGTGAAGGGCTTGACAACCCCTAATCGCGTTGGTTGCGAGTAGCTATCGCTTTGTGCAGGTACGAGGGACTTGAGCGTGGGCTCCTACTGGATTGATACCTTGGTTCTCAAAAACTGAGGGAAATACTTACGCTACTCTGCTACATCATCCCTTCCTCTTCGGGGAAAACCAACGCAAGCTCAAGACGTAGCAAGAAGGATTTCTGGCACCGTTGCCGGGGAGTCTACGCAAAAAGTCAACATACCAAGTACCCATCACAATCCCTATCTCTCGCATTACATTATTTGCCATTTGCCTCTCGTTTTCCTCTCTCCCCCAATTCACCCTTGTCGTTTTATTCGCCCTCTCTCTCTCCCTATCCTCCCTCTCTATTTGACTCTTTTTTGCCCGTTTGCTTTTTGTTTGCCCGTGTGTTAGATTGCTTGTTTGTCGCGATGGCTCAACCGAGATTTGGTGATCTTCACCTTAAAAGGTTAGAGGAGATCGAAACCAATGTTACGAAGTTTATGGTTTTGCAATTTGAGCATAATAATTTCTTTAGAAACGAGCTTAAGGAACAAAAAAGTTTTATGAGTTATATGAATAAAGAGCTTGATGATATGTCTAAAGAATTTGAGGGTATAAGATCCCAAATTGCTCGTCTAGAAAAGATGACTGCTGAAATTTCGGATATGCAAGCCACCTTAGTTAATAAGATGGCTGTTAAACCGGATTCCTATGAAAATCAAGATGAAGATCTAAAAATTATTAATGTGTATCCTATTAAATCTTTATTTTACAATATGAATCTTGATGAAACTGAATATGATCTTCCTTTACCTAGAAGGCGTTCTAAAAATCGGGGTGTTTAGATCTTAATGATGAAATTGATGAAAATGGGATTGAAAGAAATAAAAATCTAGATGTTGCTAAACCCACTATATTGGATTCCAAGGAATTTAATTATGAAAGTTGCTCTTTAATTGATTTTATTTCCTTGTTGCAATCTGTGCTAAATTCTCCACATGCTTATAGTCAAAATAAAGCCTTCACCGAACATATTGTTGATGCCTTGATGCAATCTATGAAGAAAAACTTGAGTTGAAAGTTTCTATCCCTAGAAAACTCTATGATGAGTGGGAACCAACTATTAAAATTAAAATTAAAGATCATGAGTTTTATGCTTTGTGTGATTTGGGTGCTAGTGTCTCTACTATTCCCAAGACTTTGTGTGATTTACTAGATTTCCATAATTTAGATGATTGCTCTCTAAACTTGCATCTTGCGGATTCCACTATTAATAAACCTATGGGAAGGATTAATGATGTTCTTGTTGTTGCAAATAGGAATTATGTGCCCGTAGATTTTATCGTTCTTGATATAGATTGCAATCCTTCTTGCCCTATTATTCTTGGTAGACCTTTCCTTAGAACGGTTGGTGCGATTATTGATATGAAGGAAGGGAATATTAGATTTCAATTTCCATTAAAAAAAGTGCATGGAACACTTTCCTAGAAAGAAAATAAACTTACCATATGAAACTATCATGAGAGTCACTTATGTATTGCCTACCAAAGATGGCAATACCTAGATCTATCCTCGCTTTTATGCCTAGCTAGGGGCGTTAAACGATAGCGCTTGTTGGGAGGCAACCCAATTTTATTTTTATTCCTTGCCTTTTGCTCCTGTTTAGTAATAAATAAATTATTTAGCCTCTGTTTTGGTTGTGTTCTTTTGTGTTTAATTAGTGTTTGTGCCAAGTAGAACCGTTGGGAAGACTTGGGGAAAGTCTTGTTGAACTTGCTGTAAAAAACAGAAACTTTAGCACTCACGAGAACTACTGTCATTTTTATTTGAAGAGTGATATTTAGTTAATTCTTTTTGCATATGATTAATAGATAAATTCCTCACGTCCATAAATTTATTTTAGAATTTTTAGTGTTTCAGATCTTGCGCTAGCTACAGATTACTACAGACTATTCTGTTTTTGACAGATTCTGTTTTTCGTGTGTTGTTTGCTTATTTTGATGAATCTATGGCTAGTAAAATAGTTTATAATCCAGAGAGAAGTTGGAATACAGTAGGTTTAACACCAATATTAATAAATAATGAGTTCATTACAGTACCTTGAAGTGGTATTTTGTTTTCTTTCGCTAACGGAGCTCACGAGTTTTCTATTTTGAGTTTTGTGTTGTGAAGTTTTCAAGTTTTGGGTGAATTCTTTTGATGGATCATGGAACAAGGAGTGGCAAGCGCCTAAGCTTGGGGATGCCCATGGCACCCCCAAGATAATCCGAGGACACCAAGAAGTCAAAGCTTGGGGATGCCCCGGAAGGCATCCCCTCTTTCGTCCACTTCCATCAGTAATTTACTTGGAGCTATATTTTTATTCACCAACATGATATGTGTTTTGCTTGGAGCATCTTGTATTATTTTTTTCTTTGTATGCCACAATCATCCTTGCTGTACACACCTTTTGAGAGAGCCATACATGAATTAAAATTTGATAGAATGCTTTATGTGCTTCACTTATATCTTTGAGCTAAGTAGTTTTGCTCTATGTGCTTCACTTATATCTTTTGAGCTAGATAATTTTGCTCTATGTGCTTCACTTATATCTTTTGAGCGTTATAATTTTTCTCTATGTGCTTCACTTAGATCTTTTAGAGCACGATGGTGGATTTGTTTTAAAGAAACTATTGATCTCTCATGCTTCACTTAAATTATTTTGAGAGTCTCTTAATAGCATGGTAATTTGCTTAATAATAATATGCTTGGTATTCAAGATTTGTGAAACTTTCTTTTGAGTGTGTTGAATACTAAGAAAAGATTGAAGCATGATAATTATTTTGAGATATGGAGGTGATAATATTAAAGTCATGCTAGTTGAGTAGTTGTGAATTTAAAGAATACTTGTGTTAAGGTTTGTGATTCCCGTAGCATGCACGTATGGTGAACCGTTATGTGATGAAGTCGGAGCATGATTTATTTATTGATTGTCTTCCTTATGAGTGGCGGTCGGGGATGAGCGATGGTCTTTTCCTACCATCTATCCCCCTAGGAGCATGCGCGTAATACTTTGCTTTTATAACTTCTAGATTTTTGCAATAAGTATATGAGTTCTTTATGACTAATGTTGAGTCCATGGATTATACGCACTCTCACCCTTCCACCTTTGCTAGCCTCTCTTATACCGCGCACCTTTTGCCGGTATCATACACCTACCATATACCTTCCTCAAAACAGCCACCATACCTACCTATTATGGCATTTCCATAGCCATTCCAAGATATATTGCCATGCAACTTTCCACCGTTCCGTCCATGACACATTCATCATTGTCATATTGCATATCCCGGTACACCGCCGGATGCATTCACATAGAGTCATATTTTGTTCTAAGTATCGAGTTGTAATTGTTGAGTTATAAGAGAAATAAAAGTGTGATGATCATCATTATTAGAGCATTGTCCCAGTGAGGAAAGAATGATGGAGACTATGATTCCCCCATAAGTCGGGATGAGACTTCGGACGAAAAATTAAAAAAAGAGGCCAAAGAAGCCCAAATAAAAAGAGGCCATAAAAAAGGCCCAATTAAAAAATGAGAGAAAAAGAGAGAAGGGACAATGTTACTATCCTTTTACCGCACTTGTGCTTCATAGTAGCACCATGATCTTCATAGTAGAGAGTCTCTCATGTTATCACTCTCATATACTAGTGGGAATTTTTCATTATAGAACTTGGCTTGTATATTCCAATGATGGGCTTCCTCAAAAATTGCCCTAGGTCTTCATGAGCAAGCAAGTTGGATGCACACCCACTTAGTTTCTTTTTGAGCTTTCATATACTTATAGTTCTAGTGCATCCGTTGCATGGAAATCCCTACTCACTCACATTGATATCTATTGATGGGCATCTCCATAGCCCGTTGATATGCCTAGTTGATGTGAGACCATATTCTCCTTTTTGTCTTCTCCACAACCACCATTCTATTCCACCTATAGTGCTATATCCATGGCTCACGCTCATGTATTGCGTGAAGATTGAAAAAGTTTTGAAAAAGTTAGAGTATGAAACAATTGCTTGGCTTGTCATCGGGGTTGTGCATGATTTAAATACTTTGTGTGGTGAAGATGGAGCATAGCCAGACTATATGATTTTGTAGGGATAACTTTCTTTGGCCATGTTATTTTGAGAAGACATAATTGCTTTATTAGTATGCTTGAAGTATTATTATTTTTTATGTCAATATAAACTTTTGTCTTGAATCTTTCTAATCTGAATATTCATACCACAATTAAGAAGATTTACATTGAAATTATGCCAAGTAGCACTCCGCATTAAAATTCTCTTTTTATCATTTACCTACTCGAGGACGAGCAGGAATTAAGCTTGGGGATGCCTGATACGTCTCCAATGTATCTATAATTTTTGATTGCTCCATGCTATATTATCTACTGTTTTGGACTATATTGGGCTTAAGTTTCCACTTTTATATTATTATTGGGACTAACCTATTAACCGGAGGCCCAGCCCAGAATTGCTGCTTTTTGCCTATTTCAGTGTTTCGGATAAACGGAATATCAAACAGAGTCCAAACGGAATAAAATCTTCGGGAACGTGATTTTCTCATCGAACGTGATCCAGGAGACTTGGACCCTGCTCCAAGGAACAAAAGAGGCGGTCACGAGGGTGGGGGGCGCCCCCCCCCCCCCCAAGGGCGCGCCCCCCTGCCTCGTGGGCCCCTCGTTGCTCCTCCGGCATACTTCTTCCTCCTATATATACACATGTACCCCAAACGATCAAAACAGGAGCCAAAAACCTAATTCCATCGCCGCAACTTTCTGTATCGACGAGATCCCATCCTGGGGCCTGTTCTGAAGCTCCGCCGGAAGAGGGCCGTCATCACAGAGGGCTTCTACATCATCATAGCCTCTCCAATGAAGTGTGAGTAGTTTACCTCAGACCTTCGGGTCCATAGTTAGTAGCTAGATGGCTTCTTCTCTCTTTTTGGATCTCAATACAAAGTTCTCCCCCTCTCTTGTGGAGATCTATTCGATGTAATCTTCTTTTTGCGGTGTGTTTGTTGAGACCGATGAATTGTGGGTTTATGATCAAGTCTATCTATGAATAATATTTGAATCTTCTCTGAATTCTTTTATGTATGATTGGTTATCTTTGCAAGTCTCTTCGAATTATCCGTTTGGTTTGGCCAACTGGATTGGTAGTTCTTGCCATGGGAGAAGTGCTTAGCTTTGGGTTCGATCTTGCGGTGTCCTTACCCAGTGACAGAAGGGGCAGCAAGGCACGTATTGTATCGTTGCCATCGAGGATAACAAGATGGGGTTTATTTCATATTGCATGAATTTATCTCTCTACATCATGTCATCTTGCTTAAGGTGTTACTCTGTTTTTAACTTAATACTCTAGATGCATGCTGGATAGCAGTGATGAGTGGAGTAATAGTAGTAGATGCAGAATCATTTTGATCTACTTGTCACGGACATGATGCCTATATACATGATCATGCCTAGATATTCTCGTAACTATGCTCAATTCTGTCAATTGCTCAACAGTAATTTCTTCACCCACCGTAGAATATTTATGCTCTTGAGAGAAGCCACTAGTGAAACCTATGGCCCCCGGGTCTATTCTCATCATATCAATCTCCATTACTTTAATCTTGCTTTGCTTTTTTACTTTGCCTTTACTTTTCACTTTGCATCTTTATACCAAAAATACCAAAAATATTATATCTATCAGATCTCACTCTCGTAAGTGACCGTGAAGGGCTTGACAACCCCTAATCGCATTGGTTGCGAGTAGCTATTGCTTTGTGCAGGTACGAGGGACTTGAGAGTGGGCTCCTACTGGATTGATACCTTGGTTCTCAAAAACTGAGGGAAATACTTACGCTACTCTGCTGCATCATCCCTTCCTCTTCGGGGAAAACCAACGCAAGCTCAAGACGTAGCACACGGCCGCGCACGTCGGGAAGCCGAGTTAGCAGCTCGACATGAAGCACGACAACATACTCCGGCCGGTTCGCCCTACCGCTTCAGTAGAGCCAGGTGCGGTGTTCAGTTCCTTAGGGGTGCCATGTCTCACCCCCGCTCTGCGTAATGTGAGACTGCCCAAGGACTTCAAGGGACCTCGTAAGGTACCAAATTACACCACCGATTTGCAACCAGAGGCATGGGTGGAAATTTATGAGATGGCAATGGAGATGTTAGATGTGGATGAGGCAGTGTGTGCTAAATATTTCACCATGATGTTGGAAGGAACAACTCGTACTTGGTTGAAGAGCTTACCAACCAACTCTGTCGGATCATGGACTGAATTGAAGCACCGATTTATCCAGAACTTTAAAGATACTTGTAAGCAGCCAATGTCAATCATTGATCTGGCCGCTTGTGTCCAAGAGGAAGGGGAGTCCACGACCCATTGGGTCAAACGGGTCTCAGCGATTTTGCACTCATCAGATCGTATCAATGCAGACACCGCAGTGTTAACATTAGAGGGCAATTGTCGTTTCAAGCCGCTCAAACAGAAATTAGGAAGGCTCAAACGTCACTACAACGATATGTCAACGCTCATGGCCGCTTTGGTTAAATACGCCAATTCAGATAATACCAAGGACCTGGATTCATAGGAGGACAAACCGGGGAAAGGGAAAAAGAACGGCAACGCCAACGGTTAGCAGCCTAATCCGGCAGGCCATGGGAACAACGGTAAGCGCAAGGCCGACAGCAGCTTGGACTTTGTTGCTAACACCAATGCTTAGGAGAATGGCCAGCGCCGTAAGGGCAAGCAGCCCAAGAGGGGTGGAGGTTCAGGCCCTAATTTGGAGCGCCTGTTAAATCAGCCCTGTCCAAAGCATGGATCAAAGGAGAAGCCAACATCGCATCTTTGGAAGGACTGTTATATCAATGCGGGATTTCAAGAATTCCAGTATGTTCCAGTATGATAGTGGCCCGCCCGGCGGTTCAGGAGGTGGTTTCCACGGGCCGGGTTACGGAGGTGGTGGTTCCGGTTCAGGGTTTCAAGGTAACCAAACTGGACACATCAATCAAGGGCACCAAGGCAACCAGGTAGGCTACAACCATCAGGGGAATCAGCAGCAGCAGCAGTTAGGTTACCAGAGCAATCCCAAGCAGCTAAATAGCGGGCAATATCATGTTTTCACCACTATTTTGTGTAAGCGTGATCAGAAACTTCACAAAAGGGCAGTAAACTCTATTGAACCGCCAGTACCTCAGTATTTATGCTGGTCTGAGCAACCCATTTTGTGGAGTAGGGAGGATCACCCACCCCGGGTTGATAATCCGGGTCACTTGGCCCTGGTGGTAGCCCCGCAAGTTGGGGGATACAAGTTTACTAAAGTGCTCATGGATGGCGGAAGCAGTATCAACATTCTGTATTATGACACATTCCGTCGTATGGGGTTGACAGATAAGAATCTTAAACCGTCAAATACCGTTTTTCATGGCGTGGTGCCTGGTAAGTCTGCATATCCTGTTGGCAAGATAGCCTTAGAGGTGGCTTTTGGAGATGATTATGATTCAAGGTCAGAAACATTGACGTTTGAGGTGGTAAAAATCAAAAGTCCGTACCACGCCTTGTTTGGGCGGCCGGCTTATGCTAAATTCATGGCAAGGCCATGTTATATTTATTTACAGCTTAAAATGCCAGGTCATAAGGGGACTATCATAGTACATGGAAGCAGAAAGATTGCTTTGGAATGTGAGGAAGGTGATGCGGCTTATGCTGAGTCGGTTTGTGCCACGGAGGAGCTAAAATTCTATAAGGAGCAAGTTGATCCGGCAGACATAACTTCTTTGAAAAAGCCAACTACGGAACACGATCCGACATTGAAGTTTAAATTGGCCACAGATACTAAGATGGTTGACTTTGTTCCTGGCGATTCATCCAAACAGTTCAGCATCAGCGCTAACCTGGATCCCAAATAGGAAAGCGCGCTCATCGAGTTCATCCATGAGAATCGGGACATCTTTGCATGGAAACCTTCTGACATGCCAGGTGTACCGAGGGAACTCGCTGAGCACACACTTAACATTGATCCTAAGTTTAAACCGGTCTGACAGTTTCTCCACCGCTTCAATGAAGAAAGGCGTAAGGCTATTGGTGAAGAGGTAGCCCGTCTGTTGGCCACAAGGTTTATTGTAGAGGTCTTTCATCCAGAGTGGTTGGCTAATCCGGTGCTGGTTCTTAAGAAAAATGGCACTTGGCGTATGTGTGTGGATTACACAGATTTAAACAAAGCTTGCCCTCCAGACCCCTTTGCTCTCCCTCGCATTGATCAGATAATTGATGCAACGGCAGGTTGTGACCGTTTGTGTTTTCTGGATGCGTATTCTGGTTATCATCAGATCAAGATGGCAGTTAAGGACCAGGAGAAGACAGCTTTCATAACTCCCTTTGGAGCCTTCTGCTATGTTTCCATGCCTTTTGGACTCAAGAGTGCCCAGACAACTTACCAGCGATGTGTTCAGAATTGCCTTCATAAGCAAATTGGGCGCAATGTTCATGCATATGTGGATGATATTGTGGTAAAGTCCAGAAAGGAGGAGACATTGATAGATGATTTGAGAGAAACCTTTGACAATCTCCGGGTTTACAAGATGATGCTCAATCCGGAGAAGTGTGTCTTTGGTGTCCCGGCAAGCAAGCTCTTGGGTTTTCTGGTGTCAAACAGAGGCATTGAGGCTAATCCGTAAAACAATTCAGCAATTACATCCTTGGCTAAACCAGCGTGTATCAACGATGTTCAACGTCTGGCCGGCCGGATTACAGCCTTGAGCCGGTTTATCAGTCGCCTTGGAGAGAAGGCCATCCCCTTATATCAGATGCTTAAGAAAACAGATAACTTTGTCTGGAGCGAGGCAGCTGATAAAGTGTTCGAGGATCTGAAGAGGCAGCTAGCTGAACCGCCCATGCTTGCAGTGCCAATCGATAAAGAGCCGTTATTACTATATGTGGCTGCTAATGCCTGGGCTGTTAGCGTAGCCATTGTGGTAGAGCGCAAGGAGCTTGGCAATGAATATTTGGTTCAACGGTCGGTTTATTATATCAGCGAGGTGCTCATTGAATCAAAGCAGAGGTATCCGCATTGGCAGAAGCTGGTGTATGGAGTATTTATGGCAAGCCGGAAGCTTAAACATTATTTTCAGGGCCATCCCATCACAGTGGTCAGTTTTTCAGCTCCTCTGGGCGATATCATTCAAAATAGAGAAGCAACTAGCCGGATTGCCAAGTGGGCTATTGATCTTGGACCTCATGGGCTCAAATATATACCCCGCACAGCGATCAAATCCCAGGCACTCGTGGACTTCATCAATGATTGGACGGAGTTACAGGCACCTGAAGAGAAACCAGATAATACATATTGGACTATTCATTTTGATGGGTCCAGACAGTTGGAGGGCTCGGGGGATGGAGTCATACTAACTTCCCCACGAGGTGACAAGTTTTGTTATGTCCTCCGTTTATTGTTCCCTTGTACTAACAATGCAGCTGAATATGAGGCTTTGCTCCACGGTCTTCGGATGGCTAAGGAGATGAATTTGAGCCGAGTTAAGTGCTTTGGCGATTCAGATCTAGTGGCTCAGCAGGTGTCTGACACTTGGGATTCTAAGGACCCACTCATGGCTGCATATCGGCGAGAGGTGGACACAGTGGCTGGTCACTTTAAGGGTTATCAGGTGGACCATATAGACTAGTGGAAGAATGAAGCGGCGGACGCTTTAAGTCGTCTTGGTTCCTAGCGTCAACCGGTCCCGCCCAATGTCTTTCTTGATGTGTTGCATAATCTGTCAGTCAAGGTGCCAACCGAAGAAGATTTGGCTATTCCTGATCCGGAGGCTCAGTTGGTGGCAGCTCTGCATGCCATACCGGATTGGACAATCTCATATCTGGCTTACATGAACCGGGGCGAGTTACCAGACGATGAAACGTTGGCCCAGCAGATAATCCGGCGTTCCAAGTCCATGACCATACTCAACGGGGAGTTACATCGCTACAGTGTTTCAGGAGCAATTCAGCGTTGCGTTTCTCCTCAAGAAGGTTGTGAGATTTTGCGAGAAATCCATGAAGGGGACTGCGTTCACCATGCCGGTTCAAAGTCTTTGGTTGCTAAAGCTTTTCGCCATGGTTTTTACTGGTTGACGGCACATGCTGATGCGGAAGATTTAGTCAAGAGATGTGACGGGTGTCAAAAATTCGTCCGCCGTGCGCACGTTCCGGCTCAAGAGTTGCGGATGATTCCAATTACGTGGCCGTTTGCAACTTGGGGGCTTGATATGGTTGGACCCTTCAAGCAATCTAAGGACAAAAAGACCCACCTGTTAGTAGCAGTTGATAAATTCACCAAATGGGTGGAGGCAGAGCCAGTCAGCAAGTGTGATGCAGCCACGGTGGTTCAATTCATCAAAAAGGTGACATCCCGGTTTGGTTTTCCACACAGCATTATAACAGATAATGGTACTAACCTGTCAAAGGGGGAGATGGAAGAATTTTGTCAACGTGAGCACATCCGGCTCGATCTAGCGTCGGTGGCTCACCCCCAGTCTAATGGTCAAGCAGAGAGAGCAAATCAGGAAATTCTACGAGGTATCAAACCCATGCTTATGGTTCCCTTAAAGCGGACGCCGGGTTGTTGGGTTGAAGAGCTACCTTCTGTGTTATGGAGCATCAACACCACACCCAATAGGTCTACGGGTTACACACCTTTCTTCATGGTCTATGGAGTGGAGGCAGTTCTTCCTAGTGACATCCGTCACGACTCGCCCCGTGTGACAGCTTATGTTGAAGCTGATAATGAGAAGGCACGTCAAGATTCTCTAGACCTGTTGGATAAAGAGCGTGATCTGGCAGCAGCACGATCGGCGATTTATCAGCAAGATCTCCGACGTTATCACAGCCACTGGGTTAAAACCAGAACCTTTCAAGAAGGCGATTTGGTGCTCCGGCTCATCCAGGATCAAACTGATATACACAAGTTATCCCCACCTTGGTAAGGACCCTTTGTGGTCAGCAAAAATCTGCACAACGGATCTTACTACCTCATTGATGTTCGAGAGCATAAAGACTCACGTCAATCGGAGGACGAGACCAAGCGGCCATGGAACATAGCTCTCCTTCGGCCTTACTATACTTGAAGCCATAGGCTCTTCATCTGTACATATTTATGACAGTGTATATATTATATAATAAACCGGAGACTCCGATTAAGCGGGGTATCTGTTCTTTTTACATCATGTGTATGCTATATGAGTTTACTGACAAAGCGGAGTTTTTTTAATCCGGTCTTAGCAGTTGCACGGGTATGAAACAAATCACTAGGGGGCTTGGTCATATTTGAACTACAGCTATACCTCTTGATCGGTTTTGAAACCACGAAGGGATATCACTAGGGGGCTTGGTTGTTATCACACCATAGCTACACCTCTTGATAGGCATTTAAGCCACAAAAGAAAAATATGTGGAGCCAAAGAGAGTGTTGCACAAAGCACAGACTCAAACATGGGCACACATTGAGCACAGCTCACAAAGTTACTTGCGGGCTCTTTTTGCAAAGCAACAAAGAGTTTGAAAGGACCCTTGTAATTGGCTATCAAGCCACGGCTTGGAAGCCTGGTGTATTCACCTAAAAACCCGGGTTAACCTGCCTTCATCAGGTAAGCCACTCCTGTCCAGGTAATCCTGGTATGACCCATCGAACGTTTGACATGTCAATCTTTTATAGACCCTGAACTTGTCAAAGTTAAAACGATGATTGGTTAATTGGAGGCCCATCTTAAAAGGCTTTGTTAAATGGTTTAACTCAGAGGCCTGGCAGCCCATGAAAAGCCTCGATTTGGAGCCTGACAGCTCGTAAAAAGCCTTCATATTTTCCTTTTTGAGTTTTATTTGTTGAAGTTCATAAGTATTTTTTGATAAACCGGCGTCCTTGACCCGGCTTGCTTTTCAACTACAAGTTGTCGGCACATCATCAATTATAAAACCAGTGTTTATTGACCCGGTCTGGTTTGACTAAATCACCAGTGTTATAAAGAAAACCCGGTAGTTATCCCGGTCCGGTTTAATATATAGACTGGTATTTCAAAAGATGGGATTATCAACGTTCTGGATTGGTACTAACACCTTTGCCGTATACACTGTTGGTCAACCAATGAGGTATGTTATGTACAAACACTTCAATTATTTCATCTATGTATACTTCCTGGACATTATGACCCGTCTAGTGGTAAACCGCTAGATACTTTTAAATTGTTGTACCCAGGAACACAATTCCATGGGTTATGCATAAATATATTTCAAAAGGTGGCACCAGTTGTCAGGAGGCATTAAAAAACATGCTCGATGGCACAGCAAATAACGGAGTTTTGGCTATCTTATTACAAGAAGCTTTCAAAGCGGCTCCAACGGCGTAATTGTTTTTCACAAGATCGGCACACCGTGGCAAGTAAACCGGCGACCAGTTTAGGACGCTTCGTCTGGACGGTTTGATGGTTGAGGGTCAGTTGGTGTGGGCACTTCTTCATCCCTCCCCAGACGCTGGAAATCAACCGTCGACCAATCGATTCCAGTTAAAGCTTGAAATACTGCTTCCTCATGGATAAGATTGGAGGGGTTAATATCAGGAGCATAAGTGTGCTTACGAATCGGAGGCACAAGTTCTTCAACTTCATGGATGTCGGCCGGCTGTCTTTTCCCTTCAGCGTCGTAAACCGGTTGGAAATGGGACAAGTCTGTATCATCGGCCGGTTTGCTGGCTACTGGCCGCATCTGTTTGGTCAGCCGTCGGAGGTCATCATTGTCAAAGTTTGAACTGTCTTCCTTCACACCTGGATATCCTTTAATAATATCATCCACTTCAAGGTCTGGAATCCAGGCTTTGGCTCGAATCAGTGCGGTTAAAGCTCCTGACCTGGCAGCTGCCTTCTTCAATTCGGTAATACAGGCTGGTAACACGGCCAACTTCTCAAGTGTTTCTTTAATCAAAGTTGGGGCCGGTTTGTTGTAAGCTGCTGTGCAAATAGCCCGCTGAGACCCAGAGTACAGCTGTTCAACCAATGTATATGCCGCTTTGAGCTTCATCCGCATGTCTGTCCCAAGATGAGCGATCCGAGTACCTGCCAAAGATTTTTATCAATGTGCTCGTCAGTGATACGGTTCATTGACTTACGCCAACATATAAGCAGACACTTACCAAAGATAGCAGAAGTCATAGCATTGATTTGCCATTTCAAACCAGCTAGTTCATCTGCAACTAGTTTCAGGTCTGCCTCGGCGTCTTCGGCTCTTTTGGTTAAACCAGATTTTTCGGTTTCCCAGTTAGCCCGATCATTGTTGAAAGATTCCTTCAGTCTCTCCATTACGGACAGGGCTTGAGTCAGCTCCTCTTTGGCTTTTGCAGCTTCTGCTTGTTGTGACTTAACATTCTCTTGCAAGTCAGAGTTTCGGGCATCTTTGCTTCTCAGTTCAGCCTGCAACATTGAAGGTCTATTAAGTAACAGGTTATATATGTTCTAAGTACAAAGCGTATAACAAGTTATGCACTTCATACTTGGGGGCTAATGCCTATTTGCTCTAAAGTACTACATTGTATACAAGTCTCCAGAACAATGCAAGCATTATCCTTAACACTTGGGGGCTAATGTGCGTCTGTTCTAAAACGGATGTATGGATTAAAATCCGAATTAACTTGCCAAGTTAAACCGGCCTTTGGGGGCTATGCTGCAGAAATTTATTTAATTGTTAAAAGATGAGTCTTGTCTCTTCTTAGAGACCTACCATTGTGAGGATCAATGATAAGAAACTTAAACTGTTACAAAGACCTGGTTTATGATTAACATCATAAAACGGCCTTTGGGGGCTACTTGGGATAGTGTTTCGGCTATAAATCAATAAACAAAGGGAGAGGAATTTACCTCATATCGCTCTTTCAGCAAGTTCACCAAACCGGCCTCATAGTCCCGGTTTGAGTGCAGACGGTTCAAGAAGCCAGAGTGAAGCTCTTCAGTGTTAAGATGAGCATAGCTTGATAAATCACTGCTCCATTTGCCTTTTTCCCTAGCAGCTTGCTCTTCTTTGGCACTATGTTGAGCCAATATAACGAGATGGCCAAGAGAGCTATGGCCCATTCCAGTAATGATGACATCGTCTCCTTGACCTTCAGTATGTTTGGCTGGTGGCAATGGAGTATCGGCATTTCTCACTGGACTAGCCCGGTTTGGCTCTGCCGGTTCAACGTCAGGTCCTGTAGGTTCAGCGTCAGCTGGTTCATTGGTATTTTGGCCTTGAAGGGGCGGTTCGCCAGAGGCGGCTTCAGGATGAAGGCCCTCCGGTTCACAAGTTTGTTCCGGTTCACCTCTGAGTTCTTCTTCAAAAGTGGCCGGGTCTTCGGGCGGATTGGTGACCCGAGCTTTCTTGCTGGGTCTATCTTTGGCCCTGCAAACAAAAATACAAAAGGATTAATATCTTATTCAAGTTCTATGATGCATTGAAGGAAAAGGTGTTACAACTTACCCGGCCACAGTTTTCAGAGGAGGGAGTTGTTGCTGTCGACTCGCCAGATGATGAGGGAGGTGTCACCTGATAATTTGAATCGGACGGATTAAGAGGTTGTCTGAAATAACCTGCCTTGGGGTAAGAATGGTCAGAAGTAGGAGAGACCTTAGACCGGCGCTTCCGAACCGGGGTATCAGGTAAACTGGCTGAAGTGACCTGTTGGCCACTGTGTCGGGTTGTCCGGTGAGCTTCATGCTGCTGAGTCTTCAAAATAAATGTTGGATCCAAGTGAGCAAGAGGATGAGAAAAGCTTACTTTCCGGACTGCTTGGCGGGTTTTTTGTGTTGGCATAGAGTCTGAACCGAAGGAAAGGGTAATTACCTCTACATCATCAGCTTGACTGCCTTCTACGTCCTCCTGAGGAATATCATTGTTAATGAGATGCATGAAAAGAGAGCCAAGTGAGTCAAGTTCTACCTCAACTTCTGGATCATCAGTGTCATCATCAAGCTCCATGTTAATCCGGTCAGCCATTTTCCGTTTTGACGTCCGTTTGACGGCTTTGGTTTTGGGGCGAGATGGTTTGACCGCTTTGTCCATAGTTGGTTTTACCGCTTTTTCTACGGTTTTCCATTTCCAGAAGGGGTCATCACCCTATACATACATACACAGAAAAAGGATTACAGGTTGCACAAAATGAAAGCATTAGAGATAAAAAGGAAGTATAATGCTTACAACAGGCGGTTTGTTCTTGCCATAGAAGGGACTCAAACCGGTTTGGCTACAGACCAGTTCCGATTCATTCAGGATCTTCTTTACACCTTCAGTGACTTCTTCATCAGATAGTTGAAGGTTGCAATGACGTTGAGGGTCGTCAACCTCACCGGTATACTCACACATTAAACCGGGACGCCGGCTTCTAGGCAAGATGCTCCAAGATATCCAACAGCGCACGAAATCCACACCTGTTAAACCATTGGCCATAAAGGCCCAGAGTTTGGCGAGTTGAGGGGCATATTTCGCCCTTTCGGCGGAGCTTAAGCGTTGCGGCATCGGATGGGTGTTGGAAAGACAGTGATCATGAAAGCCTGGAAGGGGATTTTCATCTTCAGGTGAAGTGTCTCTGCAATAAAACCAAGTTTGATTCCATTCCTTTGGGTGGCTGTGATGTTTGGCGTGAGGAAACTCAACTTCTTTCCGCTTTTGAATTGAGACACCACCAAGTTCAGTGTTCGGGCCATTTACAAACTCTGTGCGCCGGTTTAAGTAAAAGAAGTCCCGAAACAGTTCTGCAGTTGGTTCTTCTTGTAAGTACGCTTCACAGAAGACCTGGAAGTTACATAGGTTGGATACTGAATTGGGCCCAATGTCTTGGGGATGGAGTTGGAAATTGGCAAGCACATCCCGGTAAAACTTTGACCCTGGCGGTTTGAAGCCACGGCTTATATGGTCAACAAAGACCACCACCTCACCTTGCCTTGGGGTTGGAGGATTTTCTGTTCCTGGAACTCGCCATTTAATTTCAGTTTTCTTAGGCAGGGAGCCGATGCTGACCATCTCATTCAACTGAGTCTCAGTGACCCGGGAACGAGCCCAGTTGCAAGCAGTGAATTGTTTGGCCATTGCGAAACAAACAAGCTGAAAATGAAATAACGGTTTATAAATCACTCATGATGATATGAAAGATACAATGGAGTAAGAAACGTACTGATATGCGAAATGGCATTAACCGGAAACCAATGCAATAAGGGGTGAAAGGTAATACCAGGACAGGAGTACTCAGACACTGTTAAACCAGAGTATAACTTTGAAGGTAAAAGGCTCCTCCGGTTTAGCAGAGGGCTAATGGTATAGATTGCTTATACAAGGTTAAACCGCCTATGTTGGCGTGACGAGAAACAGATTTCACAGAGACATATGAAAATTTCGGATCTAAGGTAAGACAGAAAAGCAAAATATTTTGACCTAAAAAGGGTAAGACCCGAAACAGTTTATGAAGGACTACATCAGCTTTTGCGCATAAGGATTTATGGTGGTAACAGAAGATTAGCCATGGCAAGGGATACGATAAGTGCGAAGCATTCATCTAAATGCCAAGGAAGAACAGCACCAAAAGCTCCGATGAACTTCAAGAACCGCGAAGAGCAGGGAAACCCTAATGGATCTAGAAAGGAAGGGGGAAGGACTTACTGCGGCCGCGGAAGCAGCGGAGGTGTGCTGCGGAACTCTGGTACGAACAGGTCGATGCAGTGGCCGACGGTGAAGCAGAGGCGAGGCTTGAAGATGACAGCGGCGCTCAGGTGCGGAGGCGTCGCGAGGAAGAAGAAGGGATGAAAGGATAGCGGAAGGAAAAGAAAGGGGTTTTCTGCCCCTATTTATAAGGCGGAGCGATAAAATGGCAAGTGCGGGAATCGAGGAGCCCAAAAAATGGATAAGTTAATAAAGGTGTCGCCTCGGTGACTGAATACACATTAAATGAAGGTAATCTTCGACATCAACGGATGGATGACGTCAGGGCGGTTTATCATAATCTGGAAGTATGACATCATGACGGTTTACAAGATCAAGGTGAAGATATGAGGGAAGAATTTTTCTAAGTGTAGAAGATTGACATGAACAAGTTCAAACCAATCTGGGGCCTAATGTTGGGAATATTATTACTGGATGTAAACCGGCCTTGTGTAGCTGGGTTAACTCCTTGAAGATTAGAAGCCCATGAAGATGCAAGGATTATGGCGCTTTATGAAGGCCCAAGGCCCAAAGGCGGGTTAAAGCCTGTAAATGTAAACGGACCTAGTCATGTAACTTGTATTGTAAGATAGGAAGGATAGAGACTGAACCGGACACGTTTATGATCCGGCCTCGGGACTCTGTAGCCCGGCGGGTGTCAACCTATGTATATAAAGGGATGACCCGTCAGCGGTTTAGGGACAGACAACAACTCGAGAGCCAGACAAAGCGGATTCGCTCCCTGGCCTTCGAAACCCTAGCAATACCAATCACAGCTAGACGTAGGCTTTTACCTTCCTTGAAGGGGCCGAACTAGTATAAAATCCCCGTGTCCCCTTGTCCGGTTTAACCCCTTTGAGCTAACCCGTAGAGATGGCTCCACGACTAAGTCCTTTCACAAGGACATCTGGCGTGACAAACCCACGACAGTAATGGTGTGTTCGAACGTCGTAATCATACTTTAATAGATATGGTGCGATCTATGATGTCTCTTACTGATTTACCGCTATCGCTTTGGGTTATGCTTTAGAGATAGCTACATTCACGTTAAATAGTGCACCATCTAAATCCGTTGATACGACACCTTATGAACTTTGGTTTAGCAAGAAACCCAAGTTGTCGTTTCTTAAAGTTTGGGGCTGCGATGCTTATGTGAAGAAACTTCAACCATATAAGCTTGAACCCAAATCGGAGAAATGTGTCTTCATAGGATACCCAAAGGAGACTGTTGGGTACACCTTCTATCACAAATCCGAAGGCAAGATATTCGTTGCTAAGAATGGATCCTTTCTAGAGAAGGAGTTTCTCTCGAAATAAGTGAGTGGGAGGAAAGTAGAACTTGATGAGGTAATTGCACCTGCTCCCTTATTGGAAAGTAGTTCATCACTGAAATCAGTTCCAGTGATTCCTACACCAGTAAGTGAGGACGCTAATGATGAGGATCATGAAACTTCTGATCAAGTTACTACCGAATCTCGTAGGTCAACCAGAGTGAGGTCCGCACCAGAGTGGTTCG
Source organism: Triticum urartu (assembly GCF_056163025.1). Classification (NCBI taxonomy): domain Eukaryota; kingdom Viridiplantae; phylum Streptophyta; class Magnoliopsida; order Poales; family Poaceae; genus Triticum; species Triticum urartu. The sequence continues at coordinate 81,737,029 of NC_141875.1, forward strand.
GTAATCCTGTTCTGGAGGTCATGTTACTTGACCATGACGAACCTACGAACTATGAGGAAGCGATGATGAGCCCAGATTCCGCAAAATGGCTTGAGGCCATGAAATCTGAGATGGGATCCATGTATGAGAACAAAGTGTAGACTTTGGTTGACTTGCCCGATGATCGGCAAGCCATAGAGAATAAATGGATCTTCAAGAAGAAGACTGACGCTCACGGTAATGTTACTGTCTACAAAGCTCGAGTTGTTGCAAAAGGTTTTCGACAAGTTCAAGGAGTTGACTACGATGAGACCTTCTCACCCGTAGCGATTCTTAAGTCCATCCGAATCATGTTAGCAATTGCCGCATTTTATGATTATGAAATTTGGCAAATGGATGTCAAAACTGCATTCCTTAATGGATATCTTAAAGAAGAGTTGTATATGATGCAACCAGAAGGTTTTGTCGATCCAAAAGGTGCTAACAAAGTGTGCAAGCTCCAGCGATCCATTTATGGACTGATGCAAGCCTCTCGGAGTTGGAATATACAATTTGATAGTGTGATCAAAGTATATGGTTTTATATAGACTTTTGGAGAAGCCTGTATTTACAAGAAAGTGAGAGGGAGCTCTGTAGCATTTCTGATATTATATGTGGATGACATATTGTTGATCGGAAATGATACTGAATTTCTGAATAGCATAAAAGGATACTTGAATAAGAATTTTTCAATGAAAGACCTCGGTGAAGCTGCTTATATATTGGGCATCAAGATCTATAGAGATAGATCAATACGTTTAATTGGACTTTCACAAAGCACATAGCTTGATAAAGTTTTGAAAAGGTTCAAAATGGATCAGGCAAAGAAAGGGTTCTTGCCTGTGTTACAAGGTGTGAAGTTGAGTTAGACTCAATGCCCGACCACTACAGAAGATAGAGAGAAAATGAAAGTCATTCCCTATGCTTCAGCCATAGGTTCTATCATGTATGCAATTCTGTGTACCAGACCTGAAGTGTGCCTTCCTATTAGTTTAGCAGGGAGGTACCAAAGTAATCCAGGAGTGGACCACTGGACAGCAGTCAAGAACAACCTGAAATACCTGAAAAGGACTAAGGATATGTTTCTCATTTATGGAGGTGACAAAGAGCTCGTCGTAAACGGCTACATCAATGCAAGCTTTGACATTGATCCGGATGACCCTAAGTCACAAACCGGATACATATTTTTATTAAATGGTGGAGCTGTCAGTTGGTGCAGTTCCAAGCAGAGCGTCGTGGCGGGATCTACATGTGAAGCGGAGTACATAGCTGCTTCAGAAGCAGCAAATGAAGGAGTCTAGACGAAGGAGTTCATATCCGATCTAGGTGTCATACCTAGTGCATCTGGTCCAATGAAAATCTTTTGTGACAATACTGGTGCAATTGCCTTGGCAAAGGAATCCAGATTTCACAAGAGAACCAAGCACATCAAGAGACGCTTCAATTCCATCCGTGATCAAGTCAAGGAGGGAAACATAGAGATTTGCAAGATACATACGAATCTGAATGTTGCAGACCCGTTGACTAAGCCTCTCTCACGAGCAAAACATGATCAACACAAAGACTCCATGGGTGTTAGAATCATTACAATGTAATCTAGATTATTGACTCTAGTGCAAGTGGGAGACTGAATGAAATATTCCCTAGAGGCAATAATAAAGTTGTTATTTATATTTCCTTATATCATATGATAAATGTTTATTATTCATGCTAGAATTGTATTCACTGGAAACTTAGTACATGTGTGAATGCATAGACAAACAGAGTGTCACTAGTATGCCTCTACTTGACTAGCTCGTTGAATCAATGATGGTTATGTTTCCTAACCATAGACATGAGTTGTCATTTGATTAACGGGATCACATCATTAGAGAATGATGTGATTGACTTGACCCATCCGTTAGCTTAGCACGATGATCGTTTAGTTTGTTACTATTGCTTTCTCCATAACTTATACATGTTCCTATGACTATGAGATCATGCAAATCCCGAATACCGGAGGAACACTTAGTGTGCTATCAGACGTCACAACGTAACTGGGTGACTATAAATATGCTCTATAGGTGTCTCCGATGGTGTTTGTTGAGTTGACATTGATCGAGATTAGGATTTGTCACTCTGAGTATTGTAGAGGTATCTCTGGGCCCTCTCGGTAATGCACATCACTATAAACCTTGCAAGCAATGTGCTAATGAGTTAGTTACAGGATGATGCATTACGGAACGAGTAAAGAGACTTGCCGGTAACAAGATTGAACTAGGTATTGAGATACCGTCGATCGAATCTCAGGCAAGTAACATACCGATGACAAAGGGAACAACGTATATCGTTATGCGGTTTGACCGATAAAGATCTTCGTAGAATATGTGGGAGCCAATATGAACATCCAGGTTCCGCTATTGGTTATTGACCGGAGACGTGTCTCGGTCATGTCTACATAGTTCTCGAACCCGTAGGGTCCGCACGCTTAACGTTCGGTGACGATCGGTATTATGAGTTTATGTGTTTTGATGTACCGAAGGTAGTTCAGAGTCCCGGATATGATCACGGACATGACGAGGAGTCTCAAAATGGCCGAGACATAAAGATTGATATATTGGATGACTATATTCAGACACCAAATGAGTTCCGGGGGTCACCGGATAATTATCGGAGTGCCGGGGGGTTATCGGAACCCCCGGGGGGACTAATGGGCCAACATGGGCATTAGTGGAGAGAGAGAGGGCCGGCCAAGGCAGGGTCGCGCGCCCCTCCCCCTCTAGTCCGAATTGGACTAGGGAAGGGGGGGGGGGCGACGCCCCCCTTTCCTTCTCTTCTCTCCCTCTCCTTCCCTTCCCCTTCCTCCTCCTAGTTGGACTAGGAAAGGAGGAGTCCTACTCCTACTAGGAGGAGGACTCCTCCCCTCCTTGGCGTGCCTCCAAGGGCCGGCTGACCTCCCCCCTTGCTCCTTTATATACGGGGGCAGGGGGCACCCTAGAACACACAAGTCGATCATTGTTCCCTCAGCCGTGTGCGGTGCCCCTCCACCATAATCCACTTCGGTCATATCATCGTAGTGCTTAGGCGAAGCCCTGCAACGGTAGCACCATCATCACCGTCATCACGCCGTCGTGCCGAAAAAGTTCTCCCTCGGCACTCAGCTGGATCGAGAGTTCGTGGGACGTCACCGAGTCGAACGTGTGTAGATCGCGGAGGTGCCATACTTTCGGTACTAGGATCCGTCGGATCGTGAAGACGTACGACTACATCAACCGCATTGTCATAACACTTCTACTTACGGTCTATGAGGGTACGTGGACAACACTCTTCCCCTCTTGTTGTATGCATCACCATGATAGATCTTGCGTGTGCATAGGATTTTTTTTAAATTACTATGTTCCCTAACACTGGGTCCCTGCCTGGCGTCGCACCATTGAGGTTGAAAATAAAGCAACTCCATGGTTCAATTTCAACAATAATTCTAGTGGAACCGACCAAAACCAATCTCTCCAATGGAGCTCTCCTGGCAGGTAGAGACAGAGACGGGAGGTAAAAGGACTGCTGCTCCAGGGGAGTCGTCTCGATGAACAAAATGGGTGCCGGGTAAGACACAGAGATCGGCTCCCAACCATCAGGGAGAAATTGATATTCTTTTTTCTGGCGGAGTTGGTGGTCGATCGGTTTATTTTCTTTCGGGGTACAGAAGGGCCCGTGGCTTTTACGACTGGAAATGGAGAGACAGTTGTTCGTCCGGTATATGCTCGTTGTCGCTGGTAATGGAACGCACCGAGGTGACGGTGTGGCATGCGTTATGTATGTGCAGAATTGCTGATCTGAGTGGCCCGGTGACATGGAGGTTGCATGTTGAGAGAGCGTTGAGGTAGCATGCTGATGTGGACAGTGCACATGTAGAGGGAATTGCTATAGTGGGGAGCAACTTCTTAATAATGGTAGATTAAAATTCAAAAATACCTTTCTATAATTTTATTTACTTCATTTTATTTTTTGTTTTTATTTATCTATCTACCACTACGAGATTTGATCCTTATAATTAACCGCCAATGGATTGACAACCCCTTGTTTGTGTTGGGTGCAAGTATTTGTTATTTTGTGTGTAGATACTGCTAACGAGGTGTTGCTTGGTTCTCCTACTGGATTGATAACCTTGGTTCTTAACTGAGAAAAATACTTATCTCTATTGTACTGCATCATCCTCTCCTTTTCGGGGAAATCCCAATGCAGCTCAAAAGTAGCAAGCAGCATCCGACATTGACTCAAGTTGCACAACCGAGACTCCTCGAGCAACAAAATGATGCCTTGAAGAAGGGAACAACGCCATGACGCTGGTGCCGCCTGGTCTGGAGACTAGACCAAGGGTTTTCCACGAGCTCGAGGAAGGGAGTCAAATTAGAGCCAAAATAACGCATCCAAGGAGGAAACGACGCTCGCGGAAGTCGCCATTGTCAGCCTCATCTCGAAACAGGGATTTCTCCCAACCCAAATCACATAACCCAACACGCACCGGAGCCGCTCAAGCAGGCATGCCACCGCAAATCATAGAACCCAACGCGCAATGGAGCCGCTCAAGCAGGCAGACCACCGCATCGAGAAGAGCCGCATCTCGCATCACAGTAGTCTCCACCACTAAGTCGTCCAGATCCGCCAGGATCGAGCTCACCACCTCCACATCATCCGAGGGACAACAGCAATGCACCATGGCTGATCTGGGCGGAGCCTGAATCTGTCCATGCCGGACATCATGGCGTTTAGGCCCTGTCGTCCATGCTGGCCCACATCCACCTCCAACCACCCTCGTCGCCTCGTCATCCAGACCCAGGAGACCGCACAGGAAGATGCAGGCGCCACCAGCGAAGCACAACGCTCCCTCGGGCAAGGGGGCATAGACGTGCATGTGTCCGTGAGCGCGGGATGCCAGATCCAGGAGCCTAGACCTGGCCCGCTCCACACCACCGAGCACCACCCAAGGGCCGCCCTGCTACTATAAGGGACGACACCCGACGAGTAGCATGAGTCTCCTAACGCTAGACCGCCGCGCTCCACCGGGATTGCCGTCCGCCGCGAGCTCTGCCCAAGGACATCCATCAACCTAAAGGAAAATGCCCCGCCACCACCCTCCGAGGGCACGCATGGCTTCGCCGGCATCGGTGGCAGCACAACGGGAGAGGAGGGTGGGGCTAGTCCACGGCGGCACGACACCAGAAATTGGTTGTCATATTTTTTGTGATATTTGATTATTTGTAACATTTATAGTTGGATGAACAATATGACAACTAAAATTGAAAATACATATGATCTATTGTATTTAATTATAGAAACGAGGGTTTTCTCATGCATGTTTGCGTTCAAGTGGGATTTTTTATGCATACTTGCGTGATGAGGTGGTATGTGTACATGTTGAAAGAAATATGTTAATCGAATATCCAATTCAGAGCTGGAGCTCATCTACACCATATGAAAAGTAAAATCAAAATAAATTCAAAAAATTCAAAAAATTCTGATTTTTTGTTGTGTAAGATGCTTGAGTGTGTCATGTCCGTGCTAAGTTCCAAAGCATTCGGACATCTTAGTAGCTCTCGAAAAAAAAATCAGATCCAAACAGTACAAAACAGTAAACTTTTTCAGAGACCCAAAATTTATCTTTTTTGCTGAGAGCCACCCAGATATCCAAATGCTCTGAAATTTGGCACAAACATCAAGCACTCGAGCATCTTTCACCATAAAAATCATTTTTTTATTTTTTCTAGTAATTTAAACGAATTTGTTGTTCACTCCCGGGCTCATGAGCCAAAACGCCTCGTCCCATGTTAATGATATATTACTGAGGTGAGCCCTTTCTCATACATGTTGGCACGTTGGGGTGGAAGTTTCATGCATATTTGCATGATATAATGGCATATATGCAACTTTAAAAAAGGCATATATATGTATATTTAGAGAAATATGTTGATGAGACTAGCTATTTATTTATAGAAGATTTTGTACATTTTGTGTAGACATTTCGCCATTGGACCACGGTATTGTTGCGCCATTGGACCACGCGATATGGCGATAGTTGGCTCAACATTTCGCCAAGAGGCTCCCATGCTGCCATGCACGTGCAAGGCATCTCCGCTTCACTTCACCCCAAGCGCCCTGGATCGTGCCTTTGGCCTACACTTGTCTTAATCTTAGCATGGGTGCCAAATTGACGTGCTCTATCTTCATGCTTTTTCTTTCGATGAAAGGAGCTCAATCTTCACCTTCATCTTCATGTTACAAGATCAGATCAGCCTCGTTTTCACGTGCGTCCACACAAATTTGCCTCCAGCTGGCTCACAATCACCGGCAAAAGCTTATGTATATTTGCTTTCACCTAATACGCCGGGCCCACCATCCGACAGCGGCCACCTGGCCCATTTCTCCTTCACCACCTGTCCTTTCTCCCTGCTGGGCCTCGTCCAAGACGTCGCCGTCTCGATCGGGCTCTCAGACACCGCCCACCCCGAGATGGGGTCAACCACGGGACGCGTGGCCGCTTGTGCTCCGTCCGATTTTGGCCCGACGTTCGCGGGGAGCGCCGTGTGGCTCTACCTATTCCGCCCCCGACGGCAAGGCCGGATGTTTCCAGACGCTTCCATGGCAGAGGGCGCTTAAGATATTTTACTAGAGGGATTAGCATATATTCTAACTCTACGGTCTCTTGCGTGAGTGGGTGCGCTATGTGTCATTGTTTTCCCTCCTTAAAATAATAAGCATGATTGGTGCTGCAGCTTTGTCTACTAGTAACCGAGTGGCCAGGACAAAAATGGAACAATCTAGATGCTGCCCAGTGTTCTACTACTACCAGTAGGAGTAGTCCAGTACCGGCACTTCGCCGTATACACTTGGCATGGAGGAACGAGTTGAATTTGAACTTAAACCACGCTAATATTTTGACACGAAGGGAGTGTATACCTAGGAGTAGGAATACCTTCTGTTGATCTAAAAAGAAATCGTGTTCATGGCATGGTCCTGGATCTTCTTGCACATGATCAAGCAAACACACGCTTCAATCCAACTGTTCTTTCTGGTCCTGCCCCATTGCTAGCTAGAGTAGTATACATGTCGACATGTCCCAACATTTTTCTTCATCGTGATATTTCCGCTGACCGCCGGTAACAACTTTTCTTGCACCCATGACTAGAAACATACACGCACGCGATCATTGCTTGACTAGTCCCTGTCATCTCCATGGCTCCATTGCATATTTGTACGTGTTACATCAACCACCAAGAAAAGCAGGGGCATGCATAAACGGGCGATGCTTTTTTATATAGTTAAAAAACAGGCACCATCGCCATGGCTCGAAGAGGACCTAATCGCACAGATCTGCCAAACATGTGGGGCCTGCCACGATGGTGGACGAGCCGATTAAACTATGGTAATGGAACCATCGCGCACCACCGTCCAGCGACGCCATCACTCATCCCCAGCCGTCCAGCTTGCCGACCGGTGACCTCATCTGCCGGGTAAAAGCAGCTCACGCATCTCGCCGCGGCCGTCCGATGGACGCGCTCGTCGATCTGACGGACGGTGTCACGGCGGACTAATCAGCCATCTCTTGGTTGTCGCGTCATTAGCAATGATTCTCGTTAGTGCTGTTCTTTTGCTGGTAGGCACTTGAGAAACTCTGAAATTACATGAGTTTTGTATATGCTAGTCAAATAAAAGCTGCCTTTTCACAAATAAATAAATAAATAAAAGCTGCCTAGGGCTAGGCTAGGGCTAGTAGTGTCTGTCGTATTATATTGTGAAGTGTGTCATGGCGTATTTCTTTCTGAGTAACTATTAGGTATAACACGTGACAGAAGTAAACTCTATGGCAATTACACTAAAAAATAGTGACAAACAGAGAAATGAAACAACATCTAAGATGCTAGTCTGTTGTTAACTCGTTCGTAATTATCTTTTATGAGACCATCAGTACTTCATAATATTGTACGCCCTCTACAAAATGTCACTAGATCACATGTAGTTCAGGCAATCTCTCTAATGCTAGGATCTCTGTGTGTGTGGTGGTGGTGGTGGTGGTGGTGGTGGGGGGGGGGGGGAGGTTATTTTCGTTACATCTATTTTCTTCGAGACTCTTAAATACATCTATGAATCTATGATTGTATTTATACATCCGCATACGTGTATATGTTAGTATATTTTCTTGAAATCATAATATCATAAAAGAATTTTTTTCATGACAAATCTTACAAATGTTTAAGGCTTTTAGCCTTATATATGTGATTTTTTTGCGAGTGAGATGTGAATATTTTTTGATATTTTCAAACAAAAACCACGGTAAAAAATTATGGAGTATCTAAGAACGAATGTACTATTGCTAGTAACGCTTGCATGGCAACGCTCAAGTTATTACCAAAAAAAAGCAGAGAAGAAAAACAATTGCATGAATCACCAAAAGACAGGGACCATCTTGAATTTTACTCATAGCGCGAGGGCCAAGATGCGAAACGCATGTGCACGGGAATATGCGATAGATGGCTGGCATGGCATGGGGGGTCATCCATGCATCCATGCCATGCGCCCCTCCCGAAAATATCAAGGCCATGTCAGCCACGCCCCCTGGCGATCTCGCCAGCCCCCAGCCGTGCACGCGCGAATAAGTATCTCCGCGCACCCACAGGTCACCGACCTGCGGGCCCGTCGCTCCATAGCCCAGGTGTCAGTCATGTAGTGCACCGCATGGGCTCCACCCCTCGCCCCGCCAGTGAAATAACGGAGCAAACACTACACAGACCACCGCCTATCCCTCCCATTACGGAAAAAATCTTTTTCTTGCCTCTCCTCGCCCCTCGCTGTTTTCTCTCTCCTCCTCTCTGCCTTCGTCCCCGCCTCCGCCCCGCCCCGCCCGCCGCGCAATCCCCTCGCCGGCGCTGCCGATTCGCCGCCCGAGCTCCGTATTGGAGCGCTCCCGACCGAGGTAAAGCTCCTGGATCCTCCCTCCGCTACCCCGAACTACCCCCTCCCCCAGCTCTACGTTTTGTTCATTTTGCGCCGTGTTTGTTGCTCTGCCGCCTTGATTTTCGCTCGCGGCTCGTGGAGCCGGTAGATTCGCGGGTAGTCTGTGTCTGAGTGTCCTCGGGCGAGGCGTTGGCGATGGTTTTACTCGAGAAGTCTTGTTCCGGCGGCGAGGTTCAGCTGATTGTGTTGCAGCTTCTCTTCGTAATCTCGAGTAGATCAACGGGAGATGGACGCTTGTTCCTGCGAAATTCGGGGCGATTTTGGCTTATCCGCGAGTAGCGCGGATTCGAGCTGGGGCTTGCTCCTTTCCAGGGTGTCATTTCGGCGCGCAGATTTCGCAGTTTCGGCTGCGGATGTAACTGGTGGAGCGGAGATAGTTATTGGAAAATCGTTTGGGGGTGAAGATGGTTCTATGTTAGCTTATAGTTTTCCGTTTGAATCCAGAGCTAAACAGAACGTCACAAGCAGAAATCTCAAAAGAAGCGGGTGCTGTGTGTCTGCAAAATTTTACTTACTTGCTTTTGAAATAATATCTGATGCGCAGAATTAAGCTCCACTCCTTTGGGTTCCGCTGCTGTTTAACTTCCGAGGGTTACGTGTTGGAATGGATCTATATTGCATTTGTCTACTTGCTGTTTTCTGAATTAGAAACGTGGGATGTTCGATAATAGAAAAAAAAACATGGTAAGGCAAGTGGACTACCAATATTGTTTTACCCAAATTTGGTTAGCAGTCATCTGACTTGCAGTTATAGCCCCTCTGATATATGTGAATTATTATGTTCAGATTTGTATGAACTTGCACAGTAGCTATAAGCTTACAAAGTAGCTCTACTATTATTTTTTTTCTCCTTTTCCTCCTTCTGGTTTTTGTTTCTGGGGTCCCAGTTCCGAGTTGTTTGCTTTGTTTCTGCGTTGTGCCATTTTGGTGTTACTCATCTAATACAAACGGCACACGTTTTGATCTGATGCGTGTTCGAGAAAGACGACATATCTTTTATTTCTTTTAATGAAAATGAGAATGGTTGCTCCTTTTCTAGATGAGAATTTGATGCTTCTAGTTGTGTAAAAACACATTGATTTTACACACATCGGCTCTTTCTTAAGTCCAAAAGACGATCCTCAGCTCCGAAACAAAATCGTTCAATTTGCAACCTAAAACTCACCCCGACCCCCCTACCCACACTCAACCCACCCATGCTGAAAAAAAGAACATCTTTTGGAAGACGTGCCATTTACGTCCAAGGCAGCTATCTCTCGAACTCGAGGAATCATGTAGAGCAAAACTGGATCTGAAACCAATGATGAAGATGAGCAGATGACTGTGAGCCCTTGGATCCTGATCCAAGGGTCAGAGTTGGCGATTAGATATTTCTTTCCTTTGCAAGATTCCTCAAACCAAACACCAAACCAATGTGTTCCTATACTATCTTATTTCCCCAAGCATCTGGAATCATTCCATTCCATCCCATTCTCAAATTCCAGGATGGTTCCATTCCAGTCTACCTCATTCCTCAAACCACTAAGGGTTTTAGAGTTGAAATCCTTGTTCTGACTCTGGTAAGGGCTAGGAATGTAAACGAGACTTCTTTCTAGAAACATGTTGCCAAGGCTATGCAAAATTTGTTCCATTGGCTGGTTGACCTCCTCTCCTTTTCTTTTGTCAAGTTTCGGCAATATTTCTTGTTTTAAAATTTATTAAAATGACATCTATAATAATGTCCCTTTCCTTCTTTCGATTTTCCTTTTGCTATATTTTGCAATGCAGAGACGTTAAGCGCCTATGGTTGGAACTGGTTGATATGATATCTGGTCACATTGTGGGATGCAATCCCCCCTTAGTGGGGGGTGATTGAAGAAGTCAACAATAGGAGAACTTGCATCTTGCTGAAGTTTTCTGCTTCTGAGGCAAGTAGCTTATAAGAAGAATAGGGAATGACATAGATGGATAAACTGACCGGCTATTTTAGCATACTGTTGATATTAAATATGCTTTTATTGCTAACTGGGGCAGCTTTTCTAATTTCTTTCTTTCTGAGTGTTCCTCTCTAGTTTCTTGAGCAGGCTCTTAAACTACCAAGTATGTCAGTGTCAAATGGGAAGTGGATTGATGGGCTCCAGTTCTCATCACTGTTCTGGCCCCCGCCACACGATGTGCAGCAGAAACAGGTACAATGCTCATAGTTTAGCTATGTTATATACGCTGTAACTTTGTAGACACCTGATGTTAATGCGACGCTTCTGTTGTGTTTTCTTTTTGAAGGCACAAATTTTAGCCTATGTTGAGTACTTTGGTCAGTTCACATCTGACAGCGAGCAATTCCCGGAGGATGTAGCTCAGGTACTGTATCTCTTAGCATAAACTAGTTTTGTTTGTGGTAAAATTTATATCAACTGTTAATATGTATACCCTTCCATCTTTCTTGCCTGTGTGCAGCTAATTCAAAGTTGCTATCCATCAAAAGAAAAGCGGTTGGTAGATGAAGTATTAGGTAACATATGAACTTCTGATAGCTACACATTATTACTACAGGCATATGAAGAAATAAATTGACACTCTTGTTTTTACATTTCGCCCAGCAACTTTTGTTCTCCATCACCCTGAGCATGGTCATGCAGTTGTACATCCAATTCTTTCACGCATCATAGATGGGACACTGAGTTATGATAGTCATGGTTCCCCATTCAATTCCTTCATCTCTTTATTTACCCAAAGTTCTGAGGTGAGGCCCTTACTTTTCTGGTTACTTTTAGTTCTCTTGCTTGATGTTGGTTGTGGTTGAAGTTCTGTTACTCATGAAGTGTACTTTTGGCTGCAGAAAGAGTACTCAGAGCAGTGGGCCTTGGCCTGTGGAGAAATTCTTAGAGTTCTAACTCACTACAACAGGCCAATCTTTAAAGTTGCAGACTGTAACAACAGATCTGACCAGGCCACAGCAAGTTGTTCTGCACAGGAGAAAGCTAATTACTCTCCAGGAAATGAACCCGAACGGAAGCCATTGAGGCCATTATCTCCTTGGATCACAGATATTTTGCTAACTGCACCTTTGGGCATTAGAAGCGACTATTTTAGATGGTGAGTTGACTCTAATTTCTTTTTATCTTTTTCTTATGAAACGCGACTTAAGGCAATGTGACTATTAAAATGAGCAAAATTAGCGAATGGAGAAACAGGGTAAATAGTAGAACCACGTGAGGAAAATAGTATTGCAGGTGAGCAATAAGGCCGAAACTCAGGAGTAAGTGGCCTGTAATCAAGACCAAACTGCAAGCATCTCCGATATGCTAATGGCAGTGTGCTAATCAACTCTAAATATGCTAATGGGAGTGTATGATGTACACTTACCGCTTACAAAGCCTTTAATCCCAAACAAGTTGGGGTAGGCTAGATATGAAACCCTTTCACGAGGACTTCCCAGGAGGTCACCCATCCTAGTACTACTCTCGCTCAAATGGGTTTCATACCTATGGGACTGGGTAGTTTTTACGTTGGCTTGCCAAGCCTATCACAACCCTCCTCCTTTACCCGGGCTTGGGACCGGCTATGCCTAGAAGACATAGGCGGAGTGTATGCTGTACATGAATAGTAAATGTCAACGCTTTTCAGCTTGTTGGAATATATGCTGTTACTGTTGTAAATCAACAGTTTTGCTATCATACTTCATACACTTCGCTTAGTAATATTTGCTGATTACTCTTTGTTTCATTTTAAACCTATCAGGTGTGGTGGAGTTATGGGAAAATACGCAGCTGGTGGAGAATTGAAGCCTCCAACAACTGGTTAGTAACTTTGGAATAAATTTTTTTGCCTGAAATGAGAAGATGCAGTAACACTAGATGTTTTCTTTATTCCATCGAGATTTTATGTCTTTGTTACTTCTTATTTTGATTATGCGGGTTTTCCAAGTGTGGAACACCTTTTCTTCTTGCAACAGATGCTAATTCTTGCCAACACAAATGATTAATTATACGTCTTTTTAATTTAGCTTACAGCCGAGGAGCTGGCAAGCACCCACAACTCATGCCATCCACCCCAAGATGGGCTGTTGCCAATGGAGCTGGAGTTATTTTAAGTGTCTGTGATGAGGAAGTAGCTCGTTATGAGACAGCAAACTTAACCGCGGCAGCTGTTCCCGCCCTTCTGCTACCTCCACCGACAACACCCTTGGATGAGCATTTGGTGGCAGGGCTACCCCCTCTTGAACCATACGCTCGCTTGTTTCATAGGTAAGATCCTATCAATTGTCATACCAAGTCTGCTTTCCAGATTATACTAAACGTGTTACTCTCTTGTCAGATACTACGCAATTGCCACACCAAGTGCTACGCAAAGATTGCTTTTTGGTCTTCTTGAAGCACCACCGTCATGGGCTCCAGATGCACTTGATGCAGCAGTTCAGCTTGTTGAACTCCTTCGGGCAGCTGAAGATTATGCTACTGGCATGCGGGTATAACATACTGCACACTGGCTGTTATTTCAGTGCCGTCAATCGTGATGCCTCACGATACAAAATTTCGATATCGTATGTTTTGGGTGTGCATGTTTATTAATCTTGGTAACTTTAAATTTCTGTCCAGCTTCCAAAAAATTGGTTGCATCTTCATTTCTTGCGTGCGATTGGAACTGCAATGTCTATGAGGGCTGGTATTGCTGCTGATACAGCTGCTGCGTTGCTTTTTCGCATACTATCCCAACCAACGTTGCTTTTTCCTCCACTAAGGCATGCTGAAGGAGTTGAAGTGCAACATGAACCACTGGGTGGCTATGTATCATCATACAAAAGACAGGTATGCAGTAGTTTCTGCATGTGGTTAATTTTTTATTACCTGTTTTTTCTTTAGTAAAGACTCGGAAGCATAGTTAGTCTTTTCTGGGGCTTACGTATTCTAGACTCTGTTGTTAAGTTCAGGGGGTCTTATTATACACTGATTTAGGCATTGTTGTTCGCAGTTTACGTTACTGCATTAGTTGAGCTAAAACACTGCAACAGACAGCTAATCCTTATAGTTAATTTCCATTCAGCATTTGATCATTTTTGTATACTTGCTCACGTGGAATGCTTCTATCAATTCGTCAATCACTTATCTTGTGGTTTACCATGTTCTATGAGTAGAGATTTCACACCAAAGCTGCGCATTCAACTATCGTCTTTATTTACACCCTTCCATGTGGGAATCCATGTTTTATTTTTCTTGGTTTTACTGATTGCTGCCTTATGTCTGCATGACTAATTTACCTGCTTGCACTTTGAACTATTCACAGCTGGAAGTTCCTGCATCTGAAACCACAATTGATGCCACTGCACAAGGCATTGCTTCCTTGCTGTGTGCTCATGGTCCTGATGTTGAGTGGAGAATATGTACCATCTGGGAAGCTGCCTATGGTTTGTTACCTCTGAATTCATCAGCAGTTGATTTACCCGAAATCGTTGTAGCTGCTCCGCTTCAGCCACCTACTTTGTCATGGAGCCTATACTTGCCACTGTTGAAAGTATTTGAGTATCTACCTCGTGGAAGTCCATCTGAAGCATGCCTTATGAGAATATTTGTGGCAACAGTTGAAGCTATACTCAGAAGAACTTTCCCTTCGGAAACCTCTGAATCATCTAAAAGACCAAGAAGTCAATCCAAGAACCTTGCTGTTGCTGAACTCCGTACGATGATACATTCACTCTTTGTTGAATCATGTGCTTCAATGAACCTTGCTTCCCGGTTGTTGTTTGTAGTATTAACTGTTTGCGTCAGTCATCAAGCTTTGCCAGGGGGCAGCAAAAGACCAACTGGTAGTGAAAACCATTCTTCTGAGGAGGCCACTGAGGACCCAAGATTAACCAATGGAAGAAATAGGGTCAAGAAGAAACAAGGGCCTGTTGGTACATTTGACTCGTATGTGCTGGCCGCTGTTTGTGCCTTATCTTGTGAGCTTCAGCTGTTCCCTATCCTTTGCAAGAGCGCAACAAACTCAAATGTAAAAGACTCTATAAAGATCCTGAAGCCTGGAAAAAACAATGGGATCAGTAATGAGCTACAGAACAGCATTAGCTCAGCAATTCTCCATACTCGTAGAATTCTTGGCATCCTGGAAGCTCTTTTCTCCTTGAAGCCATCATCAGTTGGTACCTCCTGGAACTATAGTTCAAATGAGATAGTTGCAGCGGCTATGGTTGCCGCTCATGTTTCTGAGTTATTTCGCCGGTCGAGGCCATGCCTAAATGCACTATCTTCACTGAAGCGATGTAAGTGGGATGCTGAGATTTCTACCAGGGCATCATCCCTCTACCATTTGATCGACTTGCATGGTAAAACTGTGTCCTCCATCGTGAACAAAGCTGAGCCTCTAGAGGCTCACCTGACTTTTACATCAGTAAAGAGAGATGATCAACAACACATTGAGGAAAATGGCACCAGCTCATCGGGTAGTGGCAACTTGGAAAAGAAGAATGGTTCAGCCTCACACATGAAAAATGGTTTGTCAAGACCACTCTTGAAATGCTCAGAAGAGGCTAGGCGAAATGGTAATGTTGCAAGTACATCCGGGAAAGTTCCTGCAACTTTGCAGGCTGAAGCTTCTGATTTGGCGAACTTCCTTACCATGGATAGGAATGGGGGTTATCGAGGCTCTCAGACTCTCCTAAGATCTGTTATCTCAGAAAAACAGGAACTATGCTTCTCTGTTGTCTCATTGCTCTGGCATAAGCTTATTGCATCTCCTGAAACGCAGATGTCTGCAGAAAGTACATCAGCTCATCAAGGTTGGAGAAAGGTATGATTCGTGTGGCCATTGGCATAACACAACAATGCTTCAGTGACATTCTAATTTTGTTATCTTATTAACTGTATATCTGACATTTTTTTACGTATAGGTTGTAGATGCACTTTGTGATGTTGTTTCAGCCTCACCAGCCAAGGCTTCAACTGCTATTGTTCTGCAGGTAAAGATTTATTCAGACATTTGGTCGCAATGAAATTTGGTTCAGATTTTGGCTTCTTCTCCCTTGTTCATTTCTCACGTGGGAACATACATTATCTTCATGACGTATAAATATTTCCTGTCATATTCATGGACTCTTGTATGCAGGCTGAGAAGGACCTACAGCCCTGGATTGCTCGAGATGACGAGGAAGGTCAGAAGATGTGGAGAGTCAACCAGCGAATAGTTAAACTGATAGCTGAGCTTATGAGGAACCATGATAGCCCAGAAGCATTGATAATTCTTGCTAGTGCTTCAGACCTTCTGCTTCGTGCTACAGATGGGATGCTTGTCGACGGTGAAGCTTGTACCTTGCCTCAGTTAGAGGTAAATACATATACAAACTTCCTTCACAGAATACCACAAACATATCATCTGTCGTACTTTGTTGTCGTTAAAGCAGCATCGACTCATTTTCTTTCTTGAAAGTTGCATGTCATCGATTCTTTCTGACAACATTGCTTCCTGTGATTGAATATGCACAGCTCCTGGAAGTAACTGCTAGAGCTATTCATCTCATCGTTGAATGGGGAGACCCAGGCGTAGCAGTTGCTGATGGCCTCTCAAATCTGTTAAAGGTATGCCCTGCTCAGATCTCAGCCCAATTCTGTTCATCAGAAACACACCAACGTTCAGAATGCTAACATTCATGTGGTTTGCAGTGCCGTCTATCACCTACCATCCGCTGCCTCTCCCACGCCAGCGCACATGTACGAGCGCTCAGCATGTCCGTCCTCCGTGACATCTTGAACAGTGGACCACTAGGTTCCACTAAGATCATTCAAGGCGAGCAACGGAACGGCATCCAAAGCCCAAACTACCAATGCACGGCAGCAAACACGGTGAACTGGCAAGCGGATGTCGAGAGATGTATAGACTGGGAAGCCCGCAGCCGCCGCGCCACCGGGATGACCCTCGCCTTCCTCACCGCTGCGGCTAACGAGCTCGGCTGCCCCCTTCCTTGCTGACAAGGCCATATTTGGAGCTGACAATCAGCGACACTTGACAGTTGGCGCGAGCAGTTGCTGCATGGTCAGCGAGCAGGATGGCTAATTAATCCCTTGCTCAAGGATGGCTTCCCAGTCTGCCCTGCCCCCATGATGTGATTCAAAACTGATGTATATTAGCTGATGTTCCCAATCATACGGAGCTTTTGCTCCCCCGGTGTGATTTTAACTTGCAATCTGACTTTAGATGTTCAAGCATATTGAACTGCTTGTGCTGTAACTTGTATTCATGATGTAACCGGAAGATGTCCGCTATGGTAAATGAAGACATGTCATTTTTCGTTCCCCACACACATGCCTATCTGCGGAGCTTCCCCACCGAGCCTGCACGTTTGCGTTACATAGCATGTGCGCAATGGTACCCACTGGTTGCTTTACCTGATTCTCCATCTACAGATGCTAGGATTAACCGAGTCTAGCGAAAACACAGAACTAGGGCAGCCGGACACAGTTCTGGCCTACAAAACAGAAAACTCGTGCAGGCGTCATAACATCCAAAATGACTGAAGAAACTTCAATGAGGGCGACCTGTTTCATCCGTCGCTGATCCACTACAAAACAGGAAACTCGTGCCGGCGTCATAACATCCAAAATGACTAAAGAGCAACTTCAATGGGGGCGACCCGTTTCATCCGCCGCTGTCCGTTTGGGTCGGTGCGGACAGAAAAGACGATCCAACGCGTCAACCCAAACGGACACACGTCCGCTTTCGTCCGCCTGCCGACCCATTTTTGAGCCAAATTTGTCTCGGCGCGGACACGAGACAGACGCGCACACGCTCGCCCTCTCTCCTCCCCGGGCCCGCTGGTCGGTGGCACATTGGCCTCTCCCCATCCAACAGCATACCGTCGCACGCTTGCTTCGTCGCCGACGCCGCCGGCCATTTTTTCCGATAGAAAAAGGATACATAGATAG
This sequence comes from Triticum urartu, assembly GCF_056163025.1. Taxonomy (NCBI): domain Eukaryota; kingdom Viridiplantae; phylum Streptophyta; class Magnoliopsida; order Poales; family Poaceae; genus Triticum; species Triticum urartu. The sequence goes on from NC_141875.1 coordinate 81,754,926, forward strand.
TTCTAGCATAGATAGATAAAAAAAAGATGAACTACTCGTCGTTTTCCGACTCCGACTCGGTAATGTCCTCCTCCGACGTCTGAATGTAGGCGTCAACATACCGCTCGTCCTCGGAGTCCCAGGACGACGCTTCTCCTAGCTTCAAGTTCAATTGAGTGGTCTGCTTCCGCGCACGCTTGTCCTCCCGATAGGCGGCTCGCTCCATCCTCCTTGCCTCCCTCTCCGCCCTCCTTTGCTTGTAGAACTGGCGCTCGTCGACGATGTCCTGCGGGAAGCGTTCGCACCACACCACCATGGCTTCCACATCCATCTCGGCGATGGCGAGGCGAGGCTGCCGCCTCCGGTGGTCACAACGATCCTTGTCGGTGAAAAGCCGCGGGAGAGGCGCGAGATCCTGCGCCCGCTGGCTCGACACGTCGGGAAAATTCATCTCCCGACGAGGCCTCAGGAGGCGCCACGCCACCGCGTCGTGCGCGTGGGCCACCTCCTCTGCGGTGTCGAAGGTGCCGAGAATGATGTGTTTCTCGCCAAACCAGATCTCAGAGGAGAAGGCGCCGGAGCGGCGCTCGCGGACTCCGCGAAAATCCGAAACGTCCAGGCGGCGCATTGACATGGTGGCGCAGAGGCGGCGAGGCTAGTGAGAGAGGGCGAGGCGAGTGGGCGGCGAACGAAGTGTGGAGGGAGCACCTTCTTATAGTGAGCGCCGACCGCGCCAAAACCAGCGCGCGAACCTTTCCCGTGCGCTGGAGCGCCAGAAGCAGCGCGCGCGGTCATGAAATGGGTCGGCGCGTTGGGCGCACTACCGACCCAAATCTAATTGAGGGCGGACGCCGAACGGACGGCCGACCCAAACGGACAAAAAACGGATAAAAGCGTCATTCATTTGGGTCGGTCCATTGAAGTTGCTCTTAGCACACCTGATTCCAGCGGCGAGGCCGGACCATAGACGTTCTTCTTGCCACACGTGATGGCTCCACGATAGGGTGAGCCAACCGGGTGCACCTGCTGTTAGAAAATTAGGGTTTAGCTCTGTCCTCTATCCCTTTGCCTTATCAGTGATGCCATTTACAATGTAATTTAAGGCTAGACTGCAGGCTCTATTTATACTGCTAATTCGAGAGACCTGATTTGTATAAAGATAAGCTTTCAAGCAAAAAAAAAAGCTTTCAAGCTTAAAACAACTTGTTTTCAAATAGAGTTTACATGCGATTAAAAAACAATATAATTCATCTTTAATTGAACACTACTATTTGCTAGTACGTCCAACATGCACATGTGAGTTTTTTTTTTTGCGAAAATGATTAGATCTATTATCAAATTTCACCGAAAATACAAAGCACATCAAACATAATAAAAATTACATGTGAGTTGTGCACATTTAGATTAATTATGTAGACCTCGATCTAGTTTCTTTCAATTATTAGTGTACTTGGCCAGTGTTCCTGATACACAGTATATTGTGTTTACATTGATAATCGACCAGCTTCCGGCAGTACAACAATCACACGATGTTACGAACATATAGAAAGTTGTTATGAATGCACTTGGATTTCGTGAATGCAGTTTGCGCTGGAGAGATGAGGTGGTCGATGTGAGCGGCAAGACGCATTGACAGGATCTTAGCAAGAAGCTTGGGGAAAGGGTGGATCTGGCTTATAAGCCTGAAATCTGTGACGTCGATCGGAGTGTCATTCTTCAACAGTAGGGTAACCATGGCGGTGTTAGAGTAACTCTAGCAGATCCCGCAAAACGCTCGGCCCGCAAAAATTCCGGCGAGTATGCGGGTTCGGCCTAATTTTTCGATCAGAACAGAGCCCGCATACTCGCCCGGTCCGCAAAATTTTTTGCGGCAGCCCGCAAACCGCACGCCCCGAGCAGTATAACTGCGGTTCCGCGATCCTTTTACGGGTCCAAACCCTATCCCCCGACGCCGCGAGCCACCCGATTCCCTTTTCTCCCCTCCACATTCCTCGCCGCCGGCGACCACCCGCACCGCCTCCAGCCGCCATGTGGGGTCGCATGTGGAGCTCCGGACGCAGCTCCGGCAGCAGATCCGGCGGCGGGAGGGACCCGGAGCATGAGCGGCGCGTCCGGTCCGACGGCGCGCGGAAGTGTGGGGCCCGAAAATGGACCAACCGCGGCCTGTCGCCCCCGGCGAGCTTCCGGCGGAGCGAGACGGCAGAATAAGACCGCCGGCGCGCATCCTTCTCATCCGCGAGGTCCTCGCACGCTGGGAGCTCCTCCTCCTCCGGCCCGGGCCTTCTCCCCGTGAAGAGGGAGTGGTCGGACGACGAGGAGGAGCCGGCGCCATTCGCCTTCGTCCCCGTGAAGGAGGAGCCTGAGGAGCCCGCTCCGCTCGGCCCGCTGTGGAGTCGTCGGGCCCGAGGACTACATCGCGGACGTCGCCGCCGTCGCCGCCGCCATCGCCGAGCGGAGCGTGCGCGAGGAGGCGGAGCGCCAGCGCCACACCGAGCAGATCGAAGACCTCGAGTGGCGGCAGGCGGTCACCGCCAACGTCGCCGCCAACGAGAAGGCCGAGGAGTGGCGCCACATCCGCGAGGAGCATGCAGCGAAGTACGTCGACCTGTGCAGCTCCGGTGAGGAGGATGGAGCGTCTGGCTCCTCCACGGCGTCGTCCATTTGCTGCGACCTCGCCGCCGTTAGATCCGACCCCTCTAGTACTAGTTTAACGTAGTATGTAGTATAACTATGCTTGTAGTTTGTTGATCATGTGATGAACTATGTAGTATGTGATGAACTATGTTTGTGCAATTTCTCCCGTGAAAGTCTTTTTTTCAAATCATGCAGGTTTAGATACGGGTTCTGTTCGGCCGCACTAGTTTTCGACTCGCAAACGCGATCTTCGTGAAACCGCAAATGTGTTTTGCGGGTCGAATTTTTGCGGGGTCTTCTAGAGTTGCTCTTAATGGAATCATCTGATTTGGTGTTAGTGACTGCATATTTTTTGTCTATTGTACTTGTGTCATTCATGGAACAAGCTTTAGTAAGATCGATACATGACTGTACATGTTCACAATCGCCTTAAATGCTATTTGTTACATTATTACTCACATGCTCAAGGAAGCTGAAGAGGAGGAGGATGAAGAAGAGGAATAACCCAGTAGATGGATGGTACTTGAATTGTTTGCATGCATGGTGAATGCAGAATGCAATTTAAGTGGTGAGTTTGCGATCAAAAAGTTTTGAACATGTAACTGTTTATAGATCAACGTAATACAAGCGAAGGGACAAATGGAAGGGCCTTTCAAAAGCTGTAGGGGCCACGACTAACTGGTAAAAAAAATCTCATTTGGGCTGGGGGGAGAGGGGGGGGGGGGGGGGGGCACTGCCCCCTCAGACTTGCGTGTACCTCCGCTTGTATGATTTTTTGTCAAAAAAAAGACTACCTATACTTTCGTATTGACAAAACAGACCACGTTCGGACCATATTGGCAAAAAAGACCACAGACCACGTTCGGACCATATTGGCAAAAAAGACCACGTACATTGTGGTGGCAAGTCTGGCAGCCGACACATGGCGCCTGCCGCCACTGTCGGCAGCGGCAGGACCTGCCACCACAGCCAACGGCGGCAGCTTGTGTGTAATAGGTCTGCAGTGATTGGCAACGGAATGGCGAGGCCAAGTAGGCCCTGCCGCCATTTTGGGTGGCGGCAGCTGCTTTTACTGCCGACACGTCGTAGTACTTCCACCGTGCAACAACAGTTACTGCGGTTGCATGTCATGGCGGAGTACGCACTAGCCGGGAGTAGATTCCAACACTTGGGTCATTTGCCTTGTTCAAATAAAATCATGCAATACTTGCCTGCCTTTCTGCGGCGTCCAACTGTCCATCCATCAGAATGCTCACAGGCCAAAGGCGGGAACAGTGCGCGTTGCATGCGGGCAGCCCAGCCGGTGTGGCGGCAGGGCCCACCTGGCCTGTCCGTTCCGTTGTGAATCGCTCCAGAGGCGGGAAAGCTGTTACACAGAAGCAGCCGCCGTCGGTCGTGGCGGCAGGAGCCATGTGTCAGCTGCCAGCCCGACCGCCACAGATAGGTGGTCTTTTTTGTCAATACAATGTGGATACGGTCCTTTTTGCCAATATGAGAGCGTAGGTGGTCTTTTATGACAAAAAATCCCGCTTGTATTAGGTTGATGTACAAGCAATTACATGTTTAAACCTTTTTGGACGCAACTCACTACTCAAATTGGATTCTACATTCACCATGCATGCAAACAAACTCCACCGTTGGTTGCGCTGTTGGCGTCATTTCCCCAAGCAAGATTTGGAGTCCGACGAGTCACCTTTGCAGACGAAGACCACCTTTCGTCATGATAGGATGTACTTCTTGTCCCCCTTCAAACTTGGCCGTTGTGAGATCCCTTCCCGCCTATATTTTGGAGGAAGAGTACCGAGGCCTCTATATATAGGTTAGCCACCACCATAGAAGAGGGATCCAATCCGATCCTTCACTAGCTCACACCAACACAAGAACTGACCTCCTGAGGCTTTTCTTCCTTTGTACTAGTTCATCCTCAGCCCCTCGCGAGGCCAATCCACCCCAAAGTAGGAGTAGGGTCTTACATCGCAAGGTGGCCCGAACCTGGGTAAACTGCCGTGTCTCTTTCCTTTCCCGTTCATCAAGCTAGGCCGTGAGAGCGAAGAGTTGATAGGCCGGGGAGATCGAGTTCTTCGCACGCACCCCAGAGTTCGAACTTTTCTTGGGTCTGCGGAGCCCCGAATCCGACATTTGGCGCGCCAGGTAGGGGTGCGTCGGAGCCTCTCTCCCATCGATTGATTCGCCACCGTTCCTCCGTTCTCATGGCTGATGCTCGTCGAGTTCGTGCTGAGTGCCGGGCTGCCCTCGCCGCCCGCGTCGCCCAGACAGCGCCTGCGGGCAACGGTGCCCCCCATTGTTCCCCATCGACTGTGGCGAATGTTGCCACCGGCCCCGCGACCCACGAGCAGCAGGCTTCATCGTTGCAGCCTTCTGTGTGGTGCGATGGACGCACCGCCACTCCATCGCTGACTCCGGCGGCTGCTTCGTCTTCCCATGCTCGTCGCAGGCCGGCAAACGCGCATGGTGCATTGCTCATGGCACGCGAGCTCCTGCGCTATCGCCCGACCGATGACCTCTACGAGGACTGGCTAGACCACATCGCCGAGCTCGTCAGCGCCGTTGGGGAGGCCCCTGCACTGTCTCGTTCGCTGCCTCCCCCACCACCTCTTGCGGGCGACGTGGCCCATGGTGCGCCTCCTCCACTTCCCAGGAAAGATGCCGTCCTCGAGCCAAGGCGTGAGGTGATGGGAAACATAGCATACCATTTCAAAAGTTTTCCTACATTCACGCAAGATCTATCTAGGAGATGCATAGCAAAGAGAGGGGGAGAGTGTGTCTACGTACTCTCGTAGACCGAAAGCGGAAGCGTTTGACAACGTGGTTGATGTAGTCGAACTTCTTCTCGTTCCGACCGATCAAACATCGAACGTACGTCACCTCCGAGTTCTGCACACATTCAGCTCGATGACGTCCCTCGAACTCTTGATCCAGCAAAGTGTCGAGGAAGTAGATGAGTTCCGTCAGCATGACGGCGCGGTGACGGTGATGTTGATGTGATCCGCACAGGGCTTCGCCTAAGCACTACGAGAATATGACCGAGGGAGTAATCTGTGGAGGGAGGCGCCGCACACGGCTAACAGAAGTTGATGTGTGTTCTAGGCGCCTCCCTCCTCATATATATAGGTGGGAGGGAGATGGAGCATCTAAGGAGGGGGTCCCTCCCCAATTCGCCCCCCTTTCCTTTTTCACCGGAGAGGGAAGGAAAGAGGAGGGAGGAGGGAAGGAAGGGGGAGGCCAATCCCTCCCCTTCCTTCTCTCTTTCCCCCTTTCCTTTCCCTTCGGGTGCGGCCCATATGGGAGGGGGGGGGGGGGCGCAACAGCCCCTGCTGGCTGCTGTATTTCCCCTCTTGTCCCATTAGGCCCATATCTGTGCCGGTGGTGCCCAGAACCCCTTTCCGGTGACCCGATATGTACCCGGTACCCCCAAAACACTTCCGGTGTCCGAATACTATCGTCCTATATATCAATCTTTACCTCTTTAGCATTTCGAGACTCTCGTCATGTCCGTGATCTCATCCGGGACTCCGAACAACATCCGATCACCAAAACACATAACTCCTATAATACAAAATCGTCATAGAACGTTAAGCGTGCGGACCCTACGGGTTCGAGAACTATGTAGACATGACCGAGACACCTCTCTGGTCAATAACCAATAGTGGAACCTAGGTGCTCATATTGGCTCCTACATATTCTACGAAGATCTTTATTGGTTGAACCGTAATGACAACATACGTTATTCCCTTTGTCATCGGTATGTTACTTGCGCGAGATTCGATCGTCGGTATCTTCATACCTAGTTCAATCTCGTTACCAACAAGTCTCTTTACTCGTTCCGTAATACATCATCCTGCAACTAACTCATTAGTCACTTTGCTTGCAAGGCTTCTTATGATGTGTACTATCGATAGGGCCCAGAGATACCTCTACGATACTCGTAGTGACAAATTCTAATATCGATCTATGCCAACCTAACAAACACCTTCGGAGATACCTGTAGAACATCTTTATAATCACCCAATTACCTTGTGATGTTTGATAGCACACAAGGTATTCCTCCGGTATCCGGGAGTTGCATAGTCTCATAGTCGAAGGAATATGTATTGACATGAATAAAGCAATAGCAATAAAACTGAACGATCAATATGCTAAGCTAACGAATGGGCCTTGTCCATGACATCATTCTCCTAATGATGTGATCCCATTATTAAATGACAACTCATGTCCATGGTTAGGAAACCTTAACCATCTTTGATCAACGAGCTAGTCAAGTAGAGGCTCACTAGGGACACAGTGTTTGTCTATGTATTCACACATGTATTATGGTTTCCGATTAACACAATTCTAGCATGAATAATAAACCTTTATCATGAATAAGGCAATAATAAAATAACAACTTTATTATTGCCTCTAGGGCATATTTCCTTCAGTCCCCCACTTGCACTAGAGACAATAATCTAGTTCACATCACCATGTGATTTAACACCCATAGTTCACATCGCTATGTGACCAACACCCAAAGAGTTTACTAGAGTCAATAATCTAGTTCACATCAATATGTGATTAACACCCAAAGAGTACTAAGGTGTGATCATGTTTTGCTTGTGAAAGAGGTTTAGTCAACAGGTCTGTCAGATTCAGATCCGTATGTGTTTTGAATTTTTTTATGTCTACAATGCTCTGTATGGAGCTACTCTAGCTATTTGCTCCCACTTTCAATATGTATCCAAATTGAGACTCAGAGTCATCTGGATCGTGTAAAAGTTTGCATTGACGTATCTCTTTACGACGAACTCTTTATCACCTCCATAACCGAGAAATATTTCCTTATTCTTATAAGGATAATTATGACCGCTGTCTAGTGACCTACTCCTGAATCACTATAGTACCCCCTTGCCATACTCATGGCAAGGCACACAATAGGTCTGGTACATAGCATGACATACTTTATAGAACCTATGTCTGAGGCATAGGGAATGACTTTCATTCTCTCTCTATCTTCTGCCGTGGTCGGGCTTTGAGTCTTACTCAACTTCACACCTAGCAGCACAGGCAAGAACCCTTTCTTTGACTAATCAATTTTGAACTTATTCAAAATCTTGTCAAGGTATGTGCTTTGTGAAAGTCCTATTAAGCGTCTCGATCTATCCCTATAGATCTTGATGCCCAATATATAAGTACCTTCACCGAGGTCTTTCATTGAGAAATTCTTATTCAATTATCCTTTTTATGCTATTCAGGAATTCGATATCATTTCCAATCAACAATATGTCATCCACATATACTGTCAGAAATGCTACAGAGCTCCCACTCACTTTCTTGTAAATACAGGCTTCACCGTAAGTCTGTATAAAACCATATGCTTTGATCACCTTATCAAAGCGTATATTCCAACTCCGGAATGCTTGCACTAGTCCATAGATGGATCGCTGGAGCTTGCACACTTTGTTAGCATCTTTGGGATCAACAAAAACTTCTGGTTGCATCATATACAACTCTTCTTTAAAAAATCCATTAAGGAATACAGTTTTGACATCCATTTGCCAGATTTCATAAAAATGCGGCAATTGCTAACATGATTCGGATAGACTTAAGCATCGCTACGGGTGAGAAAGTCTCATCGTAGTCAACCCCTTGAACTTGTCGAAAACCTTTCGCGACAAGTCGAGCTTTGTAGGCAGTAACATTACCATCAGTGTCAGTCTTCTTATTGAAGATCCATTTATTCTCAATGGCTTGCTGATCATCGGGCAAGTCCACCAAAGTCCACACTTTGTTCTCATACATGGATCCTATCTCAGATTTCATGGCCTCAAGCCATCTATCAGAATCTGGGCTCATCATAGTTTCTTCATAGCTCGTAGGTTCACCATGGTCTAGTAACATGACTTCCAGGACATGATTACTTTACCACTCTGGTGCAGATTGTGTTCCGTTCAACCTACGAGGTCCAATAGTAACTTGATCTAAAGTTTCATGATCATCATCATTATCTTCTTCTCTAGTTTGTGTAGGCATCATAGGAATAGTTTTCTCTGATGTACTATTTTCCAAATTGAGAGAAGGTACAATTACCTCATCAAGTTCTAATTTCCTCCCACTCACTTCTTTCAAGAGAAAATCCTTCTCTAGAAAGGTTCCATTATTGGCAACAAAGATCTTACCTTTGGATCTATGGTATAAGGTGTACCCAATTGTTTCCTTAGGGTATCTTATGAAGACGCACTTCTCCGATTTGGGTTCGAGCTTATCAGGTTAAAGCCTTTTGACATAAGTGTCGCAACCTCAAACTTTAAGAAACGACAACTTAGTGTAACATCCCAAAATTCTAAATTTTGGAATGTTTTAGTAAATAGATAGATAGATTGATTGTTTGATTGTTGTGTGATTGATTGAGTGAAATTCGAAACTTTTTGAAAGTTAAATGAGAGGGAATAAAAGGATTTTCCCAAACTTTCATTTTGCATTTTGATCTCCATGAATTAAAATTCTTTTCAATACAAAACCCTTGAGAGAAGATGATATGACTTCTTCCATTTAATTAAATGAAAAGGTTTTTTTTGAAAAGATTTGAATTTTATTTGGAAATGTTTCAAATTCAGAAACTTTAAGCAACTCAATGATTTTCATGAGAAAAGATAAAATGACTTCTTCAAAATATATGAAATACGAGTTGGAAGTTTAAAAGGATCAAATTTAAAGTCCGTTTGAAATTATTTTCAATTTGGAGTTATTTGGGTTTTATTCAAATTATTTTTCTCCAAAAATAAAATAAATGGAAAATAGGGTAAAATGATTCCCTACATCAGAAAATGGGAGGGAAATAATTTTGAAATCATTTTGGTATTTCTAAAATGATTTTTATTGGGTTTTATTGTAGCAGTATCACTCTTTGCTTTATTTGAATTTTTGTAGATTTTATTTGGTGCTACAAAAATGTTCATGCTGTAGAAATGTTTTTCTGAAAATTTTGATATATTATATGCCTATATAATATATGTATTTATTTTGTTTTATTTCTTTTTGTTTGTCTGTGTTAAAAAATGTTTAAAAAAAACTGTTCAGCCCCGCCGACCGCGCCAGGTCAGCCGACCCAGCAAGCGGCCCAGCCAGCCGCGCCTCCCCGCAGCCCACTTCCCTGTGCGCGCGCCCGCAGCATGCCGTGGCCCAGTCCACCTCCCGGTCGTCCCCGACCCTCGGTCGGAGACCAACTCCAACACGTCACCGCCGCCGCTGCCGTGTCCTCGCCGGACTTCTCCACCGCCTCGCCTCGCCCCTCCTCCAAGTCTTCTCCTCCTCCCCTCCTATATAAACAGAGCACCCCGACCCCGTTTCCCTTGAAACCGGAGCCAACAGAGTCCGCAGCCGCCACCACGCCCTCGCCGGAGTTAGCGCCGCCGCCGTCGCCCCGCTCCACCCTGCCACTCCTGACCGACGTCGCCCACTCCATCCTCACTGCCGCGCCGCGCCGAGCGCCTTGATGCCCTCGCCGCCGCCGGAGACCCACCGGAGCCGCCGCCCCGTCAACGTCCGAACCGCCGCCGCCGTCTCCCCCGTCGTCGGCGACCTCCACGCCGCGGTAACCGCCGCCTCTCTCCCTTGTCCGTTAGATCGTAGATCTAGGGCTAGGATTAGTTCACGTTTTTTTCTTTTTCGAACCGTTTTCTGTTATCTAGTGAACGTTCGTCCGCTAGTTCTCCGGAGCGAACGGTTTCATCACTTAGGTTCTGCTAGCGAGAGTTCGCTCGATAGTTGTTTTTTCTTTTTAATTTCGGCCAGGGATCTATCCGTAGTGTTTTATTTACAGATTAGTCCCTCTGTTTCAAACGACTACAACTTTTTGCTCGTCTGTCCAAATCCAACGAAACCAACGCCCACTTCTTCGTTATGATCCCCTCTATCCAGTAAAACAACTTGAACATGTTTTTGAAAGTTTTAAAATTTGAATTCAAACAGATTTGTATTCAAACTTCTTTTGATCATAACTCGAGTTTTATAACTCCGATTGAGTTGATTCTTTTTGCAAATCGAAGCTTTTGACCTAAACTTTCTGATAAGGCCAAATACACATAATTTTGGTACTGTTAGAAATTTTTTTATGTTGCAAAGAGTTATTTGCTTGGTTTTGATGCTTTCCGAATTGTCTTCTTCGTTCTTCCCGATCCTTTGAGTGATTACTTATGTGTGGTTACTATTGATTGCTTACGATAGATTGACCGAAGTGTGAGGAGTAGACCTATCAAGAGTTATGAGTGCGAACCACCTTCATCAACAGTACAGGCAAGTTCACACTTTGATCATATCCCTTTCATACCCAGTTTTTATGCATTAGTTTCACCCTCAAACATTGCATGGTTAGGAATTGACAACATGTGGGTATTGGGAAGTAGTTGATGAGGTAGGAACCTATTGCCCTGCATTCAAACCTTGGGAGTTACTTTTACGTTATGCTTATATTGCTATGCTATGTTCGTAGACGTGGATTGGTTTGAGAGAATTCATGCCAGATGTGAGAGTTATTATTTAATGGCTAACTTAAGGTGGCTACTTTAATACACATCTGGGTGGATTGGTTGGGGCACCCTGGAGCACCCAGTGGTTTGCCCGGGCACCTGGTGAACCTAGTGTTTGCCCAAGGGGATCCCGGAGGACCCGTGCGATCACCCTATGGAATGCCACCCAGGCTCAAAGGGATCATAAGATTATTCATGCTAGAAACTTCCGTGTGCAGCCACAAGCTATTATGGGCTCTAGCATAGTTGAGTAAGTTGCGTGAAGCTCTTGAAGAGGTGGTGTCGTGGATCTAAGACTGATAGTAGAATGGGGGGTAAGTATGAGGAGGCAAGATCCTAGCTATGGAGGAGTCGTACGCACGAGTTTACGAGTTCAGGCCCTTCTCAGAGGAAGTAACAACCCTACGTCTCGGAGCCTTGTGGCGGTCGACTGAATATATGTGTGTGAATTACAGAAAGTGCGAACCCTTGTCCCAGAGGAGGGAGGTGGCTTATATAGAGTGCGCCAGGACCCCAGCTCCCCTCCGTTACACAGGGTTCAATGCTCATAAAGGAAAGGCGTTACTGGTAACGTCTACAGTAAAGTGTCATAAATGCTCATAATGCTATGGTTTAAGTCCTGACCGTTGCAGAGTGGAGGGTTCCTCATCTTCTGGTGGTCGAGTGTCTTCAAGGTGGTCGAGTGAGCGCGTCTCCATGGTCGAGTGGATGATGTTTTCTCTTTGACTGCTTCTGATTCTTTGTAGAGATGTCCTTGGGGAGGGTAAGTTGGACAGGTCCATGACCCTACCCTAGGTACATAGCTTCGTCATTAGCCCCCGAATGGATCAGGGTTTGAGTGAGGAAGGGGTTGAGAACACTTCCGACCCGTTCTTTGTGCTATGAATATGCCTTGTCTGGAACAATGAGTTGAGGTGACGACGTCGACTCCTTTCTCAATCGCCTTGGTCCATTCTTGGTTGTTGTCGAGTGAACCTTCATGGTAAAATTCCGAATGATTATGTAGAGGGTGTTTGTCTTCAGTCTGACAGGTTGTTCTGCTCTCCGCGGATCTCGCGGGATTCGAATTTTGGGAAGTACGCCAGACGGGGGGAACCGAAGTTATCGGGACGGATTAGGCAAGTCTCCTCGATCCCCGTGCCACCTTTTTCGCCACGTACTGCACGCGACTGTTGCGGGATTTGTTTAGATCGCTTGGGTCCACCAGTCAGCCACTCGGTGAAAGGCCTTATAAAAGGTCCCGGGCCAGGCCTCTGCTCCGCGTGCTCCCATTCTCTCTTCTCTTTCCCTCGATCTCTCCGCCACTCTCGCTTCTGCTTCGTCGCCGGACCTCTGTTCGAGCTTGACCCGTCACCATGGGGATGGAGAAGACGGCGGCGCTGGAACGCACGAAGAAAGTGACCGCGAAGGCGAAGGGCAAGCGAACCAGCCGGGGCGGATCCTCGTCGAGGTCCGGCCTGCCGGCGGGCTGGATCCAGGGCGACTGGATCCGCTCGGCAATCACGCAGGACGACCTCGACGACCTGGTGGAGGGAGGATTGATCCCTCACAAGTCGGCTCGGCTCCCAGGGACGAAACCAAGCCGCCGCCTAGAGAGGGTGAGCGTGTCCTCCTCGCAACCCACATAGATCGTGGATTCTCACTGCCTCCCCACCCTTTCTTCCGGGGTTTTTTGAACTTCTTTGGGGCTCAGCTCCACCATTTCACCCCGAACACCATAGTCTATCTGGCCGCTTTCATGTCCATGTGCGAAAACTTCTTGGGCTGTCGACCGCACTGGGGGCTTTTCAAACACATCTTCACTTGCCGCTCCCAGTCGGTCAAAAAGGCCAAGTCGAGTGACGAGAGGACACGGGTGATCCAGATGTGCGGTGGTCTGGGGATCCAGATGAGGAGCAAGAGTACCTTCCTAGCCATGATCCTTCCTAACTCGGTCCGGGGCAGGTAGTCGACTTGGTTCTACTGCAAGGATCAGCCGACCCTTGGCCAGTCGACTGGACTTCCTCCTTTTTCCTTGGCTCGAGTGGAGAAGCCTGCTCCCCTGAAGGTAGTTCCAGAAGAGAAGGCGCAGGTCAAGGTGCTGGTTGAACGGGTCATCCAGCCTATTCGTGACGGAGTGACCGGGATGGATCTGCTGGAGGTCTTTCTCGGTCGACGCATCCAACCTCTTCAGGCGCGCGATCATCCGATGTGGATGTACTCTAGGCTCGAGGATACCACTTGGATCTACCTAGAGGAGGTCAGCGAGGATATCTTGGAGAACTGGTTGAGGGGAATCACTGGCAACAAAGACAACCCTCGTGGGTCTAGGAGGATGATTCCATTCGACAACTCGCACCAGCCGGAGCAGTCATGTTTCTGTTTTATCAAGTATCTTTCCGATTCACCATGTGATGTCTTGTTTGTGGTTGATTGAATTTCCTTTGATTGTTATCCTTTCAGGCCCTCATCAAAATGTACTCGATGCCCAACGGAGTGCAGGACCCAGGCGCTGAGGAAGAAGGGAGCGGAGGCGAGAGCGGCGAGGAGCATTCGGAAGCCGAGGAGGACGAGGAGAGCGATGAATCGACTGATGAGGAAGAAGTCGACTTGCCTCCTCGCAGGGAGAGGAGGTCCAAGCACACTCATGACCCGGCAAGCGCTCCGGACTTGGTGGTTGTGCCGATCGGGCAGTCCTCGAAGCGCCCCAGGACGTCTTCCCCGATGTCGACTGAGAAGGCTCCAAAGCAATCCAAGGTCGCGCCGCTCCCAGCGCCAAAAGTGCCGAAAGCCATCTCTTCCAAACCGCCCAAAGCTTTGCCCCGGATCAAAGTGACCATTCCTACTATCTCCAGGTAACCACCTGACTCGTCCTTTATGTGGATTCGACTAACTGGGTGTAACCGATTGAATGCGGGCCTTTGCAGTGCTGCTACGTCAGGGACCTCTTCATACCAGTACCGGGACGAGGAAATGGAGGATGCGGTAACCTCTAACCCAGGTATGAACTCTTGCGATTTCGATTCTTGATCCTTTTAGGGTCGAGTGGTTCACTTGGGGTCGATTGTTCTGTCTTGCAGCTCCACCCAACATCATTGATCTTCCGGACGACGACGAAGATGTGGCTCCTAAGCCTAGGAAGAGCAAGAAGGTAACAACTGGCAGGGTGGCTCGGCAAGAACCAACTGCAACGCCTCCCGTCCGTCAAGCTGAAGACGCGGGCAGGGCCACTGTGACATTCGCTGCACCCTTGCCGAGTGGGCATCCCACGCGGTCGACCGCGCCTGTGGTTCCTTCAACTATCCAACTCCACACCACGGAGCTTCAAGCAGCCGCACCTGGTTCGTCTGCACACTTTTTCACCAGCTACCCCGTCCCAGACAACCAGTCGGAAGTGGCTGCGGAAGCCATCCGACAGGCTGATATGATGATGGAGCGGGTGAAGATAGTGCACGAGAGCAGTCAGGCTGCCTACGACGCTAGTGCCGCCCTTCGGGCCAATGTCCAGGTGAGTAGACTTTCCGACTGTTTTTGTTCTCGAAAAATCTTCTTCTGCACAATCTCCTATTGTTCGCGTTGAATTAGAGCACCCACTGGGTGTCGCTATCGTTTTTGGTAGTTTCGCTCTTCCACTCGGTCTGGGCGAGTGGGACCAGAACTGGTGGGGGCACGCTAAGTGCACCCACTGGGTGTAGTCCCCGAGACCGCGGTCGACTGCTGGCAGTCGACTGTGGTATGAGTTCTTCTTTCTTGATGGCGCAATTGTTCTTTCTCTCTTCTTTTTTTTGCACTCGACTCCGGCGGGCCGGTCGAGTCAGATCAGAACCGGTGGGGGCACGCCAAGTGCACCCACTGGGTGTAGTCCCCGAGACCGCGGTCGACTACTGGCAGTCGACTGGGGTCTGAACAGCTTGTTGCCCACTTCTTTAGGTTTGATTCAGTCGGAAATGAACTGCCTTCGAACCTATCGATTGATCTGTCTCTTACCTCCTGCAGAAGTCTTGTACTCTTATCTCCAAGTTTGCCGAACTCGAAGAGAAGCAGAGGCAACTCAACTTAGACTTGGAATTGGCTCAGCAAAATCTGAAAAAAGCTCAAGACGAGGCCGCTGGTATGGAAGGTAACTGATTGCTGACTGAATTTCAATATATCTCTTTGATCTCTTCTTTGATTCGATTACTTATTTTGCAGAGAAAATGAAGTTGGCTCTGGACAAGAAGGACTCGGACCTTGCCGCCGCGCAAAAAGCAGCCCAAGACAAAACCACTCTCGCATACAAGAAGCTTGCTTCAATCGGAACGCTTGAAGGAGAGGTGAATAAACTGAAATCTTGTCTTAATGAAGCTAACCGCGAAGTGACCAGCCTGAAGAACGACAAGGTCGTCCTGAATGAAAAGTTGGAGTCTGCGATCCGCAAGAGGAATGACACAGAAGCTTATCTGAGGACCCTCGCTAAGAAGCTTTATCTCGCGCTGGAAGGTATTTCTTTTAATCCGACTGTGTTGATGCTTGCAATCGGATTTTGCTCGGTTGATGAACTGACTTTTGGCTGCAGAACTCTGCCAAGACTTCGACGAAGAAACTGGAAGGGTCGAGACGGGTCTGGACCCTATCGCTTCCCCAGTCTGCGACAAAACTATGATGAACGTGCTCCGACTGGAGTCCCGTATCGCCAGCGCCACAAGCTACCTCACACGCCTGAAGGAGGTTGTCTCTCGAATCGACTTGATGCTTTGGCTGGGGGCGATGCTTCAGAATGATCTGGAATCTCCGATGACTCGACTGAACAAGATCCCTGACCGAGTGCAAGAATGGAAGAAATCCTCCGCCCGGTGTGGTGCTGATGTGGCGCTGTCCCTGGTGCGAGTCCATTGCAAGGAGGTTCGTGAAGACAAGCTGGCTGCGATCAAAGTCGCTAACACCAAAAAGCACGACTTCCAGTCCTTCATGGAGACTTTCATTGCTGCCGCCACTCGGATCGCTGATGGGATCGATCTGGACTCATTCGTGGAGCTTGCCAGCCCTCCTCCGGCCAAGTGAACAATCTTATGAAACTTGGATACGCCTTAAATTTGCCTCGGAATGCCGAGAGGTTTTTGTAACCGTCAAACTCCTTCGGGCTTGGTGCCCAAGTACTTTCGATTTGCTACCTAGAACTTTTTTAGGATTTATCTGAATTTGGTTTATCTCCGAATGTGCTTGTGTTTGCCTTCGGATGGACTTTGCTTGCTGCACCTCGTCGTCCTTGTGGATAGGGATGGAGCGGACGTTGTATTTGTGCCGCAGCTCCGAAGGAGAAGGTTGGAGTCGACCTGCACCTCGTCGTCCTTGCGGATAAGGATGGAGTGGACGTTGTATTTGTGCCGCAGCTCCGAAGGAGAAGGTTGCAGTCGACCCTCACCTCGTCGTCCTTGCGGATAGGGATGGAGCGGACGTTGTATTTGTGCCGCAGCTCCGAAGGAGAAGGCTGCAGTCGACCTGCACCTCATCGTCCTTGCGAATAGGGATGGAGCAGACGTTGTATTTGTGCCGCAGCTCCGAAGGAGAAGGTTGCAGTCGACCCGCACCTCGTCGTCCTTGTGGATAGGAATGGGTCTCAAACTTAAGCGAGTACTGGACTGCAGCTAAGCCCCCGAGTGGGAGGATTGCTCTCCACTCGGTAGGATTTTTCCAAACTTAGGCGAGTGCTGGACTGCCGTTAAGCCTCTTAGTGAGAGAACTTAGGCGAGTGCTCGACTGCAGCTAAGCCCCCTGAGTGGGAGGATTGCTCTCCACTCGGTAGGGTTTTTTCAAACTTAGGCGAGTGCTGGACTGCCGTTAAGCCTCTTAGTGAGAGAACTTAGTCGAGTACTCGACTGCAGCTAACCCCCCGAGTGGGAGGATTGCTTTCCACTCGGTAGGATTTTTTCAAACTTAGGCGAGTGCTGGATTGTCGTTAAGCCTCTTAGTGAGAGAACTTAGGCGAGTACTCGACTGCAGCTAAGCCTCCGAGTGGGAGGATTGCTCTCCACTCGGTAGGATTTTTCAAACTTAGGCGAGTGCTGGACTGCCGTTAAGCCTCTTAGTGAGAGAACTTAGGCGGGTGCTCGACTGCAGCTAAGCCCCCCGAGTGGGAGGATTGCTCTCCACTCGGTAGGATTTTTTCAAACTTAGGCGAGTGCTGGACTGCCGTTAAGCCTCTTAGTGAGAGAACTTAGGCGAGTACTCGATTGCAACTAAGCCCCCGAGTGGGAGGATTGCTCTCCACTCGGTAGGATTTTTTCAAACTTAGGAGAGTGCTGGACTGCCGTTAAGCCTCTTAGTGAGAGAGCTTAGGCGAGTACTCGACTGCAGCTAAGCCCCTGAGTGGGAGGATTGCTCTCCACTCGGTAGGATTTTTTCAAACTTAGGCGAGTGCTGGACTACCGTTAAGCCTCTTAGTGATAGAACTTAGGCGAGTACTCGACTGCAGCTAAGCCCCCAGAGTGGGAGGATTGCTCTCCACTCGGTAGGATTTTTCAAACTTAGGCAAGTGCTGGACTGCCGTTAAGCCTCTTAGTGAGAGAACTTAGGCGAGTACTCGACTGCAGCTAAGCCCCCGAGTGGGAGGATTGCTCTCCACTCAGTAGGATTTTTTCAAACTTAGGCGAGTGCTGGACTGCCGTTAAGCCTCTTAGTGAGAGAACTTAGGCAAGTACTCGACTGCAGCTAAGCCCCCGAGTGGGAGGATTGCTCTCCACTCGGTAGGATTTTTTCAAAATTAGGCGAGTGCTGGACTGCCGTTAATCCTCTTAGTGAGAGAACTTAGGCGAGTGCTCGACTGCAGCTAAGCCCCCGAGTGGGACGATTGCTCTCCACTCGGTAGGATTTTTTTGAACTTAGGCGGAACGGGTTCGCAACTAAGCCCACCCACTGGGGGATTTCAGGAGTAAATAAGAACAACACAATCGAATGAGAGAACCGTAAGCTCTTGTCTTTGATAAACGAATTACAAAAGGTGTTGCTTATTACATTTTATTCAAACGAGTGTTTAAGTATAAAAGGGGTGGAGCAGCTCCGTGTTCCAAGCCCGTGGCTCGTCTTTATGATGCTCGATACTGTAAAGATGGTATGCTCCGTTGTGGAGAACTTTGGTGACGATGAAGGGTCCTTCCCAAGTTGGAGCGAGCTTGTGTGGTTTCTGCTGATCCACTCGAAGAACCAAGTTTCCTTCTTGAAAGGCCCGACCCGTCACATTCCTGGCATGGAATCGACACAGATCTTGCTGATAAATGGTCGAGCCGATCAAGGCCATCTTTCTTTCCTCCTCTAAGAGATCGATTGAATCTTGCCGGGCCTGCTCTGCTTCTGCTTCGGAGAAGAGTTCAACTCGGGGTGCATTGTGGAGCAAGTCACTTGGCAGAACAGCTTCGGCTCCATAGACTAAGAAGAAAGGAGTTCTTCCAGTCGACCGATTAGGAGTTGTCCTTAAACCCCACAAAACTGACGGAAGTTCATCAACCCAAGCACCTGATGCGTGTTTGAGATCACGCATCAGTTAGGGTTTCAGTCCTTTGAGAATTAGGCCATTGGCTCTTTCTGCTTGTCCGTTCGACTGCGGATGAGCAACAGAAGCGTAGTCGACTCGAGTGCCTTGAGAGGCGCAGAAAGCTCTGAACTCATCGGAATCGAAGTTCGATCCGTTGTCCATGATGATGCTATGTGGGACTCCATATCTGAATGTCAATTCTCTGATAAAACTGACAGCGGTGCTAGCGTCAAGGTTCTTGATAGGTTTAGCTTCGATCCATTCGGTAAACTTGTCGACTGCAACGAGCACGTGAGTGAAGCCGCTTTTACCGGTTCTCAGCGGTCCAACCATATCCAGTCCCCAAACAGCGAAGGGCCAGACGAGGGGGATGGTCTTCAGGGTTAACGCTGGCTTGTGAGACATATCGGAGTAAAATTGACAGCCTTCACATCTGTCGACTATATCTTTCGCCATCTCATTTGCTCGTGGCCAATAGAACCCAGCTCGGTATGCTTTAGCCACGATGGCCCGAGAGGACGCATGGTGACCATAGGTCCCCGAGTGGATGTCATTGAGGATCATTCGACCTTCTTCTGGTGTTATGCACTTCTGACCGACTCCAGTCACACTTTCTCTGAACAGCTGCCCTCTTATCACCGTAAAAGCTTTGGATCGACGGACGATCTGTCGAGCTTTTCTTCATCCTCTGGGAGCTCTTTCCTAAGGATGTACGCAATGTAGGGCACCGTCCAGTCGGGGGTAATGGCCAGAACCTCCATGATCAGGTCGACCATAGCTGGGACCTCGACTTCAGTCGGATCCGTGGTGCTCTTAGGTTGCGGAGGCTCTTCAGTGAAAGGGTCTTCCTGAACTGTCGGCGTGTGAATATGCTCCAAGAACACATTGCTGGGAATGGCTTCTGTCTTGGAACCTATCTTTGCCAATTCATCGGCTGCTTGATTTTTCAATCGGGGGATGTGGTGGAGTTCTAACCCCTCGAACTTCTTCTCAAGCTTTCTCACCACGTTGCAGTAACCAGTCATGGCTGGACTTCTGACGTCCCACTCCTTCATCACTTGATTAACTACCAAATCCAAGTCGCCATAGACCATGAGGCGACGGACGCCGAGTGAGATGGCCATGTGCAACCCATACAGGAGTGCTTCATATTCTGCTTCATTGTTGGAGGAATCAAAGTGAATCTGGAGGACATATCTGAGTTTGTCTCCTCGGGGGGATACTAGAACTACTCCAGCACCAGAACCGTTCAACATCTTGGATCCGTCAAGGAACATGGTCCAGTGCTCAGAGTGAACTTGAGTCGGCAGTTGCTGTTCGATCCACTCGGTGAGGAAATCTGCTATTGCTTGGGACTTGATAGCTTTCTTTGCCTCAAACTTGATATCCAAGGGAAGGAGTTCAATCGCCCATTTTGCCACTCGACCAGTTGCATCCCTGTTGTGCAGAATCTCTGACAATGGAGCGTTGATGACGACTGTAACAGAGTGATCTGAGAAGTAGTGTGCAACCTTCTTCGTGGTCATGTAAATTCCATAGACAAGCTTCTGATAGTGAGGATATCTCTGCTTTGACAGGGTCAGGACTTCAGAAATATAATAAACTGGGTGTTGAACTTTGTACGCTTTTCCTTCTTCTTCCCGCTCGACCGTAAGTACTGTACTGACGACTTGTCCAGTGGCTGCTATATAAAGCAATAGAGGCTCTTTGCTGATTGGAGCAGCAAGCACCGGCTGGGTGGAAAGCAGGGCTTTTAGCTCTGCAAATGCTGTATCAGCTTCTGGAGTCCACTCGAACTTATCTGATTTCTTCATCAGTTGGTACAGAGGCAGCGCCTTTTCACCGAGGCGAGAAATGAATCGACTTAGGGCGGCCAAGCAACCAGTAAGCTTCTGGACATCATGCACACGCACAGGGCGTTTCATTCAGAGTATAGCGCCTACTTTCTCTGGGTTAGCATCGATTCCTCGTTCGGAAACAAGAAAACCGAGTAACTTGCCTCCTGGAACTCCAAACGTGCACTTTGATGGATTGAGCTTGATATCATACCTTCGGAGGTTGGCAAAGGTTTCAGCGAGGTCGGTCAGCAGGTCGGAACCTTTACGTGACTTGACCACAATGTCATCCATGTATGCTTCCACATTCCGACTGATCTGAGTGAGCAGGCACTTCTGAATCATCCGCATAAATGTGGCTCCGACGTTCTTCAAGCCGAATGGCATTGTGACATAACAGAAGCACCCGAACAGGGTGATAAAAGCTGTCTTTATTTCGTCGGGTCCGTACAGATGGATCTGGTGGTACCCGGAGTAGGCGTCCAAAAAGGACAAACGCTCGCACCCAGCAGTCGAATCGACTATCTGATCGATGCGAGGGAGAGGGAAGTGATCTTTCGGGCATGCCTGATTGATATGCTTGAAATCGATGCACATGCGGAGTGAGTCATCTTTCTTTGGGACCATGACAACATTGGCTAACCACTCGGAGTGGTAAATCTCTCAGATAAACTCAGCTGCCAAAAGCCGAGCACCTCTTCGCCGATTGCTTTTCTTTTCTGGACGGCGGACCGTCGGAGATGCTCTTTGACTGGTTTTACTTTCGGGTCGACTCGCAAACGATGCTCAGCTAGTCCCCTGGGAACACCTGGCATGTCAGAAGGCTTCCATGCAAAGATGTCCCAGTTCTCACGGAGGAACTGGATGAGCGCTTCTTCCTATTTGGAGTCGAGTGTGGTTGAAATGTGGGTCAGAGCTGCGTTGGGGTCCGTCGGGTGAATATGAACAGACTTCGTCTCGCCAGACGACTGGAATGCTGAATCTGTGGCTGGCTTCTTGGCCCGCAACAAGTCACTCGGGTCTGCATTTTTCTGGTATTCTTGCAATTCTACTACGGCCATCTGGGCATCGGCGATCTTTGAGCCCTTCTGGAAGCACTCTTCCGCCTTTTTCCGATTACCAGAGATAGTGATCACTCCTCTGGGACCAAGAATCTTCAGTTTGAGGTACACGTAACAAGGACGAGCCATGAATCATGCATAAGCTGGCCTGCCTAGAATTGCATGATACACACTCTGAAATCCACGACTTCAAACGTCAACTTTTCTTTGCGGTAATTTTTGGCATCACCGAAAACCACGTCGAGTGAAATCTGACCGAGGGACGCAACCTTCTTGCCTGGAATGACCCCATGGAAACTCATATGGCTTTCGCCGAGTCTGGACATCGGAATGCCCATTCCTTTCAACGTTTCTGCATACAGAATGTTCAGGCCACTGCCACCGTCCATCAGGACCTTTGCCAGTCGAGTGCCTTCGACCACCGGGTCGACCACTAGTGCTTGCCTCCCAGGGGTGGCGATGTGCGCTGGATGATCAGACTGGTCGAATGTAATGGCAGTCTGCGACCATTTCAAGTAACTGGGCGTCGCCAGAGCGACCATGTTCACTTCTCTGTTGATGATTTTCAATCGAGTTTTGCTTTCAACATCAGCAAAAATCATCAGAGTGGAATTTACGTGAGGATAACCATCATCACCATCTCCTTCACTCTCAGCCTTATCTACCTCCTTCTCCTTTTCCTTGGGCTGTTTCTCTCGGAACTGCTGGATCAGGAGCCGACACTGTCGACTGGTATGTTTTGGGTAAATGAAATTACCTTCTTCGTCTTTTTTGGTGTGGATATGGCACGGCAGATCCAACACGTCATTTCCATCTTGATCTTTTACTTTCTTGGGGTTCCACGGCCCTTTGGGCTTCCCCTTGAACTTTCCTTGAACCACAGCCAAGGCTTCACCCGGAGCAGCTGGTTCGGCCTTGCGTTTCTGTTTCCGACTGGAGTTCCCTCCCCCGGCTTCGTGGGCGACTGCTTTGTGTTTGCCACTTCGGAGTCGCTCTTCCTCTTCACCATTGGCATTCTTGGTGGCAATTTCCATCATCCGAGTCAGGGTCATGTTTCCTGTCCGGCCGAATTTCAGATTCAACTCCAGGTACCTGACGCCTTCCTTGAAAGCACAAATTGCCTGATGATCAGACACATCTTCTACCATGTGGTGTAGGGTGATCCACCTCTGGATATAATCCCTCAAAGTTTCATTTGGTTTCTGGACGCAACATTGTAATTCTGTCAAACCTGCTGGCCGTTTGCAAGTACCCTCAAACGTTCTGACAAACACTCGGGCGAGATCTTCCCAAGTATAGATGCTGCCAGGTGCCAACTGATTCATCCATGCTCTAGCCGAGCCCTCCAACATCAGAGGAAGGTGTTTCATGGCCACCTCATCATTGCCGCCACCAATCTGGACAGCCACTCGGTAGTCTTCAAGCCAAGTGTCAGGCTTGGACTCTCCGGTGAACTTACTGACTCCTGTCGCCAACCTGAAGTTGGGGGGAATCACCGCAGCTCTGATAGCTCTGCTGAAGCACTCTGGGCCAGAGACATGCACCCTGTTGCTGGTTTGCGGGCCTCTGTCATGGCCATCTCGGTGAGCTCTGTTTCTGTCGACCAAGCCCTGCATGAGAATAGATCTCGCATCAAAGCCTGGCTCCCCGGGGTCGACTGGAACACCTCTTCCGACACTGTGAGGGCGTCTGTCTTCATGCGGCCGAGGCACGTATGACCCACTCCTGGGAGGAGGCGTGGGCACTCGACGGTGACCATTGCGATCGGCTCGACGTTCATACTGCTCCTGGTTTCTGTACTGATCACGCCGCTCCCCACGTCCCTCACGCCTTGGGGGCAATCTCGGGCTATGGGCTGACTGAACTGTATCTGTGACCATGGATTTGCTATGGATCCTATTCCGCGACTGAGACACGGCCGTATTCTGCTCTCCCGCTGCCCGGAGCAAGGCCCTGATCTGCGCCAGACCTCGGCCAGCTTCTGACTGGGAAGGTTGAATCGACTCTGCTATCCGGGCAGCAGCTGCTAGGTTTTGGATCGGTGTTCGGTATACCTGAGTCGGAGGTGGAAAAAGTTGGCGTCGACTGGACTCAGGAGCATGTTGACGAGCGTGATCGTCGAGTGCGCGCTGGAGGTTCTCCAGCCGAGTGCGCTCAGCCAGATTGGCCAAGCGAGCCTGCTCCAAGGCCTGGGCCTCGGGTGTTTCTCCAACTATAGGAGTATGTAGGGCATCCATGTTTCGGCGATGAAGTTCTTCTCTCTGCTGCGAGGAGAGAGGCTCGGGGCGGTACTCCTCGTGAACGCGCGACGGATCGCCGTTCCCGTCACCTCCGTCTTCACGATTGAAGCCAGGAGGACCGCGTGGTCCATTGACCATCAGGACTTCCGCTGCCGAGTCATTGCTGCCGCACTCGGATGCAATCTCTACGGAGCCAGTCGACAGATTAAACATGCCGTAGAGAGACTCGTCGGGCTCGATCACCGCGACTTGAGGGGTGGCCGATTGGCGGGCCACCGCATGCTTCACCCACCGTTGAATCCTCGACCGGCCGGTGCGCTTGCTCCGGTGGGTCGCAGGGAGGGGGAAAGCCGTTGGAGTCGACTGGTACTGGGTCGACGGTTGCCGCAGGAGGACGCCACGGACGCACGCGTGAAAGTGCGTCGCCCCGCGGGCGGGGAGCGCGTCGACGTCGAGTGGTGCCTCCTGAAGCCAAGCGGAGTCGTCGGCGACAAACACGAGCGTGCCGAGACGGATCTCGCGGCCCTCAGCCAAACCTCCTCCTGGAACCATGATGATGGGGATCGGAAAAATTGCAACTTCTCCAATAAGTCGCTAAGACACCTGCCCCACGTGGGCGCCAACTGTCGTGGATCTAAGACTGACAGTAGAATGGGGGTAAGTATGAGGAGGCAAGATCCTAGCTATGGAGGAGTCGTACGCACGAGTTTTACGAGTTCAGGCCCTTCTCGGAGGAAGTAACATCCCTACGTCTCGGTGCCCTGAGGCGGTCGACTGAATATATGTGTGTGAATTACAAAAAGTGCGAACCCTTGTCCCAGAGGAGGGGGGTGGCTTATATAGAGTGCGCCAGGACCCCAGCTCCCCTCCGTTACACAGGGTTCAATGCTCATAAAGGAAAGGCATTACTGGTAATGTCTACAGTGAAGTGTCATAAATGCTCATAATGCTATGGTTTAAGTCCTGACCGCTGCAGAGTGGAGGGTTCCTCATCTTCTGGTGGTCGAGTGTCTTCAAGGTGGTCGAGTGAGCGCGTCTCCACGGTCGAGTGGATGATGGTTTCTCTTCGAATGCTTCTGATTCTTTGTAGAGATGTCCTTGGGGAGGGTAAGTTGGACAGGTCCATGACCCTACCCTAGGTACATAGCTTCATCAGGTGGATCAGCAGGTAGAGGGATGTAGGTTTGATATGGTCTGCCCAGAGTAAGGAGTTAATGCTTCTGAAAGACGGTGTCTCGGTCATCCGTTTCTCAAACACCATGCATGTAGTGCAAGAAACCCAATGGAGGCGATCGAGTCTTGTGGGGAAAAGTGCGCAAACCTCTGCAGAGTGTACAAACTAATCATGGTTAGCCATGTCCTCGGTTATGGACATCTTAAGTATCTGGTTCTTGGATTATCATATTGATCTCATCACGTTACTTAAATAATTTGTTGGGTTATTGATGTTAATTTGGGATTGAGTTGGAGGAACCTTCTCAATATTTATCAACCAACTTTGTAGTTAAATAAAATATATTCCTTTGATGTAGGGAAAAATTGGCTTTTCGCAAAAACATTATAACCATAGAGCTTTTCCACCAGCCATATATGCATGTAGTGATAGCTATTATTCATCATTATCCTATGGTGTGAATTTGCCAGTACATTCAATGTACTGACCCTTTGTGGCTGCAACGTCTCATGTTGCAGGATTCTTACAACGAGTAAGTGATACGTTAGGGTTACGATTTCTACACTCAACTTTGCCGTTGGTGTTGATGGGAATCCACAACCTTGTTGTTACTTCCGCTATTTGGATTGATGTAATAGTATTTATGTTATTTTATACATGTGATTACCTCTGTTATAAATCCTCGAGTACTGTGTGTGTCAGCATACTGATCTAGGGATGACACTTAAGCATATAGACTTTATCGTATGAGGTCGGGTTGCTACAAGATGGTATCAAAGCACATGTTGACTGTAGGACGTGACCCCTAGAAACTGGCAAGCCCATAGGAAATATTTTCTCTACAATTTCTTTTCAAAAGGATCTTTTACCTCTCTTCTCTTCTGAGCTTATTCAAATATTCCCTTTAAGTGAGACCATACCCCTTTTCCCTTTGGACCACTCGAAGATTCGACTGATGATATGACTCCAAGAAGTATAAGATATCGGACAACTAAGACCACTTCGGAATGAAGAGGATTTTTCCGAGCATTATAATAATGGAAACTACAACGGCCGAAGACTCGAAGACTAGGAGAATTGGAGGCTATGAAGAATTTCCAGATTTGTATGACCTAGTAAGACTCCCCTAATGGAACTTGACAGACTATGGAAGTTATCAATACCCGAGATCAAGGTGTATTGGAGGAAGACCGGAACATGGAGCATTGGAACTCAAGGTTTTGTCAATAAAACCCCAAGTCAGGAGATATCAATTATGGAATTAAAGCTCATGGCAGTAACATGGGCATAAACCCGGCTATCCATGATGTCAACGCCCGCTTATGCTATTGCCGCCGTGCTAAGTTAAGCATGCATTTCTTGGAAGGATTGGATGACAAGAAGGCTGATGGAGCACCAATCAGCAAGATGAAGTTTTAACCTTAGCCAGTGTATCACCAAGATCTAGAGTGTTACATAAAGAAGTTAAGATGGACCTGCAGGAAGCAGTATTTGATAAGGAAGCGTTTCGTGAAGAACTTAGGACCTAGAAGCTGAAAGTAGCCAAGCTGGAGGAGCAAAACCTCGAGATACCAGAGATTCGTCAGGAATTGAAGGACAGTAGGACCATGGTTCATGCCAGGGACGTGAAACCCAAAAGTTTGGAATGCAACTCCAGAATATTAAAGGACGTCACAAGAGACTTCACGTCAACGGAGATGATCTGGCAAAAGAATTTGAGAAGGACAAGAACGATGGGAAGAAGCCATCAGAGACATAAACAAGACTTGAAGAGTTTGGCGATTTTGAAGATTTATTGACCTTTAGAAGACCAAATCCCTGTTATACCTACGTTAGATGCGACGTTTGTGAGCTGTCATTTGTTTGATGTTTTTCCCGACAGCCACAAATAAAATTTGCCTTTTCAAAACTTTGGTTTGTATTGTGTGCATCCCTCTCGATCTCTCTTATCTCACCCCAAACCCATGGACCCAATAGAGGACGAATGGAGATGAACTCATGTTTCCCTGGACCGATAAGTCAATTGGAGACGGACCGATGGATTCAGAACATGGAGGATCACATGAAGAATAACCCTATAGTCGGAAAGGATATGACCCAGCATGCTCTTCAGTGCTTTGAAAGAGGTGCTGCTACTTGGTGGAGGATGTACCAAACCATCAATGGATGGCAAGCAGTAACCACTTGGAAAGAATTTAAGTTGACTTTGCCAAAGTCTCGGTTTGTGCCCCAGAAGTTGAAGCCTTATGGAAAGGATATGAAGAAACCTTGTGCATGCAAGATTTGTGGAGAAATAGGACACACCCATAAAGAACACAAGGATGAATGCCCTAATTGTGAAGGAAGTCACCCAGTTGAAGAATGCCCAACTAGGCAGATTACTTGTTTCTCGTGTGAAGTGACTACCCACTACCCTGCTCAGTGTCACATTTACCCCATGGTACAACGAACCATTCAGCAGAAGAAAGAAGCAATGAAAGGAGCCCTCGTGGAAATTTTAGAAGAACCAGTGATGAAGGAAGAGGTGAAGGACACACCCAAAGAAGAACCAATTAAACCCTGCACCAAGTCATGCTATTCATGTGGAGAAGAAGGACACATCTCCCAGAATTGTATGAATGGGGATCTAGTAGAATTCCCGACGGAGAAAGTAGAGTATGACCCACAAGAAATAGACGCCATGATTGGCATGGAAAGGTCCAGGAAGAGAAGTAGATTGGATTTCAGGAAGGACCTGAGTCATATCACCTATTACAGGTGCAAGGAGTCAGGGCACTACTTCAGCAGTTGCCCAAAAAGGAAACCACGAGACTTGTCGGAAGTAATATGCTTCCGTTGTAATGAAGCAGGGCACCTTGCCAGGGATTGTCCCAAAGAGAAGGAGACTTGTGATAATTGGTTGTGTTTGTGAGAAGTATAGTAGTAGTAGTGAGAACATTTTCCTTTATGTTGAGGCGATGAGTTGAGGCCTGTAATGGAAATGCAGGAGATTGAAGTAAATTGAGAATCAATAAAGTTATCATCATTGGTACTGATTTGGAATTTTATGAGTTGTTACCCTATGAAGAAAGAGTTTGACCATTTTCGAGGATATGAGAAGTATTGTCTATGGAAGATTTGTGCATTTTAAGGGTGGTAGTACCCTGTGAGAACCCTTGACCCCTGGAAAGGATAATGATATACCACGAAGTGGATTTTGGACAAAATAAGGAGTGTTGTCACGATATGTGGGGTATCCCCAAGAGTATGAAGGGATGAAGTACTATTGGATATAAAGGAGATATGATGTTGGCAATATGGAGCAATTGTAACCCCATGATGAGTTTGAGTAATCACGTCTTAGTTTGGTACCAACAGAAGGAAGAGAGACAGTACAAATGGAAGGATTTAAGAATGCCAGGAAGCTGTATGTTTGGAAAATAATCAGTTGCCCCTAGGATGAGCTCAAGGATTACAAGTAATGAGATGGGCCATAACCCACAGGCCCCAGGACCTACCAAGAAGCAAGCACATTCTTGCTGAAGGAAAAACCCTGGAAGAAGTTATGTTTATCGGTAGACGATCTTATAGGAGTTTACACAAAACCTGAGAGTTGTGAAGGAACGATAGATGTTTGTTTGGCTTGCAGAATCAATGGATTTATCCGAACCTAGTTCGTTGACAAGATAAATTCTGCAATGCTTGTGATGATGACCGAGTGTTAGAATGCGAGATTCGCTAAACCATATACAGGGTAATGATTTGGGTGCGGGATGGATTGATCACCATACCAACTTACTCTTATTATTCGCCTTGCTATCTGAGTGACTTACCTATAGTAGAGAGACGACGATCAAAACCTTTTTTAAACCTTAGAATGGCATAGCAAATTTTCCCTTGTACAAGGTAGCTTTTGCCAACCGTAGGTTATATGGTGAGGTTCAGCCCAGACCCATTTCCTGCAGGAGAAAACCATAAACTGTTGACCACCATGAGATATCGATAGTTGTTTAGTATGGGCGCCAGGCCCGTCAGCAAAGAGGACCCAATCTCGGAAGAACCTTATCAAGATGAATGACAGAAGAATTGAGGAAAAGGTCATGCCACTACCGGAGCCCAGATAAGGAATTATCCTGAAGATCTAAGAAGACCGACACTGTTAACAATATGGATGAAGTATATGAGTTTTGATGGAACCGTAACCATGCTTCTAAGGGTGGTAGCACCCCAGACCCCCTCCTGCGACAATTGATGGATTTTGAGGAGACCCCCAAACCCTAACCTTTTTCTTGCTAGCCTCTCCGAATCTCGAGGATGAGATTCAATTTAAGGGTGGTAGGTTTGTAACATCCCAAAATTCTAAATTTTGGAATGTTATAATAAATAGATAGATAGATTGACTGTTTGATTGTTGTGTGATTGATTGACTGAAATTCGAAACTTTTTGAAAGTTAAATGAGAGGGAATAAAATGACTTTCCCAAACTTTCATTTTTCATTTTGATCTCCATGAATTCAAATTCTTTTCAATACAAAACCCTTGAGAGAAGATGATATGACTTCTTCCATTTAATTAAATGAAAAGGGGTTTTTGAAAAGATTTGAATTTTATTTGGAAATATTTCAAATTCAGAAACTTTAAGCAACTCAATGATTTTCATGAGAGAAGATAAAATGACTTCTTCAAAATATATGAAATACGAGTTGGAAGTTTAAAAGGATCAAATTTTAAAGTCCGTTTGAAATTATTTTCAATTTGGAGTTATTTGGGTTTTATTCAAATTATTTTTCTCCAAAAATAAAGTAAATGTAAAATAGGGTAAAATGATTCCCTACATCAGAAAATTGGAGGGAAATAATTTTGAAATCATTTTGGTATTTCTAAAATGATTTTTATTGGGTTTTATTGTAGCAGTAGCACTCTTTGCTTTATTTGAATTTTTGTAGATTTTATTTGGTGCTACAAAAATGTTCATGCGGTAGAAAATGTTTCTCTGAAAATTTTGATATATTATATACCTATATAATATATGTATTTATTTTGTTTTATTTCTTTTTGTTTGTCTGTGTTAAAAAATGTTAAAAAAACTGTTCAGCCCCGCCGACCGCGCCAGGCCAGCCGGCCCAGCAAGCGGCCCAGCCAGCCGCGCCTCCCCGCAGCTCACTTCCCCGTGCGCGCGCTCGCAGCAGGCCGCGGCCTAGTCCACCTCCCGGTCGGAGACCAACTCCAGCACGTCACCGCCGCCGTTGCCGTGTCCTCGCCGGACTTCTCCACCGCCTCGCCTCGCCCCTCCTCCAAGTCTTCTCCTCCTCCCCTCCTATATAAACGGAGCACCCCGGCCCCGTTTCCCTCGAAACTGGAGCCACCGGAATCCGCAGCCGCCGCCACGCCCTCGCTGGAGTTGTCGCCGCTGCCGAGCTTCGCCGCCGTCGCCCCACTCCACCCCGCCACTCCTGACCGACGCCGCCCACTCCATCCTCACCACCGCGCCGCGCCGAGCGCCCTGACGCCCTCGCCGTCGCCGGAGACCCATCGGAGCCGCCGCCCCGTCAACATCCGAACCGCCGCTGCCGTCTTCCTCGTCGCCGGCGACCTCTACGCTGCGGTAACCGCCGCCTCTCTCCCTTGTCCGTTAGATCGTAGATCTAGGGCTAGGATTAGTTCACGTTTTTTCTTTTTTCTGTTATCCGGTGAACGTTCGTCCGCTAGTTCTCCGGAGTGAACGGTTTCATTACTTAGGTTCTGTTAGCGAGCGTTCGCTCGATAGTTTTTTCTTTTTCTTTTTAATTTTGGTCAGGGACCTATCCTAGTGTTTTATTTACAGATCAGTCCCTCTGTTTCAAACGACTACAACTTTTTGCTCGTCTGTCCAAATCTAACGAAACCAACGCCCACTTCTTCGTTATGATCCCCTCTATCCAGTAAAACAACTTGAATATGTTTTTGAAAGGTTTAAAATTTGAATTCAAACATATTTGTATTCAAACTTCTTTTGATCATAACTCGAGTTTTACAACTCCGATTGAGTTGATTCTTTTTGCAAATCGAAGCTCTTGACCTAAACTTTCCGATAAGGCCAAATAAACATAATTTTGGTACTGTTAGAAATTGTTTTATGTTGAAAAGAGTTATTTGCTTGGTTTTGATGCTTTCTGAATTGTCTTCTTCATTCTTCCCAATCCTTTGAGTGATTGCTTATGTGTGGTTACTATTGATTGCTTACGATAGATTGACCGAAGTGTGACGAGTAGACCTATCAAGAGTTATGAGTGCGAATCACCTTCATCAATAGTACATGCAAGTTCACACTTTGATCATATCCCTTTCATACCCAGTTTTTATGCATTAGTTTCACCCTCAAACATTGCATGGTTAGGAATTGATAACATGTGGGTATTGGGAAGTAGTTGATGAGGTAGGAACCTATTGCCCTGCATTCAAACCTTGGGAGTTACTTTTACGTTATGCTTATATTGCTATGCTATGCTCGTAGACGTGGATTGGTTTGAGAGAATTCATGACATATGTGAGAGTTATTTTTTAATGGTTAACTTAAGGTGGCTACTTTAATACACATCTGGGTGGATTGGTTGGGGCACCCTGGAGCACCTAGTGGTTTGCCTGGGCACCTGGAGAACCCAGTGTTTGCCCAAGGGGATCCCGGAGGACCCGTGCGATCACCCTATGGAATGCCACCCAGGCTCAAAGGGATCATAAGATTATTCATGCTAGAAACTTCTGTGTGCATCCACAAGCTATTATGGGCTCTAGCATAGTTGAGTAAGTTGCATGAAGCTCTTGAAGAGGTGGATCAGCAGGTAGAGGGATGTAGGTTTGGTATGGTCTGCCCGGAGTAAGGAGTTAATGCTTCTAGAGACCGTGTCTCGGTCATCCGTTTCCCAAACACCATGTAGTGCGAGAAACCCAACAGAGGTGATAGAGTCTTGTGGGGAAAAGTGCGCAAACCTCTGCAGAGTGTACAAACTAATCATGGTTAGCCGTGTCCCTGGTTATGGACATCTTGAGTATCTGGTTCTTGGATTATCATATTGATCTCATCATGTTACTTAAATAATTTGTTGGGTTATTGATGTTAATTTAGGATTGAGTTGGAGGAACCTTCTCAATATTTATCAACCAACTTTGTAGTTAAATAAAATATATTCCTTTGATGTAGGGAAAAATTGGCTTTTCGCAAAAACATTATAACCATAGAGCTTTTCCACCAGCCATATATGCATGTAGTGATAGCTATTATTCATCATTATCCTATGGTGTGAATTTGCCAGTACATTCAATGTACTGACCCTTTGTGGCTGCAACGTCTCATGTTGCAGGATTCTTATGACGAGTAAGTGATACGTTAGGGTTAAGATTTCTACACTCAACTTTGCCGTTGGTGTTGATGGGAATCCACAACCTTGTTGTTACTTCCGCTATTTGGATTGATGTAATAGTATTTATGTTATTTTATACATGTGATTTACCACTGTTATAAATCCTCAAGTACTGTGCGTGTCAGCTTTCCGATCCAGGGATGACACTTAAGCACAAAGACTTGACCGTCTGAGGTCGGGTCGCTACACTTAGGTTTCTTGCCAAACCAGAATTCATACGGTGTCGTCTCAACGAATTTAGATGTTGCCCTATTTATCATGAATGCGTCTGTCTCTAATGCATAGCCCCAAAACGATAGTGGTAAATTGGTAAGAGACATCATAGAATGCACCATATCTAATAAAGTACAGTTACGACATTCGGACACACCATTACATTGTGGTGTTCCAGGTGGCGTGAGTTGTGAAACTATTCCACATTATTTCAGATGAAGGCCTGATACGTCTGCAATGTATCTATAATTTATGAATTATTCATGCTGTTATATTACCATTCTTAGATGTTTTACAATCATTTTATAGAAACTTTATATCATTTTTTGGGACTAACCTATTGACATAGTGCCTAGTGCTAGTTGCTGTTTTTGCTTGTTTTTTACATCGCAGAAAATCAATACCAAACGGAGTACAAACGCAGCGAAACTTTTTGGAGATTTTTTTGGACCAGAAGACCACCAATGGGCCAAGGAAGTACCAGAGGGGTGCCTCGAGGGGGGCACAACCCACCTGGGCATGCCTGGGGGCCCAGGAGCGCCCTGGTGGGTTGTGCCCACCTCGGTGGCCTCTCGCACTGCCTCTTCGCCCTATAAATTCTCAAATATTCCAAAACCCCTGGTGGTAACCCTAGATTGGAAGTTCCGCCGCTGCAAGCCTCTGTAGCCATGAAAAACCAATCGGGAGCCTGTTTCGGCACCCTGCCAGAGGGGGAGATCATCACCATAGGCCATCTTCATCATCCCTATATGGTCTCCACGGTTAGGAGGGAGTAGTCCACCCTCGGGGCTGAGGGTTTGTGCCAGTAGCCATGTGTTTAATCTCTCTCTCTCTCTCTCTCGTGTTCTTGAGATGGCACGATCTTGATGTATCGCGGGCTTTTTTTAATATAGTTGGATCATATGGTGTTTCTCCCTCTCTATCTTGTTGTCAATTGAGTTTTCCCTTAAGATTTCGTCTTATCAGATTGAATACTTTTATGGATTTGTGAGCACTTGATATATATCTTGCATATGAATACCCATGGTGACAATGAGGTATTATATTGATTCACTTGAGATATGTTTTGGCACTCAACTCGCGGATTCCCGAGGTGACATTGGGGTAATCTATGCATAGGGGTTGATGCACGTTTTCATCCTTGTTTCTCCGGTAGAAATCTTGGGCCACTCTTTGAGGTTCTTTGTGTTGGATTGAGTATTATGAATCAAAATTTTCTTTAGTTATATTCTAGTACGAACTCTTGATAGATCGATCGGAAAGAATAACTCGACGTTATTTTAGTATGAACTCTTGATAGATCAATCGTAAAGAATAACTTTGCATTATTTTAGTACGAACTCTTGGATAGATCGATCGAAAAGAATAGCTACAAACAATTTCTTCTTATGTTCTCTGCTAGATAAGAACTTTGGAGTGATTCTTCATCGCACGTTGAGGGATGGTTATATGATCCAATTATATTATCATTGTTAAGAGATTGCACTAGCGAAAGTACGGATCCTAGGCCTCATTTTCAAGCATTGCAATACCATTTGTGCTCACTTTTGTTACTTGCTACCTTGTTATTTTTATTGTTCCTATAACAAAAATCAATATCTACTATCATTACTACACTTGTATCACCATCTCTTCGCCGAACTAGTGCACCTATACAATTTTCCATTGTATTTGGTGTGTTGTGGACATAAGAGACTTTTTATTATTTGGTTGCAGGGTTGTTTGAGAGAGACCATCTTCATCCTACACCTCCCACGGATTGATAAACCTTAGGTCATCCAGTTGAGGGAAAACTGCCACTATCCTACAAAGCTCTGCGCTTGGAGGCCCAACACGAGTCTACAAGAACAAGTTGTGTAGTAGACATCAAGGCCAAACTCGTAACTCAAATATTCGCCTCCGCGATCAGATCGTAGAAACTTTATTTTCTTTTAATGATGATTCTCCACTTTACGCTGAAATTCTTTAAACTTTTCAAATGTTTCAGACTTGTGTTTCATTAAGTAGATATACCCATATCTGCTTAAATCATCTGTGAAGGTCAGAAAATAATGATACCCGCCACGTGCCACATCACTCATCGGCCGCATACTGATACGTCTCCAACGTACCTATACTTTTTGATTGTTCTATTATATTATCTATTTTGGATGTTTTATATGCATTAATATGCTATTTTATATGATTTTTGGGACTAACCTATTAACCTAGAGCCCAGTGCTAGTTTATGTTTTTCCTTGTTTTAGAGTTTCATAGAAAAGGAATACCAAACGGAATAAAACTTTCACGATGATTTTTCTTGGACCAGAAGACACCCGGGAGACTTGGAGTGCAAGTCAGAAGAGCCATGAGGCGACCACAAGGGTGGATGGCGCGCCCCTCCTATATATACTCATATACCTTGAAAACTTCCAGGGGAGCCACGAAACCACTTTTCCACCGCCGCAACCTTCTGTACCCGTGAGATCCCATCTTGGGGCCTTCTCCGGCATCCTGCCGAAGGGGATTCGATCACGGAGGGCTTCTACATCAACACCATTGCCTCTCCGATGAAGCGTGAGTAGTTTACCACAGACCTACGGGTCCATAGCTAGTAGCTAGATGGCTTCTTCTCTCTCTCTTTGATTCTCAATACCATGTTCTCCTCGATGTTCTTGGAGATCTATTTGATGTAATACTCTTTTGCGGTGTGTTTGCCGAGATCTGATGAATTGTGGATTTATGATCAGCTTATCTATGAATATTATTTGAATCTCCTCTGAATTCTTATATGCATGATTTGATATCTTTGCAAGTCTGTTCAAACTATCGATTTGGTTTGGCCAACTAGATTGGGTTTACTTGCAATGGGAGAAGTGCTTAGCTCTGGGTTTAATCTTGTGGTGCTCGATCCTAGTGATAGAAGGGGAACCGACATGTATTTTATTGCTGCCATCGAGGATAACAAGATGGGGTTTTCATCATATTGCTTGAGTTAATCCCGCTACATCATGTCATCTTAATGCATTACTCTGTTCTTATGAACTTAATACTCTAGATGCAGGCAGGACTCGACCGATGTGTGGAGTAATAGTAGTAGATGCAGAATCATTTCGGTCTACTTGACACGGAAGGGATGCCTATATTCATGATGATTGCCTTAGATATCATCATAACTTTGCGCTTTCTATCAATTGCTCGGCAGTAATTTGTTCACCCACTGTAATAATTTCTATCTTGAGAGAAGCGTCTAGTGAAACCTATGCCCCCCGGGTCTATTTTCCATCATATAAGTTTCCGATCTACAATTCTAGTTTCCTATTTACTTTCTTTGCAATCTTTTACTTTCCGTTACATAAACCAAAAATACCAAAATATTACTTTACCGTTTATCCATCTCTATCAGATCTCACGTTCAAATAACCGTGAAGGGATTGGCAACGCATTTATCGTGTTGGGTGCAAGTTGGTGTTTGTTTGTGCAGGTATTCGGTGGCTTGCGCGTTGTCTCCTACTGGATTGATACCTTGGTTCTCAAAACTGAGGGAAATACTTACTCTACTTTGCTGCATCACTGTCGGTGTCAAAATCGGCGGATCTCGGGTAGGGGGTCCCGAACTGTGCGTCAAAGCCGGATGGTAATAGGAGACAAGGGACACGATGTTTTTTACCCAGGTTCGGGCCCTCTCGATGGAGGTAATACCCTACTCCTGCTTGATTAATATTGATGATATGGGTAGTACAAGAGTAGATCTACCACGAGATCAAGGAGGCTAAACCCTAGAAGCTAGCCTATGGTATGATTGTTGTGTATGGAGTTGATTGCCTACAGACTACAACCCTCCGGTTTATATAGACACCGGATAGGGTTAGGGTTACATAGAGTCGGTTACAATGGTAGGAGATCTTGAATATCCGCATCGCCAAGCTTGCCTTGCACACCAAGGAAAGTCCCATCCGGACACGGGACGAAGTCTTCAATCTTGTATCTTCATAGTCCAGGAGTCCGGCTGAAGGTATAGTCCGGCTACCCGAACACCCCCTAATCTAGGACTCCCTCAGTAGCCCCTGAACCAGGCTTCAATGACGACGAGTCCGGCGCGCAAATTGTCTTCGGCATTGCAAGGCGGGTTCCTCCTCCAAGTCCTTCATAGAAGATTGTAAACACCAAGAGTAGTGTCCGGCTCTGCAAAATAAGCTTCCACATATTGCCATAGAGAGAATAATATTAACACAAATCAAATCTGCTGACATATTCCGCAGTGCGTCATCATACTATAGCCAAGTCCTTCACTCGAATCGTTTTCACTTTTCCACCTCAGCGTGTTTTGCGAGGCGGTTTCCTTGGCACGTCTTGTCAAAGCAGAGACCGTGTACCCCCTTTTACGGGATTCTCATCAATACGGACGTGGGTAACCCAACCGCGCCACTTATCACGGCGCTTGGGAGGCAAGCGAGTTTTACTAGGCAGGTGGGGACGCACAACCGCATCCGCCCATATAAGGGGACAAGGATCCACCTTTTTACCTACGCCTTCTTCCTCTTTTGCCTATCCATCTCCTGCGCACCCGAGCTCCAGCGCCCAAGCCCGCACTTCCCACCTTAACCTTCTCCAGCAATGTCCGGAGCGGGAGGCAAGTGGATGGTCTCCTCCGCCACAGAGGGCAAAGTCAAGAAGTTAAGGAAGGCCGGATACCTGTCCAAGGACATCGCGCACCG